>NW_022995745.1:5736957-5918275 GCF_900245975.1 Drosophila guanche
TTGTTTGTTGTTTTGTTTTGTTTGTATGAGTGGTATAGATCTGGGGTGGGGGGGTGGGGGGGAGTGTTGTAAAAGAAAAAAAAAAAAAAGAGGGGGGGGGGGGAGGGGGGGGGGGGGGGGACATACACTTAGCTGCGCCTCAAAATAAATACATAATAGCTAGGAGCTAGGAGCTAGAGCCTAGAGATTTCCATGCGCTTAGCTTTTAACAAAAAAAAACAAAACTAATCCTCGATTTGCACTAGTTCTTGCCATTTATTATGGCGATGGGACTTGTGGGAGTTGTTGTGGCCGTCACTTCTGCTGCTACAGCTGCTGCTGCTGCTGCTGCTGCTGCTCCTGATCCATTCTTGAGGGTGGCAGGCGGTCGCCCTTTGGGCAGAAACACCTGTGAAGAACACACACAAAAATGAGCGAGATGGCAGACACACAAAAAGAGCTGAAAACTTTACCTTGAGTGCCCCTAATACCATCAGGTAGAACCAATAGAGCTGCGGCAAGAAGAGTATGGCAATGCTGACCAGACAGCCTCGCGGCAATCCGCTCATGGCCGCCCACAGGCTGGCCGCCTCAATGGCCAGGCTGTAGCGCCACATCACATACGGCCACATGCAGACGCGGCAGACAAAGAATGTGGCCAGCATGAGCAGCCCATTGGCGATGTACACACGCGACTCCTTCAGCCGCATCGTGCTCAGTATGCTGCGCAGCGACACAAACGGTGTCGAGAACTCCATCATGAACATGTAGCTGTAGATGCAATGCCCACCGCCACGAATGTACTGCAACGAAAGGATCAGGAGATCAGGAGATTAGGAGAGCTGTTTCATCATTCGAATTAAGTGTTAGCCTTACCGTGACGACCAACAGGCCAAAGGTGCCGATAAACACATGATGGATCATCATTACCGGATGGGTCAGCACATACTTGAGAAAATCCCAGCGGCCGTCTTTGGGTATCTGCACACAGGCCCCATCATAGTCACAGATCTCGTGCGGCGTGCCCGGTGTGCTGCCATTGTTGTTGCCACCCGCGGACGCACGACCATTGGCTCCTGCCTCGCAATTGCTCCTCACATGACCATTAACAATCGACGATGTTCCATGGCCCTGTGCCTGGCCCTTGGTCAGACGCAACAGATGCAGCTTGTCGGCTATCTTCTGGGTGTGCACCTTGTACATGGACCAAATGTCATACATAAAGTATGCCGTGCCGAACCAGCCGTAGGCCTCCATCAGAAAGTGCGAGGCATAAACGAAGGATTTCGTGCAGGTCGATTTGCAGACAATGAGACCCACCAGAAAGGAGAATGATGCCTGAATGGCCGAAACGATTCTGGGAAGAAATATAAATAAGATAAGCATCATGTCTCGCTCTCTGTCACTCGCTACTTGTGTGTGTCCTTTCGCTTAGGGAACATTTGAACCGAGAGCTCCACGCCTGCGCGGATCTGACTCGTCGAACTTTACGTCAAATTGAAATAAAATAAAAACAAAACCTTCGACTTTCGACGGAATTCAGTTATCGGAAATAGATCAAAATTTTCAGTACGACACCAGAAGCAGAGAGTAAATCCATAGACCCAATTCTCATCGGCCGGTAGATGGAAGCAAGGAAATGCCCGCCGGCGGTCGATCCCTGCCCCGTGCGTCAGTTTCTCGCACGGCAGGCCGAGGCGCAGGCCAAGCAGCGCCAGAGCCTCAATCAGTATCTGGAGAAGACCATGTCTGACTTTCCGCCACACCAACAGGTGGCCACATCCACAGCTCCCACCGCTGTCGGCAGTTGTCCGTGCGTGAGGGCCAGCCGGAGGCCGAGCGCCTGCATTCTGGAGCAGTTTGTCGGCGGTGGACGCAAACAGGAGCAGCGCATGCTGGTGCCGGATCTGGCCACCGATTGGTTTCGCAAACAGAAGGTTTTCCTGGACAAGATCGGGCCGGAGGAGTTGCTGCAGGAGCAGGATCAGGAGGATGCGCCAGAGCAGCGGCTGTCGGAGAGTCGCTGCTCCTGCCCGGTCACAAAGCGGAGCCGAGGCCAGTTGAGGGAGGGACAGCTGCAGGGCAGGCCCACATGCGGCTGCAGGAGCAGGAGAAGGAGCAGGAGCAGGAGCAGGGGAAAGGTAGCAGTGCCACCTGGAGACGATTCGCAGCAGCAGTGGCGGTTGGGCAAGCAAATTGCCAGCAGTCGGTCCATCACGCTGTGCAAGCCAAATGTGGCAGCATGTGGACCCGAGGCCAGAAGCAGGAGCAGAAGCAGGAGCAGGAGCAGAAGCAGGAGCAGAAGCAACAGCCGGAGTAGGAGCAGAGCTGGCGGTCAGAGTCCTCCTCCTCCTCCTCCTCCTCCTCGTCGACGACGACGACACATTGTGCGGCGTAGCAGCTGCACCTGCCTGTGCCGCTGTCCCAGCCAGTCACTGTTCCAGAGCGACGGCCAGCCCATGTCCAGGGAGTGCCAGCTGGCGACGCGGCGCACAGAGCCGCTGATGCCGTGTCTGCGCCGCAAATATGAGCTGCGGGAGGCGCCACAGCGTCGCCTGAAGCCGCAGCACTTTCGCCGCATCTCGCCAGAGTTCTTTGGGTTACTCAAGCACTACGAGGAGGCAATGACCGAGAGCTGTCCGCTCTATGGCATCTCCATGCGGCACTGGGGCGAATCGGCGCCTTACTGCATGTGCGAGGAGACAAACGAGAGCCCGGAGCACCAGCAGTGCCTGGGCGATGAGTCGGTCCATGCAGCGGACCATGCAGTGCCCTTCATGCCCTCCGCATCGGATGTGCCACAGATGGAGTATCTGCCAGTGGAGGAGCAAGAGAAAGCGCCCTGCGGCAATGAGACATGTCCCACCCGAAGGCAGGAACCAGCACCAGCTACGACTACAGCTAAAGCTACAGCTCCAGCGCCCACGGAGCGTATACGCTTCAAGGAAAAGCCAAGGCCATGGACAAGAGAGCCGCAAGTGGAGCCGCAAGAGTCCCCCATGGAGCCCGAGGAGCAGCAGCAGCAGCAGCAGCAGCAGCAGCAGCAGCAGCAGCAGCAGCAGCAGCAGCAGCTACCCAACCGCAACAAGGAGCCAGAGAAAAAGAAAAGTGGCTTCAAGTGCTGCTCCTGCTGGTCCAAGGATCCCCTCCAGGATGATGAAGAGCAACTCCCGAAGATGGATAAGAAAGCAAAGAAGGAGAAGAAGGAGAAACCAGCGAAACCAACGAAGAATCCCTATCCGGCTCAAACATTTTTTGGTGGATTTGCTGGCCTCTGCAGGCGCTGCCTGCGCTCCGGCCGCCATCTGCTGTACAGGCACAACTCAAGCTATCAGCGGATGCGTCGCCAGAATCAGAATCAGGGCTACCACAGAGAGCCAGCACCGCCGCCCATTCCATATCATATGCGAGGAGTGTGTGGCCATGAGCCTGCTGTCTGGCAGTTCGAGGAGCAGCAACTGGCAGAACCAACAGCAGCGCAACCCGAATGGCAGCCATCGGAGGAGGCAGCAGGCGGCAGCAGCAGCACCACCACATTGAGACCCTCCAACAGCTGCGAATGCTGCTACGGTTCCAGCTCCAATTCCGATTGCAGTTCCAGCTGTGGCACGCTCTGCATGAGAAAACGCAGCCAGGCGGGTGCCTGCAACATCGACGGCAGCCCCTCATCGGCCATTTGGACACTGCAGAAGCGCAGCTCGAGGCCGCTCAAGCGTCGTTTTGTCAATGAGAATTTCGGCAGAAGGCGACTGGAGCGCAACGAACAGATCAAGGGCGGAGAGGATGGAGGCGGCACGAGGCTGAGGGACGAGCAGACATCATCGTTTGTGGAGGGATTCTGCCTGAAGGTGAACAAACATGGCACGAGGGCCTGCTATCTGGCCAACGATTATCTGCAGCTAATGAAAATGGTGGCCAGAAAGCGGGCCCGCCACGATTGCCTCAAGACGAAGAAGACCACCTGCCGCCCGAAGCCAGAGCCCAGTCCAAGGCCCACGGCCCGAGCACGACGCGTGTCGCCGCGAAGCAACCCAGCTGCCCGGCCGTCAAGTCGCCAACGTGCGCCATCTGCCGTAGCCGCAAAGCAAACAAAGGCTTCCAGTGATGCCAGACAGTTCAGAGAGGTCAGAGCTGCCAGACAGTCCAGAGCGCCTACAGATGTTTCGGATGGTGCACGCAGCTTGCAGGCGGATTTGGCCTTGTGCAGCGGCAATTGCAAGGCGGAGCGAAGGAAATGCACCAACTGCCCGAGGATCGTGGCAAGCAGGAAGCAATCCGTGCCACGTGGCAACTACAACTCATCGAGTCCCACCGCCACCACCAGCGCCAGTCGCGGTCCGAGTCCAAGTCGAATGCGCAGTCCCGCCAGCAGGAACGTGCAAAGAAAATCCTCAGCCTCACCCACACGAAGCGTGAAAAAGAGAAGACTCCACAAAGCGGCGACACAGAGGCAGGAGAGGGATGTGGAGATGGAAACGGAAACGGAGACTGCAGACCATCGCCAGGTGTCAAGCAGCGATATGAAGGAGGAATATCCATCGATCCATGAGCAGCAAGAGCACTCCGTGGCGATGCTTAATCCATCCAATTCGTATCCAAGCGAATGTCTGTGCGGAAAATATTCCTATTCGAATGCGGCAACGAGTGGCAGTCAGCCCCAAGACTTTCCCAATTGGCAGAATCAACAGGAAAGGGCACAGGCATGCCCCGAGCAGTGCCCTGGATGGAGGGAGGGAGAGCAACTGGAGCCTTCAGTGGCAACACGTGAGGCTGAATGGTTGGAGGAGCGACACTCAGCAGCTGCAGAAAATCCTTCCGAATGGATCCCAGAGGAGAAGCAGCAGCAGGAGCTGGAGGAGCCAGTGCTGCTTAGCGGCAGTTGCCATAATTATGATTGTCCCTTTTGGCGTACTGTGCCGGAGGAGGAAGGCTTCTATTCACAGGCGGGAGGCTATGATCAGGACGATCAGGAACGGCCAAACGTGGAGCAGGGACAGCAACAATCCACAACGAAGAAGCAGCTTAAGGGCCTGTCCGCGGCCTACAAACTTCGACCGCCGTGCAGTGGAGCATTGCGTTGGATTGCCAATGGATTCACCAGCTCACGCAGGGGCTCCCACAACGAGGCAGTGCCACGGGAACGGGAAAGGGAAAGAGGGAGAGCAACAGCAGCAGCAGCAGCAGCCCCCCAAAAGACCAGAGACAAGGGACGTCGCTACTACACGGAAACGCAACCAAAATTGTGGTACGATGAGAATGCCGGGCTGGAGGCTATGATGAGCGCGAGCCTACGATCGCGTCACTCACGCTGCTCGATACGCGCACTCAGCTCCAATACGACGACCATAGCGTGTCCCTGCACGCCAACACCATCGATAGCCAGTGAGGAGCAGCTGGTTCTGGCGATGCCAGATGCCAGATGGGGAAATCAGCAGCAGCAGCAGCCGCAGCCGCCGCCGCCACAGAGGGAGAAGCAGAGGGAGACACAAAGGAAGAATCCAGTGAATCAGCCACAGCGTGCGACACAAAGGGAAGCGGAAACTCCTCCCATGAAGCAAACACAAAGGCAAGCTCCTCCGATGAAGCAGCCACAGAGGGAGACTTCGTTAAGGCAGCCACAGAAACTGACTCCTCCGATGAAGCAGCCACAAAAGGATGCTCCTCCAATGCAGCAGCCACAGATGCAGCTCCAACATGATTTGGAGCTCTCAAATCCAAACCAAAACCACAACGAACCGAATCGCTACATGCCCTACGAGCTGCAGCAGCAACAACATTATCATCAGGCGGCTCTTTATGTCCCAATGATGAGTGCTACTGCTGCTGTTCCTAGTCCTAGTCCTGCTCCTTGGGCTAGGCCCCTCAACTTTCCCATGAACTGTGGCAAGAAAATACCCAAGCTGTTGAGCAACGAGCCGCTGGATCTGAAGCATACGCTCATGGCCAAGCGGGAGGCAAAGCGGGAGGCTAAGCGGAGTCCCAAATGGATGCAACACAATCATGCGCCGCTCACACTGCGCACCGCCAGGCCACGGGCCGAGGCCTACTACGAGGGCAAGATGCGACGGCGCTGCCTTAAGTTTATGCTTAGCATCGAGCAGAACAATCCCCCGAAATCGAAGCCATCGGCGGCGGCAACTGCCGAGCAGCAGGAGCATTGGTCTGTCAACGAGGCGCAGGAACAGGAACAGCAGCAGCAGCCAGCTGAGGAGCAGGAAGAGGAGGAGGAACAGCAACAGGAGCCGGAGCCGGAGCCGGAGCCGGAGCCTGAGACGGAGCCCTGCGAGGAGCATGTGTGGTTCGGCGAGCCCAGCTATGAGGTCGATGAGGGTCCAAAATGGAACCAAACGCGTCGCTCGGACTCCGGCAGCGTGCTACATCCTGGCATGCGCACTGAACATCCTTTGAATCAATGGCAGTATCCAGATCCGCACGATCCCTACTCGTATCGTGAGCCCGCGGTGCCTTATCAATGCACCAATTGGGATACACCGCAACACCACACAAGGCAGCAGCCACAGCCACAGCCACAGCCTCAGCCGCTAAACAATCCGAATTATTCGGAGCCACAGTCACAGCGACAGAGACTGCGTCAGGCACAGGAAGAGGCACTGCGGCAGACACAGCGTCAGCCTCATCGGCAGGAGCAACGCCAGGAAGAGCATCAGCATCAGCATCAGCATCGCCAGGAAGAGCATCAGCGTCAGCATCAGCCTCCGCGAAAGGACGTGGCACAGCCTCAGCGTCAAGCACAGCGTCAGCAACGACAGACACAACCAGAGCTCCAGCTCCAGCCTCAGAGACTGACTCAACCTCATCTCCATTCCCATCGCCAGCCGCAACCTCAAGCTCAGATCCTACATCAGCGCCAGCCGCAGCCACCGACGCAGCACGAGAATAATGTCAAACGGCATTGGCGCATACCTAGATCTGTGTCCGAGACCAGACCCTTCTACGATGAGGAGGAGGAGCTGCCAAATAATTGGCATAAGAACGCACCACAGCCGCCGGTATCGTATATGATGCCACACAACGGCAGGACTGACCATCGCGGCAGCAGGCAACGGACAACACAGCGACAGAGCGCCGGAGCTATTACCGCGGCCGCACTGGGACTGAGGGGCTTGGTGGAAGCTTTGGGCGGACCCAGATACGCAAGGAAATCCACGGCTTCGATTGCTGACGAGTCCAGGGAGCGAGAGGCTGTGACGACCAGAATTCAGCCCATGGACTACTCACAGGAGCAGCTTGACTTTACGGTGGAGCCACCAGAAGCGACGGCACATAGCGGTGCAGCAGCAGCCCGCAGCTATGACAGCTGGGAGCAGCGAACCAGGACATGCCCTGCAGCCTTTGTGGCCCGTGACAGGCGTTTCAATAGCTACACGCATCCTCCACCAGCAACACCAGCAGCCATGGTCAAAGAGGAAAGTCCCTGCCATCTGTCCCTGTTCGCTGTGCCCACGTCCAGCAGCAATTTGGCGTGGCGAACCACAACGAGAGCGCGAATGCCAGGAGGCCAAGAGGAGGAGCTGCGACGTACGCAAGTGCCGCCAGTCTCGATCCACTCCGATCTGGACTTTGACACACATTCCAACAGCAGCCCCGAAGGCCGATTGTACGGATATCAAGATCCGCTACCATACATGGCAACGACCGAGGACACTGGCGTTTCGCCCTGCCCACTGTCTGAGATAAAGTCTGAACCCCCTGCAACACGTCGCAGGTTTCCAGCCACACCGCTGGTCATTCCGCCCACCTACAATGCCCTGCTGGAGGAGCAAATACTTCAGGAATATCTGCCCACACCCAAATGCAGACCACGGCCACACAGAGCCTGAATACCACCAACGAGTAGCCGTAGGCATAGCCTCAGCCTCACAGCGTTTCAAAACAAAGAACAAATAAATAGCTCACAATTCCCATTAAAGGAAGAAGCGATCCAGGATCCAACTCGAGGACTGCGACACTATCCCGAGTGCCTGATCGTTTCCTGCTCCTCCCTATGCCATGTTCTCGTTACTTTGCTGTCCGTTACTCTTGTCACTAGACTCGCTCAGAGAGGATTGCTAGAGAAAGAGAGACCTGGTGCCATGTCTTCCCTTCATTACTTTGCTGTCCGTTACTCTTGTCTGTTTATTGTTGATATTCCTCAGACCCGCTCTGAGAGGATCATAGGACTGACCTACTCCTCCATGTTTGCTGAGTGCTTTGCGGCGAATATTTTGGCATGGAAACAAGGCAGTGGAATTCATTAATTTACTAGAATATTATTATGTTGGCGTGCCACCCTGCATGCGTACACCGATGCTGTTGGAGTTGCGTGAGACACGACGCGAGTTCTTCTCCGAGGCGCCGGAGCCAGCTCCCGGCGACTTGCTCGTGCGTGGCGGCTTCACCGAGTTCTTCTGGCTGCTGGCGGTTTGGCTGACGGGGGAGCCAGAGTGGCGCACGGACGCAGTCTCCTCGATCGGCCTGCGTGTGCAGTAGAGGGGAGCGTTGCGATCTCCACGCTTCCGGGCGTAGGCCTCTGTGGCTGCTCGGCCACGTGCTTTCGCCTTGCGATCGCGCATGCGCTTCTGGAGTATGGCCTCCTCCTCGGTGATGTGCACGGGCCCGTAGGGCTGACAGAAGCGCCGGCACAGCTGGGCATTGTAGAGACGCGCGGCACGGGCATCCTGCCGCAAGACATCGCACACGAACACATCCAGCCGCAGCATGGCGATCGTGTAGATCAGCCAATCAAGATTAACACGGCCGTTGGCGCGCGCATTGAGCTTCTGCAGCATCCAGACGAGACAACTGTACTGGTCCGGCTGCAGCACCGGTGTGAGAAACATCAGACGCATCACCTTGTAGGCATTGTCCAGGTCCAGTGGATCGGTGACCTCGCCGCACCGATCGTAGATGCTGTCATTGATGGCCAAATCCTGCGCCTCCGTATACGGCGCCTTAACGCTATCCAGCGGGCTGCTGCTGCCAGTCTCCATCAACGTCTGTGCCTCAAGATACGCCAGTCGGCAGAGTGTGGACACCACAAAGTGGATGCTGCAGCGAAAGAGAAACGCCAGCGAGTGCAGAAACGCTCGATTGCTATGGCAACTACATCGACACGCATGGCGTGTATCTTCCTTGCAGTACATACAATTGACCACCGAGCAGCACTTGCGCTCTCGCATCACCATCATCAGCTTCTCCGGGCGCTGTGCCCGTGCCGGGCAGCACCACTGCCCACACTTGTACGAGGTGCACATTGAAAATTTAGTTCTATTACAGTGATACCTGATGATTAACGTTTAATTTTGCTCCAGGAGTAGCTTCAAGGAATGCTCTCTCTGTTCGTGTGTCTCCGTCTCAGTTTTAAGTTGAATCAAAAGCGCAGGCATGCTCAGTTTTTTCACACAGCTTTTCGCAATAACAATTGAAGAGACAAGGGAAAATCATCGCTGTTCCCTTAAAACGTGACTCCAAAGTTATCGCTGATCGATATCGATAACATTGACACAAGTGCCATCGCTAGCAACGCTATTTTAGCTGCAGCTCGAACCGATTATGTGTGTTGAACTTAAAGGCCACCCAGAGCTTCGCTGAAGTAGCCACTTTTGTGGCAGCTACAGGGGTCCATGCCCCATGCTGTTTCTTACGACACTCCTCAGAGGCACGGCACAGCAGCTGCTGGCGTGGACTGCCACTTGCCCTGCAAAGGCATCAATTTGTTGAGCTTCAAGTAGGCCGATGTTTGGTTGACACCTTTAATGGCATTCCGCCCGTTGGCAAGTCACAGTATTATTTATTATTGCTACGCTTCTCCTCAACAAATCAACAATGTTAGAGCATTCGATACAAATTTCTCAAAATTAAAAGCGTTTTTAGAAACAATTAAAAAACACACGAAAATTCACAAAAAAAAACAGAACACAAATTGAGGTTCTAGCTGAACGGCATTTAGCATTAAAATTTGAAATGTTTTCGAACTTTACGGAGTTGTCGAAGGCGATGGAGAAGAGCGGCGAACGCAGTGGAAAGTTCATGCAGTATGTGTGCCCGCCGGTTCGACTGGGTTCGTATCCTCCGGTGGCGGCCAGGCGGGCCCCCTTGGAGGCGCTCAACGGGGAGAGACGACGACAGACGAACATGCAGCGAAAGGCAAGGAAGCAAGTGGCTGGAGAAGCAGCAGCAGCCGCCGCACGTCGTACAGGTGGAGTAGCTCCAAGTGTAAATTCTGCTCCTGCTTCATCCGTTCGGCGTAGAAAATTACAACATCCGGTGGCCGAATGGATCATGAGTCCGTGCCAGAACTTTGAGCAGGACAGCGACTCGGAGGCAGAGCACAAACTGCCGCAGTCGAGCAGTCGATTGCTCTCTGCCGTTGTCTCTCGCCGCCAGCTGGAGTCGCGCACCTACATCGTGCCCAGCCAGCGGATCATGGAGGTTGCGGCACTCAAGAAGGCCCAGGTATGGCCATTGCTGGCGAAGAAGGAACGCCTCGAGCAGCAGACCATGGCCCAGCAGGTGGAAACGCAGCCGCTGGACGAGACTAGAATCGAATCGGAAGTGCTGGTGGAATCCGAACTGGAACTGACTATTGGCCAGACTCACAGCAGCAGGAGCAGGAGCAAGACCAGCGTCTCCAGTCAGCCCCAAGAAGCAGAAGAGCAGCAGGCCAGAGCATGGTCCAAGGTACGCCTCATTCCGGACAGCTCCAAGGCCATTAGGCTAACATCGACGGTGGTCAAGATTATACCCAATGCCCCCAAGACAGATGCAAAGGCCAAGGCTGGCTCCAGGAAGCAACAAGCAGCCAACGCTGATCCCTTCGAGGAGGAGCCAACAAGTGTGCTGCCACTCAAGCCACCACCCTCGGATCAGCGTCTGTCGAGGAGTTGTCCCCCAAAGAGCACAAAAAAGATGCCTGGACCTAGGCCTAAGCTGAACCAAGTCAGCATGGCCAGGCCTCAATCTCAATCTCAATCTCAGCAGCAGTCTGCGGCACCAGCAGCGACTGTTGCTCCTTCGATGAACTCGAAAATAGTGCGCATGGCACAGCACAAGGTGCCGCGCACTGCCGAGGATGGCATCGACATGAGCTATCAGTATTTTGTATCCATTCCGTTGAAGCGGGGCAAGAAGCCTCATGCCGTGCGCTATTTACACCAGTCTTTGGTGAAGAGTCTCAATCCCACAGTTCGGCACACGTGCGGCAAGCGAATCAAGAAAAAGAAGTCTCAGCAGTGCGAGAAGCAAGCGGAGATGGACGAGAATCCACTGGAAGCAGCCGAGACAGAGGCAGAGCCAGAGTTGGGACCAGAGGAAGAGCTCGAGGCGAAGCCGTTCAAGGAGCCGACACTCAAATTGGAGCGCAAATACATGCCAATGCTGCAGCTGCTCTCACAGATCCCATATCCGGCGGAGACCGAGACCGAGCCCGAGCCGCAGCCCAAGGAAGATCTTCAAGAGACGACAAAAGATATTCTCGAGGCACAAGGCGATCATCAAGTGGCAAAATCAAATCGTCAACTGGCTGGAACCGATCGTGAAGTGCCAGGAGCCAAGCCCAAGAAGTGCAGGACATCGCTGCGACTGTTTCCGCCCATCCATTCGGTTCTGGTCGACTTTAAGCGGGAGGCAACGCGTCTGGAATCGATTGCCGGTGCCCAGATCTGCTATCATACTCCAGTCCGCTTCCTGCGGCGACTGGCGGGCGGAGAGGCACACAAGCTAAGCACTTCTCCGGCAGATGCTCAGCGGCAGCAGAAGGAGCACACGGAGCAGCCGATGGACAAGGTGGAGAGGGTGCAAAAATCCGTCAGCTTTCAATCATCGGAGACCAAGAGCAGCAGCAGCATCCGCCTGACGGAGCTTAAGATCGATGTGCCAGAGCCAGAACCAGTGCCAGTGCCAGTGCCAGTTCCAGCCCCAGTGCGCGGGCAAAGCAAATCCCCGAAGAAGTTGGCCAGCAGCAAGAAGCAAACCAAGAGCACAAATAAAATGAAGAAGTTCGCCACCAAATAAAATATTCCGCCCTCAATTTCCCCATTCGATTTGTACTTTTCAAAGCGATTAAATAGCTCAATTGCTGGCCCACAATTTTGGAGTTTTCTGCTCCGTTTTTTGCGTTGTTTTGTTGACGATGACCTCACGCCCTCAGGGGGCGCAGCACCTGCCAAAGGTCAGGGGTTGTGTGGGCCACTTGGGCTCATTCATTAGAGCCGCAGTTATCGCCCCATGGGCGGCACAGCCGAATGTGTGATTGCTTGTCATTAGCGTGGGATTAGTTGGGGGTTTGGCTGGGCATTAAATGGAGGAAGTTAACGACTGGAAGCAGTTCCAACAAAATACCCAAACTTACATTAAAACATAATATTCCCCCATGGTACAGTACAGCTTATGTGAACTCCATTCAAAGAGCAAAACAAAATTGTTAATCTGATTAATGCATCTCTGTTTCATGTTCCGCTATCAAGTTATATTAGTCTTTGTTTCGCTTTTATATAGAATGTTGTCGCAAGTGCTCGAGTTGATACGTAGATTGCTCGAGGCACAGACAGGGGCCGAGTGCCGTTTACAGCTCCGCTCGCTCATCTCAACAGGTTCAAAGTGGCTTTTTGTAGAAGCTAATTAGACCCACAGCTGGTCCCCTTTTTGTGCTCAATCAAAATGTACAGTGCGTCCCAAGAGTGCATCACACTTCATTGTCACAATTGAGGCAACATTTTCCAAAGATTTTTCACAGTTCGAAACTCGAAATGGAAACTTTTAAAGCTTGAACCTACTGGGAAATGCTCAATCTACTGCTCTTCAATAAATTCCCAAATTAAAATCGATTTTACCATTATGAATTATCATAAAATTATTCGAATTAACAACTCATTTGTTGTCACTCAAAATTATTCGAATTATTTTAATCGTGATTAGTATAATTGATCAATAATGAATCGCACTGTAACGCGCACACTCATACATATATAATTCTACATACAAACGTACTCAATTAGACGTGATTCCGCCTCGTAAATACCGTGCAAAGTGCCCATTGAACCTTGACGGTCGCCCGGCCCACCCAACCCTCCCTCTGGCAAACCCGCAATACCATACGATAACCACTCAAACAAGCCCTCGAACTCGGGGGACTCGAGACCAAACAGAAACTGTAGCAAACAGAAATGCCGCTGTCGTATCGAATAGAGACATTAGTTCCAATTAGAATCACCACCCTAGCTAATGAATGGCCCCAAAAGGTGACAGTGTGTGTGGTCCGACCTTATATATACATTCTATCTACATATTATATACATGCTATATGTAGTTGGTATCTAATATGTCTTACGAGTATTTGGGTATGTACCCACAAATTTACGACAATCAAAGGCAATTGGATGTGAATATGATTTTGATATCGGTTACTGGGTCGGGCCCGAAAATCGAGTACAGTCCGAATGGAAGTAAAATCCCAACAACAGTCGGCGAGAGAGTGTCTAATTAAGATTTATGATGAATGTCAAGTCGACATTCGGGTAAAAGGCAGTGGAAAGTAAAATTTTGTTCCACAATGGCACTTAAAGGCCCTCCTCCGGCAAGCTTTTCTACGCTGTTATATAGAGACACCCCGACTTTGATTATGCCGAGTGGCGAGTGGCACGAGCGGTGGGGTATGGCGAGTGCCGAGTAGTTTGTGTGACGAGTGGTTGGGGGGTTTGGCGAGTGTCTAGTCTAGTGGCTGATGGCGGGTGGCAGGTGGCCATGGCCATTTTCCCGTAAGCATCTAAACACAACGTGACGCTTATCTACTCATACACCAGCGTTCACTCACACAAGCACCTTAATCGATTCCGATAAGAGAGAGACACACACACACATATACAAACTGATGGGGTTCGTTCCACATAGGGAGTAGGAGACAGACAGACTGAGGAACGGGAGGAAGGGCCAGCAGTAGAGCAGCAGAGATACGCAGGGCCAGGGCTTTGCTGATTGTCTTATCAAGACGGATGTGAATTGGGGCTGTTGGAATTATAATAGTGACCCGTAATATAATACCAGAATACTCAGCATATTAGGTGCGACAAATACTTTGAACTTATTTGCAATTACAATCTTGGTATTGTTTTTGAAGAAAAACCAAAACTATTTTAAAATTCATACATTTTTGATCATATTACAAGTAAAGAAACAGTTCTGAAACGATTATCAATTTTGATCAAATTTAGGTACACATTTTTCAGTACAAAAATAAATACGAAAAATTTCGAAATTTTACCAGCGATTTCACAAATTTTAGTTTAGATCAAATGATGGAAATGGAAACTATCCATAAGTAAAGCGGTAAATTATTGAATATGGAAATGGAAATGAAGCCAATTTGATCACAAAAAGATATGCACATTTAGCAATCTAACTTAACACCAGCATAACAAAAAACTTATCTGCACAAATGAATCATATTACAAGCCAAAATAAAATTGAGTCTCTAACAAGACTGAGGCACAAACGCACAGACAGGGTTCTGTGAATGAGTCATTACGATGGATAGAGACAGCTGTTTCGGTATTACTTGAGAGAGAGAGAGTGCTAAAGATTCACGTATGATTTGCCTGCACGGCAGTATCTCGTTGTGGATGATTGAACAAAATTCTAGCTGCACACAGAGATCGAGTTGTATAACATCAGCCGGTTAGGTTCGGTCGGTGCTGGTGCTATCAACAGATCATGTAATCAACATTCGGCCAGAGATCGCACTCGCTCACTCTCGAATAGATGGGTTGGGGGAACTTAATTTAAGCGCGTTAAATCATTCTGCACACAGTTTAATTAACACTCAGAGCCAGAGCCAGGGGGTTGGATGGATAGAAACTATTCCAAAAGTGTAAATAAAATTTCGAATATTTAATTGTCGAACAGAGAGAGAGAGAGAGAGAGAGGGATTACCGGGTAACCCGATGGCGAATACCGGTTAAGAACCGTTTCCCTAGTCGCACATAAAAAATGATTTCATTGCGCGAGAGAGAACCATGTTTGCCTTGAAGTCAGAACCCGTTTTTGAATGCAACAAAAACCCACCCCCAATCCCCAGCAGCCCCATCACTCTCTCTCTCTCTCTCTCTCTCTATTTACCCCTTTTTTAGACACTGCCACCCAAAGACCTTGACCCGGTTGAAAGAGAGATGCCATGGGATGCGTTTGCTGATGAAATGAATTTCTAGAGAAAAGCCCAAGAAATTCCCGAACCGAACAATTGCCGCCGCAAGGCAATGTCAGGGCCAGCTGGATCTAGTTGTATATAATGCATATACTATATATAGCGGTAATATATACTAGATATACTATATATATCTACATACATATATATACCATAATGATGTTGCGTGCTTATGCGTGTGTGGGCTGCACTCGACGCGAGAAAATCAATAGAGATATGCATCGAGAGATGCCGCCCACACAAGCACAGGCACACACGCACACCACTTGAATATAGAGGGCACACCCACATGGACACGCACCGACATCATGCAGCAGCAGCAGCAGCGGGGGCGGCACACCCACATGACAGCAGGACCCCCCCCCAGTTAAGCCCTCATAGGAATGCGGATAACACACGCACACACATGCACTGACCCACACACAGTCACTCACTTGTTGGTAATTTCCAGGACATCGGACATCATGAGGCGATACTTGCGTCGAAACTCCTGACCGCGCCGCGTCTCCAGCAAATATTTATTGCAGAAATCCGTCAGCGATACAAAGTAAATGAAGCCCAGGGACGTCAGAAAGAGTCCACGCTGCAGTGTGATCCTGTCGGTGGTGTTCGGTATCTGCCATAGGCTGCCGCACGCCAATCCCATCGATCCAATGGAGAAGGCCAGCGAGAAGTAGCAACCGCGACGCGGCCTGACCGGCGCTTTTGCATCGCCTCCATCATCCTGGCTGCCACTTCCACTTCCACTTCCATGCCCTTTCACACTCTCTGGCTCGGCCGGGGGCAGCGACTGGCCGTTGCGTCGCAGATGCATCTTCCTCCTGCGGGGGGGCGGGGCGGAAGACTGCGTTTGTTATGGCGCCTCTGCTTGATGGCTGATCCGGAATGGGAGATCGATTTGGGGTCTGGCTGGCTGGATAGCTCACAACCTGTTGACTGGACGGTGGCTGGGCTGAGTGCGGCGTGCTGGCTGATCGGGGCGGACTAGGCGTGACACGGTTGCATTATGGCAAACAAAAAATAACAATTGTAAGCTATACATATGTACAGTACATATATGTGTCAGTGTGTTTTTTAACTGTGCTTGTTCTGCCGAGCCACCAACCAGTGTGACCGCACACTTATCGATAGGACATACCGTGTGACCCTCGGCAATATACCAACTCATTTTTAACATATACTGTACACATACCGATGAATCAACAATTGAAATGCAGATAATAAAGTTAATGTTTGTACTTTTGTTAAATCTTCGCTCCATATACCTGTACCATAAACAAAAAAGGAAAGGCTTAGGCTAAGCTGTGGATAATGTGTAATTCGGGGCCAAAAATTCTTCATTTAAAACAGACTCGTCAACAATGGGTTAATCGTTCTCTGTCCATAATCACAAATCATATTACTCTACTACTCAGCTTAATATTACTAGCAAGCTCGACATTTCAACAAACTTCCAACATTCATATTCATGAATATAATCCGTAAAAGATGTAGCCGCCAACAATCTATTTCCATTTGTCGCACCAAAATATCGATGCAGCCAGCAGATATGTAGCAAATGTGTAGTTACCATGAAAAAAATTACATTTTTTGTTGACCTACTTTGCTTGGACACTATTTAATACGTAATCAACAAAAAATAGTCCATAAAATAAGCCAATCTTGTAGAAAATGTATTTATCAATTCAGTATATATAGTGAATATGAAATCGAATATTAATGGACGAATATGATTCTCATTGGTATATTTTGAAAATAAGAAGTTATCTTTCGGTATATTTCTAAGCGTCAGACGGTATATTTGATCGATAATCCCGCGGTAACACTTGTCATAACACAAATGGTCTCACAAATTTTTCTGCCGCGAACAATGAAACAACAACATTTTGTCGAATTTTTTTCTGAGTTCAGAAAAGTCCGTTGATATATACCCACGAAAATATCCAAATTGATATTATTTGCAAAAAAAGAGAACACCAATTATATTGTCAAAAAAAATAGACATAAAAATTCGATAAATCAATTTACATTCAACGTTGCAAGTTGCACGGGGAAAAGATGGCGAAAAGTTTCGGTAGTGCGTGCGCGCAAATTGCAATTCTCCTTACGCTATACGGTGCAATTGAGATAACGTCGGCAAGGTGTAAGTTGCAGTGCACTCGATTAAAATTAAGCTCCTCAATATGAAACAAAAGACGTCCCAAATATTGGTATAACTTCCATGGTGTATGTGGATGTATGTGTGCGTGTGTGTACGTTTTCTTCTCTCAGTCTCTGTCCCTCCACTATCTATTTCTCTAGCACTCTCTATATCCAATGTGGTTGCGTGCGCGTGTGTGTGTGAGTGTAATTTTGGCTGTAAATCTGGTTGTTATTGCTTCAGTTTCTACCTAATTTCTAGTTGAAATGAAACAAAAGAAATCCACGTAATGCATATATCTATCTAAAACTCATCGCCAGAGCACGATACATGTGTGCATATGTGTTTGATTTTGTTTGTACACAAAAGACAAAATCATCATCATCGGATGAGTACGATGATGGGCCAGGGGCCTGGGGTCGCTCTGACAGTTGGTATTTTTTGTTGTATGGTGAAATTTCATTTGCTGCCATGTTGTATTTTTTCTGTTTTTTTTTCTGTGGCATTAAATGCGTTAATTGACGAAAAAAAGTGTACGTATATTTAGAAGGGGTGGGGGGTGTACAAGGGCAACCGAGCGTGAAAATAGGCAAAAGCCAGAGAAATATTTATGCATAAACATGTGTCCTGTATGCGACAGGCCTTTTACTCTCTCAGCTACCATCCATCATCACTCCCCCTCGCCAGCCGCCGCCACCACCCTTTGGTTATGGCAACGGATTGGTTTTTATTTATAATTTTTTGTTTTTGTGCTATGCTTCGCCATGCTCCACTTAACGTGCAACAATTTTCCAACTGCGACGTCGCCACCAGGCGGCAACCAGGCACCACCAGACGACAGTCCCAGTCGCAGCCCAGTCCGGAGTGCCATTACAGGTTCAACCTGCATTTTTAAATTGAAATTTGTGGCGCACTTTGATTAACACGAAAAAAAACAAAGGCGCAAAATGTGTTTGCTTATTGTTTTTTGTGTCGCCAATTTGCAATTTCCAACTTAAACGAATCAAATGCTGTGGAATTACGACCAGTAACAACATCAACAACAAGAAGCACCAAAAAAAAAAGAAAATGGGTAGACCTGGCAACTCTTTGGCAACTTGTTTTTCATCTGCTTCGCCGACAGGTGGCAACCTTGTGCACCACACACCGGCTCGCTCTCAGCTGGCCAGTGACCGCGACACAGAGTGGAGTGCCGTTAACTGCATTTGCATTTGTATATTCCTCTCTCTCTCTCTCTTTCTTTATCTATCTTTATCTTTCGCTCTTGCCCAGCCCTGCACTTCTCCAGGCCGGCCCCCCTGTTATGACGCATTTCAAACAGTGTTGTGTAATTAGCCAATAATGCAATATGGGGGGACAATAAGGGGGACAGAAACAAACAACTGGCTGGAAAGTCGCTTATTTCGCAGTTAATTTACTCATTTTCTTGCACACTTGACTCCTCCTCCCCCCCCCCCTTCCCCATGTCTCTTCAGCACCCCACAGTTTATATTTGTATTTTGTTGATACAGTTGGAAACGCTTGGAGTTTTCTTTGTCTTTGGCAGTCAGTCAGGCAGTCAGTCAGCGCCCCTCATTATCAGTTTCTTTATTTTTCTGACTTTCAGCAACTGTATTCGTTTGGAATCAGTTAAAGCTACTATCTGCCACTGGGGGCCAACGGTCCAAGAGAGGGACTTACCCAGTGAAAACTGTACTCTAGAAAACCCAATTTCCATGTAAATTCCATTTTGCATGTTTAAGGGGTAAAGCTCTGTATCTATGGATTCCCAGCGAATTCCCATTTCCTATGGATTCCACTTTGATTCCAATTCCCAAATGCCCATTTGTGGCCCACTGGCGTGCAGCTTCCAATAATTCTGCATATAGCAGAGGCAAAACGGCATTTAGATTCGTATTCTCATTGGACTTGACTTGGCGTAGCAGGCTGCTACTGGTACCAGAGTTATCCTCCTTATCAAGGGCGTCCGCTCGTTATTGTTGGCACATGTTGTTGCTGACTGCTCGTGATAAAGCATCCATCCATCAATTCATTTGGCGGACTGGAGTCTGAAGTCTGGGTTAAAGCTGTTGTGTGATGAATTCTCTGGGGGGTTTTTGCTAAGCACAAGCTTGCACAGCTGAATCATCCATCCGCTTCTATATTTTATCCCCATTTATTTATTTTATGCCTAATTTCACATTTTTCCTCTGTAATCCAGAGATTGGTATTTCCCAATCAATTTCCAGTGGTTTATTTCGGCTAAGTCTTTAGCCCAAAAGTCCATCCATATTTAATGGGTTTCAAAAGAAATGGTAAACTGGCCCCGAAGCAACTGTTCCTAATTGTTCTCTCTCATTCATTGCCACTCGAAGAATATTCTCAGGTTTTCGAGCTGTAACAAGTTAACGGACCTAAACAGTTTCTGTCCATTGTGGCAGTCAAGAGATCTGCAAGTGATCTCTCTGAGCAATGCTCTTTGACGAACGTTAACACATCATTACCATCATCATCATCATCATCATCGTCAGTGTGCGTCCGTCCATTTGCTGGGACTCGCACTTGCCTTTGTTTGACTACCATTGATTTGGTGGGTTGATAAGCCTTTCCGCCTAACGGCGCATAAAAGAACTGTTAAAATATTAACACTCCGGCCACGTCTAGCCCAGTGCAGTGACTGAACAAACATCAGTGCACAACACAGAGAGAGAAAGAGAGCAGGGAGAGTACCGCCAGTAGGACAGGTACGACAGGCACAGGCACAGATACCTGTTACCTGTTACCTGTACCTTCAATTAGCTGAAAGCGTGCGACGCAAATTGTGTGTCAATGCTATCAGTAAAAGAGTTGAGAAAAATGCAAAAACAAACACTGATAAACGACCGCTGTCGATAGCGATAAAGCCAAGAACAAGTGCAGATTAAAATTAAAACTGAACTTTATATAGAAATATGTTGCATTTCCATATTTTGAACAGAATAACGAATGGCTAACCTGTTAGCAGCAGGTAAAACATATCAAAGAAACAAGATACTTGGGCATGTGCATACCGTAGAGTGGGCTGCCCACTGGCGATAAGTAATTTGAAAAGCGCAAACGTAAATAGAAATGGGAGAGCAGACCGAATGCAGTGAAACGAACAGCCTTGCGTGCATTTATGTGCATACTTTTGTTTGGACAAAACAAAAAGCGCACACAAAGTGCTACAATAACGTGGTTGAATTTCTCAAAGTATAGTCATTCCAATGTATCTCTCACAACTGATTGATTCGTGCGTCCTTCACACCTTGTTGGCGCATAAAGAAAGAAACAAAAAAGCTTCCAATAATTAAAGACCAGCGAAAGATGGAAAAGTAGGTCACTGTACAAACTCTTTGACCCACATTTGAGGCGCCTCTAGGTCTCTGCTGTGTGGAGGTCATTAGCACAAATGACTAAAGAAAAAAGGCCATCAAACACCCGGAAAAAATATTATTAAAGACCAATTTTATTTTGGTTTTCAATCAAATGCTGCATAAATTTACGCCAATTGTTGCCGCAATAACAGGCAACGGCACTACTTCGTGGCACAGTCCATGGCAAACTACAAAAAACAACAAGAAAAACCGCACGAAACGGACATCATTTACAGCAATTAACACTGGGTTCAATTGAATTCAAAACATTCACTGAAAGTCGCCAAAGTCACAGAGAAGTACTGAGCGAAAAGTGATCAGATCGCGGGAGGCAGGTGGCGCTCTCGCTTTTGTTGAACTTATTTTCATGGTACAGATGGAATTTCTCTCTGCCTGCAGATTGGTCCAATCCCCCGACTGATGAAAAGCGAGAGTTGAACGCATTTTCCATTCATGTTAGTTCCACACCCACATGCTGCCATTTCGTATTGCTATTTGATTCATAATAGCAATTTGATGCTTGTGCTCTCTCTGGAGATGGCAATGGGGCAGGCAGGGAGCAGCGAGCAGCGAGCTGTCGTCTTTGCCGTTGACTCATATTTTGACCGCAGTCGCTGCTGCTGCCGCTGCTGCTGTTGTTGTTGTTGTTGTTGTTGCTATTGCGGCTGCGGCTAATACTCGTAATTATGCAAGATCAAACGCCAGATGGGGGGCATTGATGACGCGCAGCTTTTGCAGTTGCTTTTGCTTTCGCTGTCGTTGTTTCTTCTTTACAAATACACAGACATACACAAAACGTCGAACCAATAATAATATGCATGTTCGCATTTGATAGTCGACACGGCTGACTGCTGACTGCTGACTGCTGACTGGTGCTGTGTGCCCTGCCCGCAATGTAATCGCTCAGTTGTGATTTGTTCCATTCAAAAACGGTAAACAATTATAACTTGCACCAACGTGGCTGTGGCTCCGACTGTGTGTGTCTCTCTGTGTACAGTTGCGCTTCGGCAAAGACAGCTGAAAGCTGACTCCCCCGAGGGCTTCGTTGTGTTATTCTGTCATGCATTGTATTACGAAAGAAGAGAATATTTCTTATATTCACTTGGGTATGGTTTATGTGTTTCATTCGTTGCACTGTTTAGCTTATGGGTCTGTTCGCTTATGGGAGTTTTGTCAACCAGTAGAAATGGCATTAACATCTTGGCAAATACTTCGAATTTCCACTCAAAGGAACGCTATTATTGCTAATTTCCATTAAAGAAAATATGTCATTGTTTCATTCAGTTTTAGCAGAAAATTGTATGAAGTTTTAAGGGTTTAAAAATGTATTGGAAATGTGTTTTGTTTTGTATTGAATTTGGTATCGCTTAGCCCAACGGAAAAGAGTTTTATGTTTAAGAACGCGATAAGTACCCTTGGGGGTTACGAGCTCTGAGCTTGCGCAATTTGAGAGGCAGATTCCAAAGTCTGCGGGCTTAGCTTTCCGTTTCCAAAAGCAACAAAAACGAAAGAATTTCGAGACCATAAAAAGCTAAAACGAAACTTACAACAAATCGAATGAAGGGAAGAGTAAATATTCTCTTAATTCACAAAAATTGATTCAATTGTTGATCAATTTTGTATGCAACAAATGGTCCAAGCAATTGCCTCGACGACGGACGAGGTTCGATTGTTTATTTATTTATATGGAGTATAATAATTCTTGGGCTTGGAAATCGATATCGTTTTTCGTTAGGGTGAGCCCCTAACTGCGTGTGGCAGTTCGTTCCCCATCCATGCCAAACAAACAGCCCACCGACAACATGCCACATGTTGTAATTGCCATTGGGGGGAGAGTTAGGGGGCTCTTTGATGTGTTTCTGCGGTGGTGCTGGCGCACATGTGGGAAATGCTAAATGGAAATAGAAAATCAATATTGAGAGCGGCTTCAAATAACAGTTAGGTTAATTACAGCACACACAGGGGAGAGGGGCCTATGGCATATGCCACAATTTCCAGAAAATTGCATTGCACATGCAAGGCATGGAAAATCAATTTTCGGGAAAGAATACCACAGCCTGGTTTGGTCCAAACAAAAGAATACTCAGGGAATACTCACGGATACCCATTGAAGGAACTAAAATCAACATTTAACTTTAGCTGAGGCTTGGGCATGATAATAATTCCCATTAAAGTCTATAATTGAATGTATTCGTGCCGGAAAAAATAATATTTACTCTGCGATAAGTGAACGAACAGTGAGAGAGAGCTTCAGTGGATGTATCACTTTATATAAACTTTAACAGATTATATTTATAATGAGAGTATCTACACAGATTAATGGATAATATTTACCAGAGATAAAAGCGCTGGGAGTTGACTTGCAGCTAATCGGAGGAGTGAAAAGAAGGAAAACTAGAAGAAAATATGTTATGAATGTAAATGGAATGATTAGAAGAACAAACATGGAATAGTGTATAAATTTATGGCATTAATGACAGAATATTTAGCACAAAAGCGACGAGACGTCCCTGAAGTAACTCATTTGAAACTCATCCACACAATGCACATTTGCTCACTCTCTCTCTGTCTCTGTCTCTGTTTTTACAGCCAATCCGGATGCTTATTATCCCCTCGACACGAAGCTCACATTCATCAATGCCCACGATGTGGTGCGACTGCCAGCGACGGGGGAGGAACACGCTGTGAATCGTCAGAAGCGTGGGGCGCCCGATGGGGCAGCGGTAGACTTGTCGGCGGCAGCAGCGTCATCAGTGGCAGCAGCAGCATCGGCATCAGCATCAGCATCAGCATCAGTGGCACAACCGGCTGGCATAACGCCGGATGCCAAGAGTCAGTATCAGAGCGTAAATGTAAATACCAGCGCGGAGACGACACTTACCACCGTCGACAGCAAGACGGGTGCGGGCGCAGCGGGTGGCAGTGTGTCCTACAACGTGCACAATGTGGGTGTCAATGGTACCGGACAGCGCAAGGACTACAGTGTCCAGAATGCCGATGGATCATCGAATACCGCGGCCACCGGCACCACCATCAATGTGTCGGCCAAGAAGCCCACCCAGCTGATGGGCACCCAATCGCAGTATCCCAAGAAGGTGGCCGCTTCCTCGCCGATTGTGCCGCTGCAAATACCGCTGCCGGCTGGAGCTGCCAGCAACTCAACGGACTGGCCGGATGTGGATGTAGCTGATGTGGATGTCTCCGAGGAGGTGATCAACAAGGGCATCATCAGCGAGAATCTAAACCGCACCGAGGACCATCACCAGTACTACAACAGCACGCTGTACATCAATAAGGCGGAGGCTGCAGCGCTGTGGGCCCAGCTGCGTACAGTGCCCGAGAATAGTATGCTGTCCTCGTCGCATCGTCGCGCGATGACCGTTGAGCTGCAGTTCGATTTCCCCTTCTATGGGCATTATGTGCGCAACATAACAGTGGCCACCGGCGGCTTCCTGTACACCGGCGAGTATGTCCACTCGTGGCTGGCTGCCACCCAATATATTGCACCACTGATGGCCAATTTCGATACGAGCATGTCCTCCGATTCGGTTGTGCGTCTCCACGATAATGGTGAGCATTTCGAACGAGCTACCAGCGCTGTAGCGCCATCTAATTTCTAATTCTGAATTCTGTAACGCCCAGGTACCGCCTTTACGGCCGTCTGGGAGAACGTGAGGCTGCAGGATAAGCCGGATTATGGGAAGTTCACGTTCAGCGTGACCCTACACCAGAGCGGGGACATTGTGTTTGGCTACTTCCAGGTGCCCACGCAAATCAATTCGATACAGGACAACCAGCATCCGGTCAAAGTGGGCCTCTCGGATGCCTACATCATTGACAAGCAACTCTACTGTAAGTGGACAACAAATATACTTTGTGTGCAGCCCCCTGATGTGTGTGTGTGTGTTTTCTCTGACAGTTGCCCGTCGTAAGACCATCTATGAGTACCACCGCGTGACGTTCCAGCAAAAGGAAATCACCAATGACACCATCATCATACTGACGGCCCTGCCCACCTGCCTCGGCTACACTGATTGCCAGGCGTGCATTAATCATAACACAACCTTTGCCGTAAGTTCTGTAATCTGTATTCTGTAATCCTAACTCTCAACGTTTTGTCTTTCGTTCACAGTGCTCCTGGTGCCCGGCGCTGAATCGCTGCTCCACGGGCACCGATCGCAAGAAGCACGAATGGATTCAGAAGGGTAAATGGGCGGGCGGGCAGCCTTGGCCATTCAATGTATTAATTCAAATCCATTTACAGGCTGCGATACAGCTGCCATTCATGATGCTGGCACTTGTCCGGCACTAGGCGGAAAGGGCAACAATGCCGGGCAGGAGAAGGCCGGCACTGCGAGCAGCTCGTCCACCTCCTCACCAGCCAGCTCGGCGGCAACGGAGCCAACGCTGAGCAGTACGCGAGCACCGCGGGCAACGGCTCAAACCAAGACAGATGCCAGCAGCAGTGGCAGCAGCAGCAGTGGCAGTGGCAGAAGCAGCAGCACGGCGGAAGGGAAGCTCATGAATGCCGATGAGCTGTCTCAGGCGCATGCCGACAACAAGAGCGTGGGCATGGCATTTGGCTTCATGGTGCCCATTTGCATGGTGTTTGCCGCGACGCTGTGGCTCTTCTATGCGTACCGCAATCCGCACACGAAGAGCGGTCAACTTTTAATTCAGGTGAGTGCCGTCGCCTTAAGGATCTTTTCTATTATCAAAAATCCCCATGGCGTTATGCATTTCTTACAATTACATGCAGTCCAAGCATTTGCATCAGGTTGGTTATCTATAAGCAAAGATCTGTGATATCTACAGAGTATTGTGGCTAATACTAAATCGATTTTATTCTCTATTGTTTAATCCTTTAGTTCCGTCCCAGCCACTGGTCTTGGAGGCGCGGCGAGGCGCGCTATACTGCAGCCACGATACACATGTAAAGAGAGTGTGAGACGACATGTACACCAGCGAGATACCCAGAGAGATGACAGAAGCGCGACAGACACAGTGACAGCGGCAGAGATGGAGAGAAAGAGAGAGAGAGAGAGAAGAGATCGCATGAGAGAGAAAAAGAGAGTTGCAGCAAAAACGACAGACAAAAATGTTGATCGAAAACCAGAAACCGAAACTCCCTCCCAATTCCACCCCGAAAATCAAACATAAAACAAAACATAAAAAATAACAAACAATTTGGCAATGGATATATTTGTTGATTGATCACGCGGAAAAGACAAATTGAAAATAATTAGAACTGATTTTAGACATTTTTCGGCAGAGAAATAAATTAAATAAGGCAAGACAGAAATGGAAACATAACCCGCAATACCCCCTAGTCCCCAATCCCTACTCAATCCCCCAACCGAATTGCTCAAAAAAGACGACTGGCAACAGCATGAAGTGATTGATCCTTTAGTGTTTTTTTTTTTCGGTTCTGTTTTTAACAGAAATTATTCCCCTCCACAAGATCCCAGCACATACTCTTACGTACTCCAACAACAACAGCAACACACACACACTCACACACACACACACACACACAGGGCAAAGTGCTTTCAATTGTTTTCCTAGTTCAATTTTTTTTAGGTCTCTTATTATATGTTTTATTTAATTCTTTTTTTAACCCTTAACAAATGAGAACCAAGCGATCGATGGAGTGATATTGAAGCAGAGATCGAGGGGCAGAGTATATATATATGTATATTTTATATTGTATATTTTGTTTGTGCCGCAGCGTTCCTCCACAATTTCGTGTATTTCGGATTTCGTTACGTTTCTTTGACAACAACAAATAACGAGAGACAGACAGACATACAGACAGACAGACAGAGAGAGAGAAAGAGAGAGATAAATGTTTCTAAAATGTGTGTTTTTATTAGTAGTGGCTTGGCGAATAAGGATATAACAATTAATCGCACCGAATGAATGATGAATGTATTATTGTGAAACGAAGAAAGAGAAAAGCAGAACCTTGATGCCAATTTTTTTTGTATGTGTATATTTTTGGTATTGTCTATATTTTGTATTATACGCGATTTGTATGCCGCAATCGTATGGATAGTTACACTTGCATATTGTATTTATATTCAACAATATTAATATCCGTGGATATATACATACACATACATACGAGACGACCTCTTCTTTTTGTTAGTATTTTTTTCTATTAACTAATATTACAAATAAAACAAAAACAAAACAAATCTAATGGTACATATATAAAGAGAAGGAAAGAGGGAAAGGAAAGGAAAGGAAAGTAAAGAGAAAAACATAAGCTTAAAACTATAAAACTAAACAAAAACAAAATGCGGTGTGCAAAGCTAAAACTAAAAATCCATTCAAATTTGATCACTAAGCAAAACCCACTCGGAATACCGGAATAACACTATATCAAAATCAAAAACAAAAATCAAAATCCAATGATGTGAACTGAAACAAAAAAGAGAAAAAACACCGTCAAATGAATCCAAAATTGAGATCCCCCCAAGCATACAAGCGACAACAACTAAGGAAATTGTATAACAATGTATTTTGATAAAGAAATTAAATTTGTATTTTAAGCTCTTATTATGTATACATGATAATTTAAATAAAAACAAAACACACAAAAAATTACAACACACATCGAAATGTATTTATAAAGCGAAGAATGTAATTTTTGTGCAGCCATCGACACCGATCGACGCATCGGCACACAGATGAGTAAGTAAATGTATAAAAAAATAAGGTGCAAAAGTAACATTTATACCATTTTTAGCTCCCTCAGGCCTCTGATGCTTCAGTCATGTGATATAACTAAGAGATTCCACTGAATAAATCTCTCGGCAAACACTTGAGGAACCCAACAAGACGCCATATTTGGGGGCAAAGAAAGAAAACCCTACAACTAAAATAGTTCCGAGTATTCCCCAAAGACCAGTAACATATCAAATAATAATAATAATTGTTTAAAAGTGTTCTGAGCTTGCATTTTGGCAATGTAATTTGATATTGTTTATGCCTGCGCCACTTTTGATGGCAGCGAAATGGCAGCCAGTGGTCGAAATGCATTACCTTTGAATGCAGCCTATAGCCAAGGGTCTACACATATACTAGCTCTGTTTTGAAATCTCATTAGGCGTGTGCTTTGTCTGCAGCTGTATCGTTCGATTATCAATCTAGAAAATAGAATCTGTTGCCCCTTGTTGCTCTTTAATCACAACCCCACTGGCATTGAAACAACTTTTGTGCAGAGTTTTCCTTGACATTCATTTATCTAATTTTCCAAATTCAAAATTGTATTCCTTGGACTATGCGTGTGGTTGGTCTTTAATTTCATTAGGTTGTGTGTTGCTTTAGTTAATGATTCAAATATTTGGTTTGTCATCTACCACCTCTACGGCTCGTACATTGAAATTCTCTCTAAACATTTACAGGATGTCCATGCGGGATGTGGTTAGGGCTAATGGCTAATGGCATTGTTGGGTGGCTCTGGCCTGGGTACATTTAGAGCTTTTGCTGGGCCAGCTCCTCGATGGTGCGGGCATTGGTGAGGGTCACCCACAGCGGGGACTGGATGCTGGCCAGGGAGTAACTTTCGGCGGCGTCCAGCGACTGCGACTTTCGCATGGCCGCCTCGGTGCGGCGGGGAGAGCCACTGCTGCTGCTGCTGGCACCGCTGGCGGTCGCGCCACCACGACGACGATTACGCTTGGAGTCGCGCTTGCTAAAGGTGACGACTGCCTCGTCACCGCCGCCGCCGCCGCCGGCGCTGCTGCTGCTTGCGGCCCGCAGCTCCTGCAGGCGACTCCGCCGTTTGGACAGAGCCGTTGGATCGTGCGACTCCCTCACACTGGCCGTCTTCCGCAGCTGCGGTGGCAGCAACAGCTGTGACGAGGTCGTAGCGGGTACATCCTGAGACTGAGCCTGAAGATGGGTCTGGGAGTGTGCCTGAGGCTGGGGATTTGCTGGAGTTGTTGGGGCCATCGCTGTAAGTGGCTGCTGCTGCTGTTGCTGCTTCGTGGCCAAATGTTAGCTTGAGGAAAAGGACATCTTGTAGGAGGTGGTGTCCATGGGCGACTCGGGATTGAGAATTTCGGTCTGCGTCTGTTCCACATCGCTGCAGCGCTCCTCCAGCACGGTGTCCAGCTCCAGCGAGGTGAAGCCCTGGCTTAGGCTTCGTTCAGGACGTAGACTGATAGCTCGCGACGATCGGTAATCTATGTGTGTGGGGCGAGATCAAATCAGTTCGAATCATCAGTAATTCGGGCATTCAGGACAATGCTCCTGAGTGGGTGGCTAGGATATGCGGCAGGTGTGGGAAAGATTGATGGCGACAAATTGAAAACGTGCGACGGGCAGGTGGCAGATGGTAGATGGTGGATGGCTGGCCAACTCCAACTCCCACTCCCACTCGGGTGTTGTGTCAAGAAGTGAAAGATGTGCAAGTGCCACGCGATGGGGTAGGTGGGGCAGGAGTTGGAGTTGATTTATAGCACTCTAATTTGATTTATTCGCTGTTAAAATGGTCATGTTTATGGAGTTTACACTACGCACAGACAGACACCAAAGAGCATAGTTAAAACTGTTTATAGTTCAAGACTTTGAGCCCTAACTATGGACTGAAGATGTTCCTTATTGCTGGATTCAAACTCAAAATGAGTGCCAGCCTAAACGTACTTGGAACTATTTGATTTCTACTCTTTCTTGAGTGTATTATTCACGCACATTTCGGTACAAAATGCAGCAATCCATGTATTATATTCAGAAATATTGTCTTGCTATTTGAGTGCCCAAAGTATAGATTGAAGAAATCAAAGCTTACAGCATTTACAGCCGGTAATACTCGTAGAACTTTCATTTGTTTTCTTTTTTACTGGAAGAGCTGCCTGAGTTCTGCTGCTAATGCTATTCCTTCTGCACAGATTCCTGTTTTGGGATTCTCTTGCTTCGCTTTCGCCATTTCCGATGCTCACTCGAAGGGTAAGGAAGGGCATTATTTCCGATTCAGCTGCTTCGACCGCACAGTTTGGATTCTTGGTCGCAGGATTTCCACTTTTGAGCTTCAGGAGTTTTCCTCCAACAAAAGTGTGTGCCATAATCTATGTGTGTGTGTGTGTGTGTGTGGGAGCAACGTATTTTGGGGTTGGCTTTTGCGGTGCTTCGTAATTGTTTTGCGAAAATGTATGCAAACAAGATGTACGAGTGTGTGTGTGTGTGTGTGTGTGTGTGGGGGGTCACATGAATGTATTGTGTGTGTTGTGTTCTTTGGGGGGGGGCCAAGGAGTAAAACAACCGAAAACAAGTGTAGTTTGTGGCTGTCACCCACATCAGCCGCAGCATCATCATCATCATCATCATCATCATTGTGGTGGTGTGGTCGAGGCAGTGCTACTCTATGAGACCTGAAGTGGCATCTCCTCGCTCTACTGCTGCTTGGCGCACTGAATATGAAATTTACAGTTATAAAAAATGTTTGCTGCGTGTGCGTGCGTGCATAAAGCAATGAAATCCTCATACTCCGTCCTCAAGCCGACTGTCGTGGAGAGAGGAGAGAGTGGAGAGTGGAGAGTGAGAGCGGGTTACACGCGGGCATGTGAATGTGGCAGGTGGCAGGTGGCAGGTGGCGAAATGGGCGACGGCCCCATCTCCGGCCAGCTGTCATCAGGGCGTGTTGCTATGCTAAAAAGGCGGGCAACAGCGCCTCTCCCCCATTCGCAGCTTTTTTGTATTTTTATATTCTGTTTTTTTTTTTCCATACCCGCTACACGTTTAGGATAAGGATAAGACGTTGGTCGTTGTATCTACTCATAAGACTGCGTAAGAGGAAGCCACAACATAGAGCAAGTACATAAATGTGTGTGCTTCTGATTACTCTCTCTCTCTTCCATTTGCCAGCATATAAATATCTATTACCCATTTATCGCTTTAGCAGTTAACTACACGGATCTGTCTTTATTTTGCATTGGCTTTTTGTTCCTTTTGTTTATGCATTCTATTAGGGCGGAGTACAGGGTAACTAACGTACGAGTATAGTCCATTAGGGTGCTTTTTTCTTGCTGTTGTTTGTGTGCTGAGCTGCCGCTGCCGCTGCTGCTGCCGCTGCTGCTGCCATTCATTTGTTTTTGTTATATGCAAACGAGGGCAGGCGAGCGCCCAAAGGTATGCAATGCAAATGTACACACACACACACACACACACGCATACCCACATATATGACTGTTGGTGTGCGGAGCATGTTTTATTGAGTGGCTGGCAACTGTCGCCACCCTGCCACAGTATTCTTTCAGTTTTCTTTGCTGCCCTTCCAGCTCCTCCCTCCACGCCACACCCCAGGTACTCCCTGCCTGCGGGACGTCCATCTCTCTCTCTCTCTCTCTCTCTGCGTGCTAAAGTCAAGCTTGAAGCTCAAAGTTGATAGCTGGCAGCAGGCATTCGTAATTGATAACCCACTGGGCCGTGCATCATATCCATTGAGAATGGCAATTCGCTTTCAGACTGCCAGACTGCCAGCTAGAGAGATGCTCATTTGCAGCACGACAAAGACGCACAAAGCAAAGGTTTCTACACTATGCAACACTAACCCAACTTTATGCTGCCATAAACTACAGATATTTGTATTTAATTTCTTTGTTTCCTTCTCTGAGCTTCTCCTGTTTTCGTGCATTTAAAAATTTAAAAAAAAAAGTATTCCCCATATTTTTGTTTCGGCGGGGCAGCTGCTGGCTGGGAATCAGAACCAGTGCTGCACAGTGTTGTTTTTTTTTGTTTCTTTCGCTTATGCGGGCCGCTCTCTACCGGAAAGAACAACAACCAAAAACGATGATGACGATGATGGTAATGTGGCTGCTGATGCGTCAGGTGCTTTTGTTATCTCTTTGTCAATTTAAAATTCCATTTTGGGGTATAAAACAAAGGCCGAGATAAGGCGACGGACGCCACCAGGGGGGTATAATCACTACGGCATGGCATACATCAAGAGAACGAAAGGATAAATCAGCCCCAAAAAAATTCGTCAAAGATAAAACGACAGAGACAAAGAGTAGTGTGCGAAAGTGGTGCAAATGGGTAAATGGGGATGCATTCTAACGGTAAATGTAGATAGGTATTTCTTTTGATCTGCGACCAGGCAAAGGCAAACGAAAAATATAGAAATAATCCAAAAAGAGATAAAGAGAGAGAGAGAGAGAAACGTTCGGCACACATTACACAACACTGAACACTCACTAAGCCTATGAATTGGACTAAATCTGACCAGGCTGACGGCATGGTCCTGCATGTCATAGTTGCGCCGCCTGTCCCGCTCCCTGGCCAACTTTGCCCGCCGTCGCAGGCAGCAAATGACGATCAGCGCCAGTATGGGGAAGCCGAAGATGCACGACACGATCGGTATGACGATCGATTCGGGTGAAACTGAAACGAAGCAAAGTTGCGAGAGATAAGAACGGTGGAAAAAACAACTGACAAATGTAGCAAATAAAAATAGATTATACAGATATATAGACAGCTATATAAGCTAGCATTTTAAAGCATTAACTTCTAGCTCTGTTTGACATAGAGATTTGCCATAAGCGAAAGGATACATTTACGCAAAAGCCCGGCCGAACCTCTTCGGACTTGAGCTGCACATAAAAATCATTATTTATGCGGGTGGGCCGTGTCGCTTGGTATTCAAAGAGGAACAAAAGTGTTGCCTTTACGTGTACTCATCTGCCACAACCTGGCTTAACCCGCCTTAGCCACTGTTCCCTCATTAAGTTTATTTTTTATCTGTTCAATCTATCAAAGCGTGCCCCAACACGGCCTTCACTCAAAGCAACTTGGGATGACCTTTCCCAACAGAATCTCACACGGCGCACACCGAGCACCCTGACGTGGAATGGCCTTGCCAAATGTTGCATAAATGTTAATCGCCCCCGTCTTTGGTCATGTCGACAACACTCAGCCCTCCCGCAGAGCTCAGACCACAGACAAGAGGGCACAGGGCACAGCGAAATGGAGCCCCGTATTTGCCTAATTGTTGTGGTCAGCCGCACAAATGCCATCGCCTGTGCCAGGATTATTTATTTATATGTTTATTTTATCGCAATAACCGAGGGCCGTCGTTGGGGGGAGGGGAAACTCATGATTCCGGGCAAATTCCCATTTGCATGGCCTCACATTCCGGCCGGAAAGCGGAACACACAAAAAGCCAACTGCACAGCCGGGAAATGACTCGAAAAAGTGTACTTAGACAATATGAAATTTTGCACAACATTTTGTAAGCTTTAACTTGGGCAACGGCAACTTAATCTAAACTTGTGCTTGTTTTGGAGAAACTTTCCATACTCTCATCCGATTTGACACTTGATTTTGGAGCAGGATTAAATCTTGAACAAATGGTTAAGCCATTTAAGATGAATACTGGAACTTGGCTTTTGCCCATTTTGTGGCATCCTCTTTGCTCGTTTGTTGAATGTTTACTTCCTGCTTGAATATTCAACCTGTGCGGCTTTTACGAGTGACTCAAGTGGATGGGGATGCCGCTCCTTTGCCTTTTGCCTTTTGGCTTTGGCCCCATTGTACCACCCGCCACTTGGCGACCTAATTTAGCAGCCTCCGAGTGCTTCCACTCATAAGTCATTTCTCTCCAGCAAACCAACCAGTGGCGCCACAGCCAACGGTTGGCTCTAATCTAAGCCACAAAATCCATGGGCCAAATTTTTGTTTGTCGCAGCAAAAGCAAAAGCCAAACCCAAACCCAAAGCCAAAATGAAATCGGGGGACTCGACCTCTGAATACTCTGTGGGGAGAAGCCTCGCAAAGACTTGTTTTGTGATTGAAAAGCCAACCTTAAGGGCTCGAAGTGTCTGCTCTGAGATGCTCACACGATGATCGGGTGTCCTTAATGTTATGTTCAATGGAGTCATCGTCGAGCCAAGGGTTATCCCTCGCTGTGGGACACTCTCTGACACTCTCTTTTGGGTGCACTTAATGGCTCATCCCCGGTGCCAGCTTCTGACGCTTCTCGACTGACTTTATTCGATTAAGTTCGTGTTCGATCAGGGGCGTAGTCACCAAATATTTACAGGAGCTTCTTGCATCTCCCCCCGAAGCTGGTAGCTGATAGCTGGGAGCTGTCTGTAGGGAGTGCGCCACTGAATCCAATTAACGCCTTCAAAGTGACAGTTCAAATTTGCACAAATTGATGGGCGAATGGGAGCGGGCGGAGTGATGTCTAAAGTGCCTCCAATGGGTCCCCAATGGGCATTAGTTTGCCGTTGTAATCGCGAAGGAGCAGCAGCTGTACGCTGCTCCCTGCTCCCAGTCATTCACGCTGAGTCATCAGGCATCGTTTGATGCTTGAAAAATTCAATAAATACAATAAAAATAATGCTTCACCCGCGCACTCTTAGACAGATTTCCACTCTACCACGCCACGCCACGCCACGCCACTCCACTCCCGCCAGTCTGTCTCACTGTCTCACTCTCACTCTCTGGTCTTTGGTCTCGTTTTCTACGTATTTTTCCGACCCATTCATGGCTCCATGGCTTTCAATGGGAAATTGAATGTTTGCATATTCGACGTCGACAGTGGAATGCGCTACAAAGGCAACGCTCTCAGCAGCGGCATAGGCAATATATTTTCAGATACAAACAGACAGACAGACTAAGTATACCCACATAAATATATACCTACACAGATGGAGTCGTATGTAGGTATTCATTTTCGCATTCGCATTCGACTTTTCTCTTCGTTTTATTTGTTGTGTGCGCCATCAAAGTCAACCCAAAGATGATTGCGGTCTGTCCCAAAAAAGGGGGAACCACCGGAACCCAACTTTGAAGTCCCCAACTTTGATGATGATGCTTAAAGTTGCAAAAGCAAACGCAGAACTTTACTGTGTGTCTTTGATTCTGTTTGATTCTGTTCTGGTCGAGACATCGGAGAATAGTTCTAAGAAACTTTGCCAGTCGATCTATGCAAGAGCTAAAAGGAAACCTTTTTTTGGCATACAATCGAAGTCAAAGTCTCTGTACCAAAAGCATACCAAAAGTTTTCTTAATCTTATTTATAAAATATCAAAGTAATAATTTCAACCAATTGGTTTCAGTTCGTGTTTCAAAACCAATTTAATGTTCAGATTCGGATCTGTATATGTTTGATTTCCGGCCATGTCAAACCGTCTTCAATGCGTTGCCTCCATTGTTGGACCTATAAAGCGTTTAACTTAGTTATGGCTAGATTTCCATTTAAAGGACACGCCCGACTGGGGCGCCCTCAAGTGCCGCTCAAAGGTACATATGGGCTATGCTATGGGCTGTCCGGGAATCCAAGAGTATGCCGCCGAAGCCAAGTACAATGCATTGTTAACTTATCAATGGTGCCGAAGGACGTTGTCGCATTCATCGCATGCCTCTTACACCATTTTATCGGATGAATTTACGCTCGTTTTGTTCGCGAATCGTAATGGGCGGAGTTTGTTCTTGTTTTTGTTTTTGTTTTTGTTTTGTTTGCTGCTCCTGCCTTTTTTTTTGTTTTTTTTTTTGATTATTTCTCTCTTTTTTTTGGCAGCATCGGCGAAAAGTTCTTTCTTGTGTCGGGCATGACATGGCCCTCATGACACTCCGCCGACGGCCACACCCACAGCCTGAATGTCAGAGACGGGCGGTGGGGTGTGTAGGGGGGGAGCCCCCCTTCGAACGCTGCCATTGACGTGGTCGCTCTTCGCTGTCGATGCTAAGAGGATACACCCGACTGGGGCGGGGGACACAAGTGGAAATGGCAATGGCAATGGGATTGAGGCTGAGGCTGAGTCGGATAAGACTGAAGAGGAGTCGACAATGTCGTCGTCAACTTGTAGGCCGTCGCATGTCAGGGCGAGTGCTGTAGGGGGGCACTGGGAGGTAGTACTCTTAATAAAGACGACAGTGCCGCCGCTCCCCACCCTGGGCTCAGCGACCTTTACGCCTCTAATTTGTGAGCCGCTCCGGGCACAGTGCGACAAAAAAACAAGAGAAATGTTCAAAAAAGTAAATAAAAACGAGTAGGAATAATTTCAAGTCAAGGATACCCAAGGGACATGCTACATACACACAAGAATGAAGGTTAGCATGAGCCTTTTTGCTGCACATTGGGACATTTGTTGCAAAATTTTTGGGCACTTTCCTTTTGCTCACTGTAGAAGTAGGCTGCAGCCCGCCCCCAGCCCCAGCCCCAGCCGTGCGTACTCTCTTTTTCAATCTCATTCCCCCTGCTGGCACCCGCGACAGTTGCCTTAAACAATCAACAGCTACAGTCGAGTGAAACTCTTTGCAATTACTCTGACTGCGACTTAGCCTTGTCTAATTGCCGAAGGCGGGAGCGGGCAGCAGTCAGCAGGGGCGCGGCGCAGGAAAACTTTTCGATTGGCCTAAGCCTGCTGAAAGCCAGTCAAAGTTTGAAGCTGCCACCGAAACTATACCAAAAAAAAAGAAGAAAGAAAGAGCCATTCGGATATGTTGTCGGAGTAGGAGCAGCAGCAGAAGCTGAAGCTGAGGCTGGATCTGGATTCGTTGCGAATAATGAGGGCTCGGGTGTCATCTCATGCAAATTAACGCCAGCAACGCCAGGAAACAAATTGGGATGAGGGTTCTTCTTGGGTCTCTGGGTCGTGGGTTATGGGGTTATGGGGTCTTGGCTTTGAGTTCTGAGTGTGGCACGCGACCTCGTTGGATGACTGACTGCACTGATTTGATTATTGACAGGCGGCCAGAGCGGGGTGTCGAGTCTGACTTCCATTCATCCTGCAAACGCTTCTAATTAAGTTAATGCTGTGAGGCGTCAAAAGACCCAAGGGACTTGGGGAGTCCCAGATTAGGGGTTTATCTCTTGCAAAAAAATAAACAGCATTTTGACAAATTCGTTAAAAAATTATCCACTTATTTGGCTACAATTTGTTTGCCATTTTGTAGGTCTTTTGTGTGGAATGTGTGTGGAGTTAATAAGAGAAAGGACTTCCACTTTAGATATTTGAGTTTATGCATAAAACGGAGCACAAAGACGGATGTTACTTTATCGGTTCCCTCCAGAATGGAGGGACTAATCATGATGATTTGAAAAGCTCAACCCAGAAGAATTCCACGCACACTCTCTCTCGCTCTCGCTTTCAGCGGAACACTTTTCGTCTCTTCGCTTGTGTTCGCTTCTTCGTGTGTGTGGTTGAGCCGAGACACGATCGATCATGTCAACAGACAGACAGAAAAACGGTCTCTGCCGCTGCGCGCAGCCAAGCAATTGTGCATGGCGAAGCTTTTGTAGGAAGCTTTTGCTCTGCCGCTGCGGCGGTTCTACTGTGTAGATGTTGTTGTTGCACTCTCTGACTCTTCTGCACGAAAGACAAAGACAGTGTAGCTTACCGCTATGAAAACGTTTTACTTTGCCCCGATCCCTTTGTAACACTCACCCGTTGGATATACAACGATGGTCGTTGGTCGATTCTTGTTGCCGGCCGCTATGAAGGTGGCCACTGTCTGGGCCTGGAAGGTGGCCGCCATGCTGCTGGTGGCGGGCAGCGTGCTGCTCAGCACAGAGCTGGCCGCCGTGGTGGAGGACTCAATGAAACCGCTTAAATTGCCGCCGGGCAGGGCGCTAAATGCACTGTAGATGTCCGCCGGCTCTCCGCCTGCCAGGGGATGGAATGTGGCGTTGGCCAGCGACTGGTGGGACTGCGTCTTGGGTAGTGGCTGGAGCTGGTGCGGCGGCTGATCGATTCGCTGCCCCTGGGTCACGTCCACGTCAAGGGCCGCCTGCAGCAGGAGGGTGGGCAGGGGTGTGTGCTGGGCGGGATTGGCGCGGGCCATGGTGCCCAGAGTTCGGTTCAGCAGGTTCCTCATATTGCCTGTGGTGGCCTGCAGTAATTTGGTCGTTAGATTTGCGGTACGCGAGGGACTCGAGCTCTCTGCATTTGATTCCGATTCGGATTCTGATTGTGCCTCCAACTCTGGCTTCTGCACGGCATCATTCCCCACGGATTGCTTATTAATGATGTCGGGGGCACCGGCACCAGCACCGGCTCTGGGTCTGACTTCCCTGCTTTCTGCAGTTGTTTCCGTTGTTGCTGCGGCTGTTGCGGTCATATTGTTTAATAATTTTGCAGCATAATCGTAAATTTCAATGAGCATTTGTAGGTCCAGCTCCTCCGACTCCCCTGCCCCGTCAGCTGTCTGCAAGAAAAGTGTTGGTAAATGCCAGGGACTCTGTGCTCCGTTCTCTCTGCTAATTGCTTTAATGAATCACATTCCACAGCTGCATGGCGTGCATGTGTGTGTGTGTGAGGGAAAAAAAAGGAAATTTGTGGCAAAAGTTTGAGCCAACACCAACCAACCAACCAACCAACCCACCAACCAACCCAACCACCACTACCACCACGATTGATTGCAAGCGTGTGACCCTAATGAAGCATCCGCCGCGTTTGCCTAAGTGCTTCCCATCTGGACTGCTGTCGGGGCTCTGGCTACGGTTCCAGCTATGGTCCCAGCTCTTGTGGTCACACTACGCCGTAATCCGAGCACTCGAAAGAGTGGTTAAGCGTGCTGTTCAAGGCCAGAGAGAGAGAGAGAGAGAACGTACTGCCAGTCACCGCCACAGCCTGGACTGGAGCGTGGATTAACGTGTACGTTTATGTGGAAGAATTCTCTATATAAAATACCCCGAGAACCCGAAACCCAGAACCCAGAACCAGTGCCAGGAATTTGTAAAGTTTTACTATAGTTTATGGCTCCTCCGTTGCATATAAAATAACTGTGCGGTTTCTGTGCTTCAAAATACCATTGAGAAATATTCCTACGGCCTCCAAGCCCTTGTGCACACACGCCAAAAATAATAATAGCTGCCATTTGGTTATACATTTTTGCACCATGAAAATATGGAAACTGTAAGCCAAAGAAAACAAATTGAATGCTTTCTTATACTATAAACAAAATGAAGGAGCTGCGAGTGCAAACATATTTTCTATGCTAAGTATTCCGAGTGCCTGCCTAGAACCTCGATCACTTTCGATCAATCAACAAAAATAAACGAAAACTGTCTCTAAGAAAAACTCTTTAAATCAGTTCCATGCCAAGCTGCTTGCCCAGTAATGTCTGATAATTTTGATTGCATATTAAACGTGCACGGCCATAAAGCGTTACCCAATCTACGGCTTGGGCTGATTTCACAAGGGTCCCATGCCAGATTACAGATTTACGGTGTTGTTGTTTTTTTTTCTGCCTAAGCCTTAGAACGGCTCACACAAGTGGCTGACGTTTGTTGACTTTCAAAGATTTCCTAAGGGTTGGCAGCATTTAATTCGTTTTGGCCTCACCCTCAAAGCCACTTTCGCAATAAAAGTGCCTCACATTTTCCCCATTTGAAGTACGTAAAAATACCTGCAAAGGACTTGCCAAGTATGCAACGAGCACATGCGGATTATTTCAGTTTTATGTTTACTGTTTTCAGGGCCGCAGAACTTGCAAGCTGCTTATCTTCTGTCTAATTAAATGCTATTCGAGAATTACATATTTAAAGTACTTGCAACATTTTAATAAGAACAACAAATCCCTGTTTCTGCTTCTGTTTCTGCTTCTGTTTCTGTTGGATTATGTAAGCAAAACCCAAAATCTTTTCCGGACCCAGACAATCCCTCTGCAACTGTAAAAGTCCTCTCTGCCGCTCTTGAGCTAACAATAAAGGTCCCACAACCCATCCCATTCGTATCCCCACTTGTTGGGTCCACAAGAACACAAACATTGGAACCGGTGCCCAATGTCCGATGCTCGATGCCCGGTCTCTGGCCACTGGACCATCAAGTGAGCAATCCAGAAGAGCGAGCCTCGACTCCAGTGGCCCTTGAAACTGAAACTGAAACTGAAACTGTAGCGGGGTGCAGGGAGCGGATGGATGGATGGTTGGATGGATGGCAACGGGTGGACTAGGACACTTTGGCGACAACGGGCCATAAAAATATGTTAACTATTGCTTGGGGATGACTGCCAGTCACTGGACTGGCTTCATTAGGGCAAATCGAATGGAATCGAAACGAAACGAAACGAAACGGAGTAACCGTAGCCCCATTCCCACATGGATATTCCCCAGATCCCTTCGGTTAACACTGGTTTGCTTGGGCCCCCCCTTCCATGCATTGCATGGAATGCTTCTGCCCACCAGCACTGCTTCGTTGCAGCATATGAGCAGAGACTGCGTGGCTTTCCGTGGCCTGTCCCGCCGCATACCCTATCCACCAGGGACCAGCACAATTAGATGGGCAAGCACGAATCGTTTCTGGGATATGGACAGGCACGAGTCGCAGTCCAAGCTGGGGAAATGGCTGCGTATGGCATGGTATGGATACGGGAAGCACGTCCGGTCCTTCTGGGCGAGCACATGTCTGCTAGGATATGATTATAATGTACTTTGGAGTTTATGTTCGGTGGGTCGTTCGGTCGGTTGGCTGGTGCTTATTCAAATGTGAATCATACTTTAGCACTTTTCGCGTAGAGTCTGGCACCAAAAAATAAAACAGCAAAAAAAAAACGAAGCACACACGAGCAGGAAATCCAATGAAGACACGTACAAGCACAAATGGATCGCGTTAAGAGCCGGAATATCCGTTACGTTATCACTTTACGTTTATGCACGTCGTTCGACCGCTGCGCTGCGCTGCTGCTTCGCTGTACGTCGCTGCCGCTGTCGCTGCCAAATTGTTTTGTACCGTTGTTTTTGCGCTGCAGCCCGCTTTTATAGTCTGCCGCAAAAATGCCCCTTAAGAGCAAAATTCCCCCTCAATACATATGGGAAAATATCCCTTGTATTTATGTGTCTTATACAGCCAATCAAATCAGAGGGAATTTTCTCTTCACACGCCACGGCGCGCTGCCAGCTGACTTTTAGCGTTTCCTTTGCTCAAGGGATAAGTTTTTGTTCGCTCGATAAATATAAAAAGGAAATTGCCCGCTCGATATGTGTCTTATACCTGGAACCAAATGCCTGGGAAATTTTCTCTGAAAATTCAAATGAAGTTCGTTATTTGTTTCTGCGAAAGTGTTTAATGGAATTAAACGGAAAAATCCCTTTAAAGGCATATTTTTAAATTATTGTAGAAAGTTCATTCTGCGGATGAGCCCCACAGACCAGTGAAAACAAGGATTTCAGTAAAAGTTGATTGTGGGATCCTTTGAATGCGGCTTGCGGGTCAAGTGTGAGTTACCTTCGCCTGATTTACGACCTGAGTACCAGGCATCAACTACAAGCAACACGAACACTAACTGCAAACTACTGGCACAAGTAATTATTCAATTAAAAAATACGAATACAAGTCAATAAATGAATACTCTATTTGTATCAATTCATTTTCTTTATAATTAGCGTTTATTTTTGGAAAGATTCAACATCGAAGCGTCATCAATGGGAAAAACAAATCAAAGGTTTCCTGCATTTTTGATGCACAACATTCCGGATACCGGATAAACTCGCTGCTGTGTTGCTCCTTCAATGTGGGTCAAGTTTTCTGTTATTTTGCACTTTTTTAGCACATACAACGACCATGCCACTAATCAAAAGCAACAGTACATATTGTACATACATACATACATACATATGTATGTAAAATGTATATTCGATGCGGGTGAAAGTTGCCACTCGATACATTTTGCAAGCTCGAACACAGAAATAATTTCCAAAATAAATAATATTGAAATGCATTTAAGCGTGGCGTAGGGTGAGGTGAGGTATGGCTGACTACATGAATATTTCATGTATCTGTGTTGCGTTTACTTTTTACAAATAGAAAGTCAATTAGAGTGTCACTTCGAAATGCGTAAATGCAACAGGCATACACGTACAGCTGTGTGTGAGTTGCACTGATTACCTTCCCCACCCCAGCTCCCCCACTGCGCGCATCAAAATACAACAGGAATTCACAGAATGCCGTTCAATGCAAATTGCATTATGCAGCTGAAGCTCACTGAGTTACCGCTGCGTGTGTGTGCATGTGTGTGTGACCTCTGCTGCGGGCTGGCAGGTTCGTGTCTTCGTGTGCGTGCATTTCGGTATGTGCCCGCCCGATGATGTGATTTCCATATTGGATTTAATGAGCCTCGAAATACCCGCAGTGTACACACATTGAGGTGCATGCAGCGACGCAGATCAAATATGAGCGGCTTTCATTTGAAGGCTTTTAATACATTTACGAAATGCTTTCAAAACTTCATTAAAGTATTTATTGAAATGTGTCTGTGCATGTTGCTGCTTTTCTTTGCTTTGATTGACTGCAGCAAATGACGAATTCTGATTAAAGCTGCATTCTGTATGGCCATGCATCATCCGCCTGCTGTTTGGATCTGCATGAGAAGAAATGGCTGCTGGCAGAGATTGTGAATGGCAATGCAAATCCAATTTCTATGCTGAATGCAATCAATTATACATTTCTAAAAGCCAAATACCAAATGGACACTAACACTGACACAACACAACGCAACACAGCTGGCAGTGGCAGCATGTGGGCAAGTGGCAGGCAGGCAGGCTGTGTTCATTGTTCGATTTTGGATTTTGGATTTTGGATTTTACAAATTTAATTGCATTTGTTTATACGAACGTGCAGGTGTATGGAAAATCAGTTTTGCGCAAACAGAGGCCGAGCCGGAGAGCGGCACAAATGGAGTCGTCTCTACATTCGAACAATTGAACGCACGGAACGGAGCCACTCGTAATCATATTTGTGCAGGCCACCACCCCCGTCCTCCCCAGACTATTTGTGGTTTTTTCGGTAGATCTGTGTGCAATTTATTTATTCTACGATTATTCAACGGCCCACCCCATCACCCCATACCACATTCCACTGGACTCTGAGCATGGCAATGACATGTCTCGTTGGTAAGTTGCTTTTGTTTTCATGCACCGCAAGTGCATCTTCCATTCTGAAGAACATTCTGCAAAATGAAGATGGAAACTCTTCGAGCTAATGATTATTCAATTGTCGTCTTGGATTTGTTATTGCAATGAACTGCAGAGCCAAGCCACTACTGAGTGGCAGTTGCCTAAACTTGTGTTGTGACTTTAAGGAATTTAAAGCGTTGATTATCCATGCGGAAGATGGGGACATTCGTATTCCCTTTTTATGCACACAATTCAAATTTCTTCCCTGCATAACGGTGTTTCAAAAAGCACTTTACATCACTGCCAACAGGATGGTTCATAGCTGCACTAACAGACGACGCAAAAACTGTTATATGTTAGTCGATGCACCAAGTCGATCGCTGGAGGAAAAGTTAACAGGAACACTCGCTCCCTGCCGCCAGGGGGCTATTATTATATGTATAAAAGGAGTTATTTGTGTATGTGTATGTATGTACATATGATTATGATAAACAACAAACATTAACACGTACACACATACACACATACACACATGCTAACATACGTACATAAATATGTCGGTAGTGATGCCAAGCCAAATATTGATGGATGGCAGCTTTTTTTTTCGGCGTTCCTTAATATGTATGATGTTTTGTATATGATAAGAAATTTAAATGTTCACTAGATTGCATTTAATGAAGGTATTTTAATTATATCCAGACAATAGCCTTTATTACATACCCTCGAAAAAAGCTGCTTTCATTCAGCTATAACATTTCCAGAAAATAGCTAAATGGGCAACACTGACACTGTTGACATTGACAGTTGAAAAAGCTTTTTTTTTTTATTTGTAAATGAAATCGCAGAATAATATGAACAATCAGAATCAGTCGTGAGCGATCAGCGCACCGAGAATATGGCACTAAAGTTTGCAGCTAACTTGAATTTCCTCTTTACCGAGAAGGCGGCCACAATCGCGGAACGCATTCGGCTGGCCCACCAGAGCGGATTTCGGGCCGTGGAGATCCCATATCCCGAGGGTGAGACGCGGGACGTAGTGTCTGCGGTCCGGGAGACCGGAATTGTGGTCAGCCTTGTCAATCTAGCGTTTGATAAAAGCAGCGATCAGCTGCGGTTTGGCTCGACGAGCGTTCCGGGGTCGGAAGGCCTGTTCCAGAAGCAGCTGGACGAGACGATTGACTTTGCCAAGGATGTCAACTGCCAGAAGATTCACCTGACCGCTGGACTGCTCACCAAGGGCCAGGAGACTGCCTACACTAAGACGTACACATCGAATCTGAAGATCGCGGCCGATAGCCTCAGGGCGAACCAGATGATCGGCGTGATAGAGCCAATTAACAAGTATGCCGTGCCTGGCTACTTCATGAACTCATACGTGACGGCACTGGGCGTACTCACCGAGGTGGGGGCCGACAACATCAAGCTGCTGGCCGATCTCTATCATCTGCAGCACATACACGGCAATGTGACCAAGACGCTGGAGGAGTACAAGAGTCAGATTGGCCACTTCCAGATTGCCCAGGTACCCCATCGACACGAACCGGACACTGCCGGCGAACTCAACTACGACTACGTGTTCCAGCAACTGCGGGAGTTCGGCTACAACGGCTGGATTGGCTGTGAGTACAAGCCGAAGACGACGACAGTCGAGGGCCTCAGTTGGATCAGCAAACTCGGTTACAGCTTGTAAATGTTAATACATTCTTTTTATACACAAAGAAAAACATGAAACGCTCTTGACTTTCTCGCATGAATGTCACAGGGAGGTCACGGAGTTGACCTACAGCATGTTTGTGGAATAACAAAGCATCAGAATGGACACTTTTAACATATACAACGATTAGATAAGATTAGATAGTAAAGAGATAGTCGTAGACTAAGCAAGAAGTAGAGCAGCAGCCGCAAGAAGATTCTCTGGTATTCAATCAGCGGCCAATCAGTGGCTGTCCTTTTGTAGCACATGTCTGGCATACTCGGCTATGTGCAGGACACCCAACTCAGGCGAGGCAATGTGTAGATTATTGCCATTGCAGTACTCCGTGTTGATGTGCGGATTGTGCAGTTCTGTGATGAGCGTTGAACAGGCCGTTGATGAATCCCCCGTAGACTTGAGCATTTTCTGCAAATGGACAATGAGTTGGGAGATGCTTAGTGTGCGATTGTGAGGCATGGTAAGCGGTGCACCTACCATCCAGAACTCATTGCCCGGCAGGGCATTGCCGTCCCAGGCATAGGAGACAACCAGCAGCATATTCTCGTGCTCCGGACTGGAGAGCTTCTGGGCTGGATTTCGTTTGGAGATGTGCACGCGAATGCCGCCCGCTGGATGGCCGTCGGTCTTGATGACGGCGCCATTGTGCAGTCCCCCGCAATCGGTGAGGCTGAACCAGGAAAAGTGCACCACACCGATGTGGCTGAGGCGCTTGTCCAGCTCGCGGATTCGCTGCTCGAAGGTCTCCAGAAAGATGCGCTCCTGCTGTGGGGCCACTTTCCATACGCCAAGACCGAAGCCAACGACATGAATGTAGGCCTGCTTGCCGGCCTCTTGGGCGCGTGCCTGGGCCTCCAGCAACAGCATGTCAAAGCTTATGGCATAGCGCCGCTTCATCACCAAATTGTCGAAGATGTCCTGCTTGTTGCGCGAGACGCCGAAGCGCTGATGGTCGATGCTGACACCGGTGTACAGACTGTCTCGCGACTCGTAGAAGTTTCGCCAGAGGCGGCGATAGTCCTCCGCTTGGGTTGTGGCCGGCTCGTCCAGCCCCATGCCATAGCCATTCTCTGGCGTGTTCTGTGGGCGCGCGATGACAATGTCCTGGAACTCCATCAGATTGCGGCGCGATAGCCGGGCCCCAATGAGGCCCATAATGACACCTTCGGGCTCCAGTGTCCGACGATCGTGGGTAACCCGACCGCAATTGGCCCTCTCGCCTTCGTTAATGAACTCTGTGTGTGAGCTAACCGACAGCAGGGCGGAGAGCTTGATGTCATCGTAGCTGAGAACGTGCTCCAAGACAAGTGGAGCTGTCTCCTTTGTGCTGCCGATGGGCTCAAAGCCACTAGCTCCGGTCTCGCCAGTCAGCAGCAAGAACTTGTCGTGTCGAGCAAAGAAGCTGGCACAACGCTTCTCCAGCAGCCGCTGCACAAGTCCGCACAGGGAGAGTTTCTGGTAGACAGGTCGCTCCACGGAGTTTCCTGCATAAAGGCGAATGATTCAACAACGTGAGGCAACGCTTGCAGCTTGCTGCTTACCCCATTGACACTTGTGTTCCAGGTACTGCAGATAGAGTCCCAAGGTGCGCTCATGTATCACCGGATAGACGGAGGAGATCTGGCTGGCAATGCGCGCATGTCGTGCCGTCGGCTGTCTGCTTACCCGGACACTTTCTACGCCAAACTGCATGGGGCCAGATAAGTTTAGAGCGGAGTAAAGGACATGTGAGCGCCAGCAAACATACCGTAAGGGGAAATTCTGTGGATCTGTTTATAAACTCTGCAATATCAACAGGTCCGCCAGCGGGCTTTTGCAAATCTGTGCATTTCTCAAGCAACTTTCGGCCGAACTTAGTCAGCGGTCGGGAATCGCCCTCAACAGTTGGCCAAACCTGTTCAACGTCGGCTCCAAAGGTAGACATGGCTTCAACGCTGTGACAGGTGGATCGATTTCACGTTCGCCCTCAATTGCGGCCGCTTGGGGGTGCGAGAATTTCACAATTGCATACAATTGTCTGGCGCAAATCATTTTATATGGAACTTGGAACGAACAAAATAACCGGCACATAAGCAGTGTTGCCAATTTAGCCATTTTTTAAATGTGGGATGAACCAATAAATAGAGTCTAGAGGGAATTATAGCTATTTTTCAAGACTGCCAACTTCAAGTTGTTTACATCGGTAGTTCACTACTTTTTGGCAAACTGTCGATGTGCATTAGTCACTACCGGGTATGACTCGGTTGATCACATAATTTATATTTTTACACATTGTTTTTGTACATATTTATGGCTTGAGCTTTTTTTATTCTGTACATTTTGAGGTGGACATCGATTACGGTTCAGTTCACACATATCGCACATACATCAACAAAATGCACAAAAAAAAGTATGAAATACCTGAATAAAGGTAATCAAAATAGAATTTCCCTTCCTATAAGGTGTAGAATCCAATAAAAAGAGGTATTTATAATAAGTCAAATATATTCTTTAATCGAAATAAATTATTGTTTCAGTATTAAAAGTCTTTGCAAGCTAGTAATATCAATTAGAACATCAACATCGGGGAATATTATTTAATACTGCGGAATATTTACGGTATATTTTCAAAAGGAGAAGGTTTGTTTGGTTTATTTTTGAGGGTCCGACGGTCTATTTTGTCGATGGTCACACGCTTGACAACTCTGTTGCTAAGAAAAAGTTAATGTTAATTTTTGTTACAAGATCGTGAGTGCGAGTGGCCAACCAACAATAAAAGGATTGTCGAGATTGCTCCGCGCAACTGTAAGTGTTTCTTTCAAAGCGTAATATGGTCAAGTATAGGGCAAAGGACGATGATGCACGGTTGCAAGGCCCGCGCGCGGCAAAAAAGCCAATGACAAGCCACACACACACACGCACACACCGACGTACACAGAACACAGAAACCCGCAGACGCACGCACACCACACACACACACACACACACGACCCCTCATACACGCCTGGCGCATGCAAAAATCGAAATACAAACAATTAAAAACTAAATTGAAAATGTATTAATTTTGTATTGCATTTAACAGCACCGGAAAGAGAGCGCCTAGAACCCAGGGACGCCTGTGCCTGTGCCGTGACCGATACCACACATTCTCCCAGACGTCGACGCCGACGACGACGGCGACGCCAACCCCCTCAACACCAGCAAAATGTCCGACTTCAGCGACTTGGACCGCCAAATTGAGCAACTGAAGCGCTGTGAAATCATCAAAGAGAATGAGGTGAAGGGCCTGTGCGCGAAGGCGCGCGAGATTCTTGTCGAGGAGGGGAACGTGCAGCGTGTGGACTCGCCGGTTACGGTGTGCGGCGACATACACGGCCAGTTCTACGATTTAAAGGAGCTGTTCAAGGTGGGCGGCGATGTGCCCGAGAAGAACTACCTCTTTATGGGTGACTTTGTGGACCGCGGATACTACAGCGTTGAAACATTCCTGCTCCTGCTGGCCCTCAAAGTGCGCTATCCGGATCGCATCACATTGATACGCGGCAATCACGAATCTCGCCAGATCACCCAGGTGTACGGCTTCTATGATGAGTGTCTCCGCAAATACGGCTCCACAGCCGTATGGCGCTACTGCACGGAGATCTTTGACTACCTCAGCCTGTCGGCCATCATCGACGGTAAGATATTCTGCGTTCACGGCGGCCTCTCGCCCTCCATTCAGTATTTGGATCAGATCCGCAGCATCGATCGCAAGCAGGAGGTGCCCCACGACGGACCCATGTGCGATCTGCTCTGGAGCGATCCCGAAGATCAGACCGGCTGGGGTGTATCGCCACGCGGTGCCGGCTATCTCTTCGGCTCGGATGTTGTCTCGCAGTTTAACAGGACCAACGAGATCGATATGATATGCCGGGCCCATCAGCTGGTCATGGAGGGGTTCAAATGGCATTTCAACGAAACCGTCTTGACCGTGTGGTCAGCGCCAAACTATTGCTACCGGTATGTGCTTTCTGCTCTTCCAAAATCTATTTTTCTCACTCCCACTCTTCCCACTTGCAGTTGCGGCAATGTGGCTGCCATTTTGGAACTGAACGAGTACCTGCATCGTGACTTTGTCATCTTCGAGGCGGCACCACAGGAGAGCCGGGGCATACCGTCAAAGAAGCCCCAGGCTGAATATTTTCTCTAAGACTACAACCGCAACCACAGCCACAGCCAGAGCACAACCGCTGCCTGTAACAACTACCATCAGAGCTCCTCCGAACTTATCCATTGTGGGACGGTGCATGTGCGTGTGTGTGACATTAAACGCCTCGATTTTGTAAGCCGTAAAACAACAAAGAAGAAAATGGGAACGAAAATGTACTACTTACTGCCTGCCTAACCAAGCAAACAACGTACTGGAAAAGCAATTGCGAAATGCAAAAGAAGAATCAATATGTAGATTAAGTTTAACCAAGGAGATCGTCCCAGTCGTAGATGGAGCACCCGTAGACCCGCAACAGACAGACAGAAACTGAAAGAAAAAAGCGAAAATATCCCCTTCCAAAAATGTAACTTAAGTTCCAGTCTTATATTTTGAGTTGTTTTTTTTATATGTGCTCCTCCATTATCGTTTTCCATACTTTTCTGTTTTGTTTTGTAACAAAGCAAAGTTCGTGTGCGTGAATGTCAGTTGGAATGTGTGTGTGTATGTGTGTGTGTGTGTGTGTGGACGCATCCTAGAAACCAATAGAGCGATCCTGAAGCGCGCAAGGATAATGCGCATTATATTTAGGCTAATGACTAATACAACTTAGATAGAGGCCTCCAGCTCTAGTGAATTCGCTTGGTGAAGGCAGCGACGAGACGCTGTCTTGAGCAAGCGAATTCGATAGAAACGGCTGGCAGGCAACGTACTATAAAATCCTATATAAATACTAGATTTAAGCCGGTGGCTACCTTGGCCGAACGATCAATCAATCAATCAGCCAACAAGTGGTAAAGAGAAATGATGTGAAGTCAACGTGAGTCAGAGTAAGAAACGCAACGAGAGAAATTATAATTTGGCCTAGAGCCTGGAGCCTTGTATGAACGGCAGAGCCAGTGCCGCTTGGGCCATGAGATAGAAAAAAAAGAGCAGAGCGGAGCGGAGGAAGTTAACGTGTAGCATAACTTTAGTGTGTAAGAGTAACTGTAAGTGCGACCCAGATTGGGACACATTATATATACAAATCACCAACATATATATAAACACCACAAATATACGCAAATATTTGCAAGAATAAAGCGTACTCTAAGCAGAAGTCTTACCGAAGTCAAAGGTAAAAGGCAGAAATTGAACTTAGTTATGGAACTTATGGAACGATTCTCTGTGGAACTCCTCCGTTTTGAATATCCAAAAACTATTACCAACAATTCTAAGCGTTAAACCAATTTAATTATCCTCCTTTTTGTTTGTTTTCAAATGCTCAATTTATCAATTATCTAGGGACTAATTACAGGGCGTAAGCGAGACAAAAAAAAAACACTAAAAAGACAATGTTTAGACATAGTTGGGTAGATAGAGATTTATATGTATGTTTGTATATTCCAGAGTGGGCGCTAATGTTGTTCATTAAGAGGTCCTTCCGATTGTCCAGGGTGCTGCTTTAGTGCTCCTCCCGCAGCGGTATGCCATGCTCTTGCATGTGCTCAAAGATGCACATCTGATAAGCGGCCGCAGATTCGCAGCTGCAGGGATTGGAAACGAAACAGGATCAGTAAAGTCGAGTGCCTGTGCCTGAGTGCTGTTGATGTTTAGATTACTCACTGATCGTCGGGCACCTCGCTGGCCGCACATGTGTCAACAATTTCGGCGAGGACTTCATCCTTGTCCTCGGCGTGCTCGGCCATTACCTTCAGCATGCCCAAAGTGTGCTCAATGTTCAGCTTGCCGTCCTCCTCCGTCTAGAAGGAATATAAGGACACTTTGGGATTATCATTTTGTGATTTGTGGATTGAGTGGAGCTCTCACGATCTGAAACTTCTTCATCATGCAGGCGCGCAGGCACTTGCCCTCCTTGTTCTCGGACGGCTCGTGTTTCATCATCAGCTCCAAATCCTCTGAAAGAGAATGTGTTTAGTTGGCGTATTCCCTGGGGCGTGGATTCCTTTCGCAACGCTTACCATCCGTGGCACCAGTCTCTGCCTTGCACTCGTTGGCCATATCTGCGACATGCTCCTTGTTGGGCTCCTGGGGCTTTGACTCGGACACCGCCACCAGGCACACCACCAGCATCAGACACAGGCAAAACAGACGCGACATATCGTACAGAATGAACTTGGCGGGGCACAGACTCGAACTTAAATGCGTCCAGCTGGGAGCAGTCGCATTTTATAGAGCCACCAAGTCGCGTGATAACCCGAGAGATCCACCTCCCATTTCCTAGGCCCAGGTCTCAAGCCAACAGAACCGAACAGGCAGAATAATTACAATTAGCGGCATCGCATGGGAGCGGAGTGAACTATATGAGCAGCACATGACACTCCACTACTCCACTACGCCACTCCCGATCTGGCCCAAGATCCGGCGGAGATGCCCTCGGCTGGCTATCGTGTGAACAACTGCGAGCGACTGCTGACCTCCCTGCCCGGGGGCGCTAAGGTGCTCGAGGCGTTTAGTAGGCAGTAGGCAGCTGCCTATCGCCAATTATCCGTTTAATTGGTGACTGCCATGAAATCAGACATCTCCAAATGGAAATGAAAATGCAAAAATGCAAAATCTCGAATGCAATTAAATCGATCAGAACTTCTGACAGCGGGGAGGTGGAAATGTGACTACTGCGGTTGAAATTATATTCACGTCATGCCCCTAGCCCGTGGAAAGAGATTCCCCACGGTAGGATGGTCGGTCCATTTGTCAGTCCTTAAATAAAAATTGGACCCAATAGCAAAACAGCAAAACCCTATAACGGTGGGAGTCAAGTGAAGCAGCTATTTAGCTTGTCATGCACACGACATGTATTTTGTTATGGTCATTCGCAAGCAAAAAACTGGTGCCAGTAACGAAAAGAACAGCACCCCCCTATCGGTAAGAGTCGAGTGTAGCTTTTCATGCACACGACATGTATTTTGTTTCTCTTTTGCACTCTTCGCTTATGCATGGTCAGGAACGAGGATGCCTCTAAGAATGATATGGACATAAGACTTTGTACGTCCGCGTCGACGTCTTTCCATGCTGTCATGGTTTCCATGCTTTCATTTGCTGTCCATCTATTTGTTATTCGAACGAGTTGTCATTCGGATTGCACGCCAAGGGCTTCCTATACAAGTATATAATTACGCTAAGAGCGACTCATTGGCTTTTGAAATGCAACTAAATACGAGGCCTTTTGCGGCTTTAATGCCAGGGCAGAGTGCAATAAAATAGCACTGGTAAAATGATTTGCATAAGCGCACACAAAAAACCTAAAACTATCCATTAACCATTACCCATCGTACCCATCCATCATCACTCATCATTTTGGCTAAAACTACACAATCAGAATCACAATCTTGCTACACAAAATATAGACCCTGTGGGATGAAATGAATGCTCCTCTGTGCTTTGACAATGCTTTTTGTGAGTGCAATTATTTTGTAGTTATTAAGACAACTGCGAAGCCCAGCAGGGGAATGAATGAATGTGATGCGATGTGATGTGGTTATGTCTCTAAATAAACGCGATAATCTTCATCATCAGAATGCAGTCATTGGGAACTACTCCCATTTGTTGTGTGAAAGCTGCATGCAGTATTACTTACGAGTACAATGATATAAATGCTTCAAATTTCAATAAATAATATTAATTGTTTGCTTCGAATCAAAATCAATTGAGAGTCAACCAAACAACTCAATTAATGAATAACATCTCGAGCTTAGAACTAATCTTCGAGCATGAAAATTGCAACTCCGCCTTTGTTATTTTGTTTTAAATAAAAAAACCAAAAACAAAATCAAATTTTTAGCGATAATCGATTTTTGCAAACATTTTCTTTCGTTAAAAAATTCTTCTGGCAAATGCGAACCAAATCTGCCCAAGCTCATGCCCAATTTAATTACAACTAAATGTGCAATAAGCAAATCAATATTTATAATTATATCTAAATATGCCTGAATGTAAAAATGTATGTAAAAATGTATATATGGATATATATAGAATTTCCCACCCACTACTGGGAGCTCGAGTTGCTGCTGATCGTCGTTGATGCGTGACTTGTCTGTAGTTAGTCTGGGTTCGGGGTCTCGTCATGAACTTGACACTGGAAAATTATTTATTTTCGATTCTGTAATGGGTTGATGGCTCAGCAAAGTGGCACAAAAATAAATCACAAGAAGAACGTGTCGATCCACAAGGTCGTGGAGTGGCGTATAAAAGCCAAGAAATGGCTGGCCAGTGGCACAGACAAAGAACAAACCCACAAGATGATGCGACCAACGATGTTAGCAATGATCGGATCGCTGCTGCTGGTGCAGAGGGACTGCGTGCTGGGGCAGGGCTTCGACCTGACCAAGATCCTTGCGAGTCGGAGCACAGAGCCCATTTGGACTGTGATGGTGCGCCAGCTGCCGCAAGTACAGGAAATGATCGACACCGGCCGCAAGGAGTGCATTCAGCAGATGAAGCTGCCCAAGGATCAGCGCCCACTGATGAAGGTGTCCAATCCCAGTGAGAAGGAGAAATGCCTCATCGAGTGTGTGCTCAAGAAGACCAAACTTGTGAGTATACAGCGGGAGCAATAACAAGACAAAGGATGATCGATCAATCGTTGCACGCTTTAGATGGATGACAAGAACAAGCTGAATCTGGGGCAGGTGGAGAAGCTGACCAGCCTGGTGACACAGGACAATAAGATGGCCATCGCGCTGAGCTGCAGCCTGGCCCAGACCTGCAATCGCGCCGTCACCACCAAGAGTCCCTGCGAGGCGGCCCATCTGCTCAATCAGTGCATCAGCCGCCAGCTAGAGCGGAACAATGTCAAGCTGATTTGGTAGTCAGATCCTGTTTATCCTTTCTTACTGTTTCCTGTTTCCCACATGCTGAACTCTGTGTTGGCTTTGGCTGTGCGCTTTATTTGTCGTCTGGGACACCACATCAAGTTGTGTGTTTAAACAATTAAGTTAAATTAAATAAACATAAAAAAAAAACGGAAAAAAAGGGAACGTGTGGGAAGAGACTCCCCATGTGGATGACTGGCTGTGGAACTACTCCTTGATTTCGGGTATCTTGTAGCCATTCGAGCGCATCGCTCGCAGCATGCACATGGATATGTCATGGGCCACCTCGCATCTAAAGCGAAACAAAACCAAAGCAAACAAAAACCAGATTGAAGTGATGGAAATCAAGACTGGACGCTCTCAAATCACTCACTTGTCTGTGCTGGTGACTTCATCATTGCATGCCTTGATGATGCCCGATGATTCCTTGTCCTTGTTGGGGAACATCATGTTCATCACGTCGAGGGTCTTATCCTCGCTGAACTTTAGCTGGCCCTCGGGCATCAGCTCGAACTGCTCCACCAAGCAATGACGAAAGCATTTTGTCTCGTACTTGGCCTGCGCTTCGTTCTTGACCATCTCCACAATGTGCTCTGATGAATGGGATGGGATCAGCCTGGGACTTAGACTTTTTAGACTTGGTCTTCCTTTGATACTCACCTCGCTTCGGCTGGGGTTCACAGCTCTCGCCAAAGGGTTCGATTAGCTCCACCACCTCACCCAGTGACATGGACATCTCCTCTTCCTCCCCGTCATCGGCTGTGGCCTGGCCCAACAGCCAGCCACCGGCACAGGCCAGCAGCAGCGCGAGAGTTGTCATCCAGTTGGCAGGCTGCATTATTTCCTTTCCACTTTTCTCGTTCTTCCACGTCAAAATGGACTCTGGCTAACGGCTGGTCTGTGTTTTATAGCCACTCGCTGGTTGCCATATTCCGGGCTGCTGTGGCCTTTGGCTAGCGTCGTGTCCAGTGCATCCGGTACAACCAGGTGCTAATCGCACAAAGATCGCGATTGTCGCTTGTAGATCACGATGCCATGCCTCATGCAACCACCAAGCAAAAAATTATCACTCTCTCTGTCTGTCTTTTGGGGCGGGGAACTAATATTTATTGATGCAACTAGGGGATCTGGAGATTGCACAGGAACTAACTATTGGCTGGGGGAACTAGCTACAACTAGGACTCCGTTTAGGACTCCGTTCAGGGGAACACAAAGACCTTGATGTTGGACTTGAGGCACGAGAGCAGGGCCTGAGCGGGATCACAGTTCGGGGCATTCTTCAGGCCCACAGTGGAGTCCTTGCAGGCAGCGATGCCCTGACGATACTCCGCCTTGTAGCTTTCCGGCAGCAGCACGTCCATTTGCTTTAGCGATGCCTCCACCTGGAATTTCCCCTTTTTGATCTGTGCCAACAACGAAATTTAGAATGGAAATATCATTTTGGGGTAACAATTTCGTGGAACATTACGGCCTGCATCATTTCCAGCACACAATTGATGTAGCAGTTGGTGTCCTTGCTGTTGGGTATTTTTCCATTCTTTATGCCATCGGCCACCTCAACGCTCACCTTGGGGAACTTCGGCAGGCAGACATCACGCATAAGCTTGCCAGCGGCCCACATTTGCTCCTCCGTCACCTGTCCAACATGCAGCATGTAGATCCTTATAGATTTAATCTGAGATCCTGCTTACCCCTGCGTCCGATGCTGGCACAGAGATGCCCACAGCCAGACAGATCAGCAACAGATCCAACTTCATGATCAAACTTTTGCGTAGACAAATCAACAAGTGGTGGCCAGACCTAGCCACACTCCTTATATACAGAAACAAACACAAAAGTTCCAGGCCCCAAGTAGTGTGACAAAATGACATGCAAATGATGATAGCTCTATGTATCGATTTTGGGGGTTGGCTGCCATACGCAGGAGGATGGAACTATGTGTGCAAATTCTAGTGTACTTTGTAAACCGGTTACTTAGCCGATCTTTGTTGTTTGTGGTGGATGGGGGGTATTGTAATCTATGTAATATTGTATCCAATTAATTGACCGCTTGGCACACGCACGAATGTCAGCGGACGGCACCCCAAACGGCTGGCATTCCATTCCCATTTAAATGAATCAAATCTCGAACTTTTTTATTGTGTTGCATGCAGTTCGAGAATAATAATACAAAAGCGAAACATCTTTGTCGAAATAGTCACTTAGGAGCTGCTTTAATCGAACATCTGTATTTATGTTTTTTATTGTGAAATAGCGGCGAACGGGGCAGTGAATGCTGCAGCCTTTGTCCAACTTTGCAAGCAAACAGATAAACAATCGGCAGATCGAATAACGGATCACTTCAACAGCCACACACTCGCGGACGTGCCAATGTGAGTGCTTCCCGCCACTTAAATGCACTTCTTTTTTCTCCTTTGCTTTCCGTCTTTCCAGCTGGCTTATCATCCCTCGCTCCCCACAGGTGTTGAAGCACACGCTGGCCGCCAGTCAAGGTGAATTTACATTTCCATCCCTTTCTAACGCTTGTCTTTCGGTGCGTGGTCCCCACAGCGGCCAATAACTTATTCCCCACGCTCTCTCGGCTCTGCGTTTGCTGTTGTTGCGGCAGGCAAGCATTGCGTTGCGCTGCGGCACTAAATAACTGTAGAAGGAGGAGTAGTAGAAAGAGGACTATTAGAAGGAGGAGTAGTAGGAGCTTTGATTGAATTTGTTGTTGTTTGTTTGTTTTTTGTTGGTTCCAGTAGGCCAGACATCTACACTCTCTCTCGATACACACAGCTCTACATCAGTTTGGACCCAGAGATCGTTTCGGCTTCGAATTATTCCGCACAATGTCCGAGGGCTTCAAGAAGCATTTCAATGCAACCACAGTAAATGGTCGTGCCAATGTGAGTAGCTTCACACCATTCCCAATCCCTAATATTATCCTAGCCCCCATCCTAAGGTGGCCAAGGCCACGTATGCCACCATGGCCCTGCTGTATGTCGTGTACCGCATTCGCCGGCGATCGGGCAAGAAGCCCGCTGAGGGCGGTGGCAGCGACGGCGGCAGCATACTGGCCGATGGCAGCTGCAGCTGCGACAAGGAGCGCGAACCAGCAGGCGATTCGGGTTTTTATGAGACCGATCCCGAGTGCGGTTCGTGCCGGGAGCGCTCCGAGCGCGCCATGACCGAGTACGATCGGGAGCAGCAACGCCGCTCGGCGGCCAAGGCACGGCAGGAGAACAAAAATGAATGCAAATCCGATCCGCCACCACCGTCCTCCTCGGGTGGGGCTGGCGCTGGTGCTGGTGCTGGGGCGGCGACTCCTCGTCGCAAATGCCCCTGCGACAATCCGCACCAAAAGAGCAGCAGCAACGAGGCCAAGGCCTACATGCAACGGCAACAGCAGAGATCCTACGGCTACCAGTTTCCACAGGATACTGATGATGTGCGTCCGGCCAGCGAGTTAGCGGCACAGGTACACGGGGCCATCTACAGTGTGCTGAGTGGCATTTATAACTCAGTCATGGGCAGGGGATCAGCCGAAACAGCCACCACGGCTACCACTGCCAAACAGCGACAGGCAAGCGGCGGCGGCAACTGCGTGGACACTGCGGCAGGTCAAGCACCTCCGCAGGCAGGCGACGAGGAGGATGTGAACTGCTCGCGGTACGAGGCCATGGACTGTGAGTGCGAACGGCGCACAAATCCGCGCTGCTGTGATGCTCCTTCGGACGAAGGACGAGCCCCACCAGAAGATGGCGCCAGCAACAATCGATCAGAGCAGCCGCCGCCTTATGGCTGCTACGACGAAGGCTACAACGCGGGCCTGTTCTTTGGTCAGTAAAATTACTGCATTAATAGTGGGGTGGGGGTTCGTTCCAGGACTTCTTAGCCTTGATTTTGGACATCAACTAAATTTCAAGATAATTCAAAATTAATTATAGTTCTTCAGTGAATTTAAAGAAAAAAACTACAAATATAAAAACTATTTTAAAGTTCACTTTGAGCTGGAGGATATGCCAGATTGAATTTGGAATAAGTCTGACTCTTTTGGTCCAAGAATCTAAGATCTAATGGATTCCCAATACTCGACTGATTCTTTTCGTAGAACTCCATACACAGAGCAGTGGGTATTAATCGCTTTGATATTTGAAGCTCGAACATGGATCATTATTAGATCTCTCTGCTAGATCCCTCGTTAACAATAATTATGATTCCATAAAACTAGCATAACATGTAGCATGAAACAAAAGCAAATCAATTCTCGACTCTTCTCAAACAAATATCAATCGATGTTGCCACGTACCTATGGATGGGCCTGTCTACACAAATATATTGAATGAACTTTTGGTCCATCATTAAGACAACGTGAGTTGGTGGCTTACTGAAGAAAGTATTCCCATACGTAACGTCTGTTTTTATACAAATTAAATTAACTCAGAAAATTAGTCTTAAATAATAACTGCTAAAGAAACATAAATCATAATGGAAAACTTTCTACTTTGTCTGTTGTGTATAGGATGTACCTTCCAAGTATCCTTTTGCTCTATGCAAGACATCAATTTTGTGTGTTGTGATATCGAAACCATAGCCTAGTTTTACTCATAAAATTAAATAACCATTCATAACTCTTTTGCTGTCTAATGTATACACTAACTGAAGTCTAATTTTACTTGACAAGTAGCAATTATTATACACATTTCAATTGTAATATTTTATATTTATTTAGCATTTAGTTTACGTTTTGAAATAGAGTTAACGTCGCTTACGTCGCATTTCGAACATCTCATCTCTTTTCAAATTTTAATTGGATCTTTAGCCATGGGGTTTTTGTACGGGTGCGTGTGTGTGTGTGTGGTTAGATGAGTTACACTTGCATTTGGATGTGGAATTTGTTGTGTTGGTCTAACATTAAAGCCTGGTGTATTGTTCGTATAATTATGAGATGGGGTCAGGGCTTGAACTAACATTAATATTTCGATTTATAATGTCTTAGTGGTGTGGTAATATTTTTAAATATGCAAATAACATTTTAACGCTTAGCTTTTTGGTTTCATTAACGCTTCTCAAACGATCAATCAATTCATTTTCATTTCATCGCTTCCTCTATCGTTCTCTCTTTCGCTTACATTTGCTGTCTCTATATAGCGGTCTTGCTCTGTGGCATGTGCTAATTTTAAAATAAATATATAATCTATATACTATATAGATGTATATACTATATATATATGTGTGTGTGTGTGTGTGTGTGTTATGCGTTGTGTATCTTTTGAAGGCTTCTTTTTTTTTTCTTCTATATTCTATAACTATATTTTCAGTGTAATTCCTAATAATATCCGAAAAGGAATGAGTGTGGAGTGGAGTGTTGGATCCATCTATGTATACTGTGTTACGCGTTTAGCCATCGTGGCTGGCAACCGACTCCAGGTCGCTGTTGTCCTCGCTGCCAGTCGCCTCGGTGGGTTCGCCCATGGCCACGCGCGCATACTCATCCGTATCGATGCTCTTGCAAAAGTGTATGGCATACTTGAGCTTCTCCAGCAGCACCGCCTGCACAGCCAAAGAGAATACGAATTAAATGTACCTTCTTGTGGGAGGAATCTTCACAGCTTACCTTGCAGGAGTAACGCGGCATCTTAAGCAAAAAGAAGCATGTATAGCTCTCGGGCAGGAAATGATCGGGCGGATTCTTTTCGAGCACTTGCAGCACAAAGTCACGTCCACGGAAATCGGCAATGGTGCGCGGCAGTCGCGTTCTTCCCCACACAAAGCGCAGGAACAGCGAGCGCTCCTGCAACAAGGGGGAAAGCATTACTTATAGCCACAAGGGAAATATTATCGTTGATGCTCTTACCTGATTGGTAAACTCTTCCATGACCTCCCAGAACCAGGAGACCAATGCTGAGCCCGGATCGAAGCCCTTGTAGGTGGCCACCGACTTGAGCAGTCCGAGCGGTATGTCGGGCGAGCCACAGACCATGGCCTGCAGCTCGGCGGCCGAGAACAGCGATAAAAGTGGCACTGGTATCACCTTGGACATGCCATCCCGCACCGCCTTCACCTGCTCATCGAACTCGTGCAGCCGAAAGCTGAGCGCCAGTCGGACATACTCGGCCCGATTCCGTGGCGAGATGTGCGTGTATCTGGTGGACAGCGGCACCTCGTGCCCACGCGCCGATGACGTGGAGAAGGGCAGCTCTAAGGTGTTGAACAGCTTGGCGTCATCGTCCATGTTCCGTATGCACAGCAGACCGGCCACATAGTCACGGTCCACCTCGGTGAGATCCGGTGGACGCAGCACCTCGCCCGTCAGCTGTCGCCAAACGGGTTCCGCCAGGCTGCAAGAGGATTACATACACAAGATTAAAAGAGAATCGACACATAAAATGATGAGAGAACTCACTTGATGCTCAGCGGTGAGCCTGTGCGCACGGCAATGCCCATGAGTACGCCCAGGAAGCGGAACATGTTCATTTGCAGGACGGAGCCGAGTGTGGGATCCAGCAGGAAGCAGTCGCGATTGGCACCCGCCTCGCCACGGCCATTGGGCGTGTTGATCAGCAGCGGGACGCTGCCATTCTGCAGCTCGTCGCACATTTCGGCAATGGACTCGCTGTAGCCGCCGCCACAGTCGTCGACGCTCTCGCCCACAAACTTCACCTTCCACACGCGATGGGGCAGGGCGAGCGCCTCCTGGGTGAGCAGCGGCAGCTTCTGGACCATCTGGCCGAAGACGCTCTTCATGCCATCGATACCGGCAAGGCCGTTGCAGCGGCTGCGCGAGCGCTTCACCTGAATGCGATTCAGCTCGATGACGGGGCCGTGCTGCTTGTCCCGCACCATTGTCGTCTGGATGACCTTGCGGAAGGCGGCCTCCTTGATGTTGTACACGAGCACGTCCTTGAGGGCGCCCAGGCTGAGGTCGCCGGCGATGGGCAGCATGGCCAGGCAGGGGCAGAGCAGCTCCGAGAAGTGGTGCAGCAGGATGAGGCGAGCGTGGAGCGCCTCGGGCGCCAGATCCCTCACCAGATCGTACTCCAGCGGTGGGTTGGGCAGCGGACGCAGCCGCTCGCTCAGCTGCGACGTGGACAGGGCCAGGGTGTGCGCCGAGCCGCAGGTGACCTTCACAATGTGTTTGCCCTGCAGGGCGGCCACGAGGCGCGGCCGCTGGATGGCGGTGACGGTGCCATCGCCCAGCTGGCCCTCATCGTTGTCGCCCCACGTGTAGACCTCGCCGGAGTCGCTGCAGGCGACGCAGTGCAGCGAGCCAGTGGCTATCGAGATGATCTTCTTGCCCTGCAGCGCGGCCACCTTCTTGGGCCTCCGCACATGATCCACGGAGCCGTGGCCCAACCGATGGAAGTCGCCCTTGCCCCACGTATAGACGGCGCCCGATTTGGTCAGCGCCACCGAAAACTGTGAGCCGCACTCCACCTTGATGACGCCCAGCCCTGCCAGGCTCTCGATCTTGTAGGGCAGCTTGCAGCCATCGCTGCCGCCGCGTCCCAGCTTGCCGTAGTCGCCGTCGCCCCAGCTCCACACGTTGTCGTCGTCCGTGATGCACAGCGTCTGCGCGTCGCCGGAGCCGCAGGCAATGTCAATGGCCCGATAGCCGAGCAGCGCCTCCACCAGCTGCGGTCGCAGCTGATCCTCAGAGTCTCCATGCCCGAGCCGTCCGTAGCGTCCCTTGCCCCAAGTGAGCACATGTCCGCTGGCGGTGATGGCAGCCGAATGGGCGCTGCCACAGGCAATGTCCGCCACATTCATGCCATTCAAGTGCTCCACGAGCTTCGGCCTGTCGTAGCTCATGCGATTGCCGTGTCCCAGCTTGCCGTCCTCGCCCTCGCCCCAGGCGTACACCTCGCCCTCGGTGGTGAGGGCGAGGCAGTGCTTGCCGCCCGAATTGACGGCCACCTTCTTGACGAACACATGCTGCAGGGAGCCGAGGAGCGTGGGTATGGCCCAGCTGTCGGCGCCGCCCACGCCCAGCCTGCCGCCGGAGCCGTAGCCGGTGGCGAAGAGCTTCCCGTCGGGCGTGACGGCGAACAGGGACTGCTCTCCGCCGGCCAGCTGCACGGGCCGTAGCAGGCTGAGCGCCTCGCAGGGCGTTGGCGTCTTGATGCGGCTGCCCTCCAGTCCGCCCAGCTGGCCCCGATGGTTGTGGCCCCAGCCGTAAATGGTGCTCGCTCCGCCCCAGCTCAAGGCCCAATCATCGGGCCTGCGATTGAGCCACTGCAGCAGCTGGGCATCGTGTGGTGCCTGGAACAGCGTGTGATCCTCGTGCAGCAGCACCAGCGCAGACGCCTCCGAGTGTTGCTGCTGCTGCTGCTGCTGATGCTGGTATGGGCAGTGATGCGACAGCGAGAGCTGCTCCTGTTGCTCCGCCAGCAGGGGCGGCGGCGGCGGTGTCGCATTGCTGGCCGTGCTCGAGGACAGCGACGTGGTCGAGTTGAGCATGGAGGCGAGCGGCGAGTGAGACGATTGGCTGGCACTCGGATTGGGCAGCATCTCGGCAAACTTCTTGCGCACCTCCAGGCAGAAGGGACGTGGCAGCTCCGTGCGGCGTATCAGCGATTGGGCCACACGCACTGCGATGCAGTAGCGCTTGAACCAGGCCCACTTGTGGCCATCCCCCGTGGCAGCTGCTCCGACTGTAGCTGATCCTCCTGCTGCTCCTCCTCCCAATGTAGCTGCTGTTGTTGAGGTTGCTGCTGGCAGTGAGGCATCCAACTGCATGTCGCAGGTGAGAGCTGCCAGCGTCTTGAAGTAATCCGAATGCATGAGATGAATGCCGCCACGCACTTGAGGCTCCTCGTACTCGTACTGCCGCAGCAGCTCGGGTATCAGCGGCTGCAGAATGCCCGCCAATGTGGCGTCCTGTGGCTTGGGCGCCTGCTCGAGCAGCAGCACGGCGTGCAGCTTCTTCAGCGACCAAATGCGCTGAGCGGTGGTCAAAGCGCCCAGCTGGGAGCAGGCGGCCAGCGCGGAGGCCAGGCGTATGAGCACGCCCTGCTGTGTGGGCGCCAGGCGTGAGTCCAGCAATGACATGACCAGCGCCATCGAGGGCTGCGACAACACAGCACGATCCGAGCCACTCTCGCCGAGCGTCGCCGCTGGCATGATGGCGTGCACCCAGAAGCGCCAGCCCCAGCCATTCACGGAGCTGTCCGAAGTGAATTTCCAGCGCAGCTCATCGCCGGGCACCCGTATCTCGGGCGCCCAGTGGGCGAACTCACGGCCCGAGCGCATGGCCAGCACACGGCCAGCCGCGTCGGTGATGACCAGCGGATCGTTGCGCTTCTCCGTGCTGCACTGGCTGTCGAATTCGAGGCGCAGCATCTCGGCGCCCGGTATGCGCACAGCGCCCGTCACATTCACATTGTCCACATATGGATGGCTGCTCTCCTGCATCACCGGCTTCGGCAGCTTGCCCAGGCAGTGGCGCGACGTGCACAGGTCCTCCAGCTCCGTGATGCAGGTCTCCATCAGCATCGAGCTAATCGCCGCATTGCCCGCGCCCAGCGATATCAGAGTCTCGGCTATCGTCTGCGCCGTGCTCGGCGGTCCGCAGCGACCGCAGACAGCCAGCTTGAGCAGCTCCACGAGACTCTTGGCCTCCGGCTCGCCCAGCAGGCCGCCAAAGTCATCCAGGCCGTGTGTGTGACTGATCTGGGCCAGCATCTCCTCCTGCTGCGTCATGGTGGCCGCCATCACGGACATGGCGCTGGCCGACATGCGCGAGTGTTTGTGCTGCGGCGGCAGGGCGCTGCTCGACAGCGATCCCGACATCGACAGCGATCCGGTGAGGCTCTGGAACGCGCTCAACGGTCCAGCGCTGAGTGGCGGCAGCGTGGACGTGGCAGCTGCCACGGCAATCGCTTCCATTTGGGCATCGGGACTGTGCTCCAGCTGCAGCGCCGCATCCGTGGCATCTGCGGGCGCCTCTCCGCCGCCTTGGGCTATGGGTTCGGCGGCTGGCAGCGGCATGGGTGCGTTGCCATTGCTGATCAACTGATCCTCTTCTGCTGGCGCTGTCGCTCCTCCTCCCGCGCTGCGCTCCTTGTAGTTCACCTTGCTGTGGCTGGTGAGCGCAGCCACAATCAGCTGCCGCGCCTGCAGTATGCTCATGGCGCGCAGAACATGCCCCAAGGCTGCCTGCCTGGCGGCTGGCGTCTCCAGGGCCAGGCTTTCGCTGAGGCTGGTCAGTGTGGCCGGCTTCGACTCCAGCTTGAGGGCGCCAGCAGCAGCGGTGACCTCCGCCTCGTAGATGCCCAGACTGCTGCCGCCGAGCGGATCGCGTGTGCTGCCAAACGGCACCGGTCCGCGCTTCTCCTCCTCGAGACTGGCATTGGGCAGGCCCCAGGCAATCGAGTGCGAGCTGCCGCAGGCCACGCGATTCACGAACACAGCATCGAGGCCAATGACAAGGGCGGGCTTCTTGTTGACGAACGTGTTGCCGCTGCCCTGCTGCCCGTGGTCGTTGTCCCCCCACGCGTACACCTGTCCGGCGTCCGTTACGGCCAGGCAGTGGAGAGCGCCTACGGCCACATGGATGACGCGACGTCCGCGCAGGCCGCCAATGGGCTGCGGCTTCCGCACGTGCTGATCCCCGCCATGGCCCAGGCGGAAGTAGTCGCCCTTGCCCCACGTCCACACTTCACCGGCGCGCGTCAATGCCAGCGAGAATTGTGCCCCGCACTCGATCTGAATGACACCGATGCCCGAGAGGCGTTCGATCTCGTGCGGCGTGTCCGATCCCTCGCTGCCGCCCCGTCCCAGCTTGCCGAAGTCGCCATCGCCCCAGGAGAAGACGGCCCCGTCCTCGGTGAGGGCCAGCGTTTGGGCGTCACGACTGCCGCAGGCCACCTGAATGACGCGTCGTCCGGTGAGGGCGGCCACCAGCTTGGGCTTCAGCTGTGTGGCATTGTCGCCATGCCCCAAGCGTCCGTACTCACCCAGGCCCCACGTGTAGAGCTCGCCCTGGCTGGAGATGGCCGCCGAATGCGATGAGCCGCAGGCCACGTCGCGTATCTTCTTGGAGCGCAGCGTCTCGACGAGTCGCGGCTTGTCCAGCGTCGTCCTGTTGCCATGTCCCAGCTTGCCATCCTCGCCCTCGCCCCACGAGAACACTTTGCCGTCGAGGGTCAATGCCAGGGCATGCTTGCCGCCCGAATGGACGGCCACCTTCTTCACCACATACTGATGCAGCACCGGCAGCTGGTGCGGCAGCGGCACGTTGTGCGTCACGCCGAGTCCCAGGCGTCCGTTGGTGCCCTCGCCGCAGGCATACACCTTGCCATCCTGCCCCACAATGAAGAGACTCTTGGAGCCGCCGGCTATGTGTATGGGACGAAGGCGGCTGATGGTCTGCGAGAAGGTTGGCACCTTCACCTTGGAGCCCTTGAGGCCGCCCAGCTGCTCCTTGTCGTTGAGGCCCCACACCATCACGGTGCAGGGCAGATCCTGATCCGGAGCAGTCGCCAAGCCATGATCCAGTCCATGCAGAGACGATGCTGATGCTGCTGCTGCTCCAGCTGCAGCTGCTCCTTCCGCCTGCATGCCATTGTATTCGCAGGCGAGGAACTGCGCATTGGCCAGCATATGATGGAGATCGGGCTTCTGGCGTCGCCCGACAAACTGCAGGCCGTGCACCTTGCACTGGATGCCATTGTTCTGGCACTGCTTCACCACGATCTCGATCCAGGGATAGTACGTGGGCACCTGCTGCATGAGCAGCACGCGACTGGCGCCCGCCGGCACGGGGATCCACGTGTACTCCTTCAGGCTGTCGATGCACTCGCCCACGCGAATCTCCAGCAGCGAGGGCATGTGGGAGTGATCCTCCGGACTGACCTTCAGCGCCAGACTGTGCACCAGAATGCGGTCGTGCAGCTCCAGGCGTATCCAGTGGCGGCACGGCCCGCTCGAGCAGCTCTGCCAGGTCTGGCCGAGGCCATCGAGCAGATGCTTGGCCGCCGCCTCATTCGAGCTGACCGTCAGGGAGCGTATGCAGCGGGACCAGTCCTCGATGAGATCCGTGGGCGCCGGCTGGCTCTGCAGATCGGCGGCAATGGGCGCCGGCGTGGGCGGCAGGGCGACCATTTCCACATCGTTGATGTGCCCCTGCCAGGCGGGCTGGTCGGGAAAGTCCACCGTCAGCTGCTTGCCGCGCACCGCTGTGACGACGCCGGCCTGTCGCTGTGTCCTGCCCAGTCGCATCTGATTGAAGACGCCGTAGCGAGCGGAGCAGCGCGGGCGCACCCGTGCACCCACCACGATGGGCGGTGGACGTGGCAGCAGCTGCAGATGGGCGGACAGCGGATCACGCAGCAACGAAGTGGAGCTGGTGCCCAGTGGCGGATCGACCAGCTCGATGTGCACGAAGCACACCCAATAGGTGCTGCCATGATTGCGCCAATCCACTTGGACGTTGAGATCGTGCAGTCCCTCGGTGTCCACGATCAGCACGGTGCCCATGTCCCCCTGCTTGATCTCCTCGAAGTCGCGACAGCAGCGCACCGTCATCCCGGGACGCACCAGACCGCGCACATAGAGTGCATAATGATCGGCCGTTTGGAAATCTTTTCGCGTCTCAAATCTCACCTGTGGCTGTGGCGCTGCAGCGGCCACGGCAACGGCAGCGGCAGCAGCAGCAGCAGCAGCAGCTCTGCTTCCCCCAGCTCCTGGCTGTCCCTCAACGGTGTCCGAGGAGGCGGAGGACTTGCCCGATGAGCTGCTGCTGGACAAGCTGCTGCCCTGAGACTCATTGTCCGAATCGGCCTCGGGATCGTGCGTTGTGCCACTGGCCAACGGCAGTGGATCCTCCTCAATGGTATTGGCGCACACATCCGGATGCTCGAGTATCCACTGAACAATCTGCTCGGGCGTTGGCATTATCTCCGCCTGCAGCGACAGCTGCTTCAGGGCCAGCTCCACCGTTCGCTTGGGGAAGCCCATGTCCATGATTTGATTGATCAGCTCCGCATCGGTGGCTGCCACCCGTGAGGGCCACTTGGTGGCCACTTCCTTGCCCGTGCCCGTGGCCGTGCCTGCTGTAGCCGCTGCTGCTGGTAGCTTGAACACATTGTAGACCGGCACACCGTGCACCATTGTGGGCTGTGGCGGTGTGGCCAGGGCGGGCGTGGCTGCCAGGCCATCGGCCTCGCACTCGCTGAGCTCGAGGTGCGCCTGGCTGGCCAGCGACTGGACACAGTTGAGTGCAGCCGTCGATAGATCCGTGTAGCTGTAGCAGGCACGCACCGGCGACGCTTGTGTGGCTCTCAGCAGGATGCATTGGATCAAGAGTTGCGCCTCCTGCCCACCCCTGGCGCTCGTCTCTGCCACGGACTGTTGCTGCTGCTGCAGCAGCTCCTGCTCCTGCTCCGAGTGTTCCTCCTCCTCGGCATGGTCCTGCTGCTCGCGTTCGTTGCTGCCATCCTCCACATCCGCCTCTCTGTCGCGTTCGCGTTCGCGGTCGCGCTCTCTGTCCGTGTCCGTTTCCACATCGTCCGCGTAGATGCCTGGCGCCCGCTGCTTGAGGATGCGCCGCAGTGCCGCCTGGTGGCGATACAGCACGCTGTTCGTGTGCAGGACGGCCAGCTGCAGCTGTTGCGCCCTCAAGTGGCCCAGATCTAGTCTGCCCTCGGTGGAGGCATTCATGGCAGGCGGACACTCGCGCGCCTCCGTGGCGGGGCCATAGAGCAGCACGGTCCAGGCATTCAGCAGCATCTCGTTCATGGGCAGGCGGCTGAGACTGAAGACACTGTGGTCCAGGTGCGGCATCACCGAGAGCAGCGGCACCTTCACGAATCCCATGGTGCCGGCACCGGCACCCTGGGCGGAGGCTGCCAGGAGGCATCTGCCTTTGTGCGTGAAGCTGGCAATGATCATGTGGCTGCCTTCGTTGAAGCAATGCAAACCGACGCGCGGACGCAGATCGTAGCCACCCATGGCGCTGAGCACGCCGAGCACAAAGATTTGCTCGCTGTCCAGCGGGCTCGAGGTGGATTCGCCCTGTTCGCCCAGCAGCTCGGCGGCCACGCACAGCTTTTGGGCGAGAAACGAGTTGATGACCGCATTCCAGTGGGGCAGCGTGTGCAGGCGACGCAGCAGCGAGACGAGCTCCTCGGCCACGCTGCCCGAATGGGAGGCGGTGAGCAGCACGCGGGCCTTGCCTTCGGCCGTCGGCTGCAGCGTCACATCGCCGGGACAGTGCAGGGCAATGCGTCCGAGTGTGGCGAACAATTGACGCACCAAGCTGGCCATGCGCGGCTCCTCCTCGGTTGTCCACTGCGCCAGAATGCACTGCAGCAGTCGCAGGCAATGGATTTGCCGATAGACGCCCGACTCGCTGCCCGCCGGCTGCTCCAGCAGCTCCAGATAGTGAGCCAGCCAGCCCGGAGTGCTCAGCTCCAGACACAGACGCGGACAGTCACCTGCGGACAGATGCAAAGAGAAGAGATTAAACCTCTGACTGGGGTGGATGGCTGGACGCGCAGCACTCACCCGCTATGGCTCGTATAAATCCAAGATTGAGCCAGCCCAGCGTGCTGGCGACGTTCTCCATGGCCGGCTTTGGGTCGATTATGGCGCGAAACATGCAGGTGACGCCGCGCAGGGCATGCTTGTCCAGGTGGGCGCCATGTAGGCCGCTGCCAACGGCCAGTATCTGCAGCAGCTTGGCCGCACAGTGGCGCAACAATTTCGAGGGATGCGACTCGCTGCTGGGCGCTGCCTCCACACCGGCCACATCCTCGCGCTCCGGCTCCGTGGGCGAGGCAACATTCAGGGCGCTATCCGCCAGCTGCAGATCGTACTGCCCCTCCTTGCCCATGCGATAGGAGTTGGTGGCGCCCGTGTACCACTCGACGCGCACCCATCTAAAGGGAGAGAAAGAAGAGCATGAATTGGGGATGCTTCCTGTAGCTTCTTGGTGCCATCTGCTGCTGCTGCTCCTTACCCATCCTCTCCCACCTCGCTGATGATGCGTCCCTCGCCGGGGGGATTGCCATCCTGATCGCCCCACTTCCAGTCCGAGCCGCGCACAATACGCGTGCCAATCTTCATGAGTTTGGCCAGATCGGGGCCACTCAGCTGCGTCTTGCTCGACTTCTGCTTCATCACACTGTCCTCGTAGAGGACGCTCAGCTCGGTGTTGGGCTGTGCCCCGGCCAGGCCCTCGCCGCCGGTTTGCGCCAGCAGCCCGAGCACCGTGCCCAGCAGGCCGGAGTTGATCAGCAGCCCGAGCTCGTTGGGGCCCAGCTCCTTGGCCAGCAGCCCGAAGACGCTCAGCAGGAAGCGGGCACGTGGCAAACGCTTCAGCAGCACGTAGGTGCTCAGGTTGGAGCTGTCCTTGCCGCGCGGTGCACCCTGCTGCTCCTGGTTGACCAGACGCCGCAGCTCGCGCACAGCCCAGTCCAGGACGCGCGCCTGCGAGAGCAGCAATCGAGCCTTCTGGTACGCGCTGACCATATTCAGCTGCCCGAGGACATGCAGCGAACTGCCCGATGTCGAGGCGGACGACTTTAGATGCAGTCCGAGAAAGCCGTTGAGGAGACTGTACTGGGTCGCGTCCAGCAGGCCGTGCAGCTCGAGCAGCTGCTGGACCAGCTGTAGGCCGGCGAGACGCAGCTGGAAGCGTTGCATTTGGCAGTACATGGCGCGGCGGGCTGTCTCCACGTCGCAGCTGTCCTGCAGGGCAAAGTCCACAATGTCCTGCATCAGCACATTGTCCAGCTGGCCCTCGCCATGGATCTTGCGCTCGTTGAGGCGTCGCAGCAGGCTCTCGCTCTCCTCCTCCTCATCCTCCTCCTGCTGCTGCTTCGGCGGCGGTTTCTTCTCCTGCTGCTGCTGTATGCTGGCATTCAGCAGATCCTCCGGCTTGGCCGGCTTCCGCGCTGAGCGCAGCTCCTGCAGCAGGCGTCGCACCAGCAAACGGAAGCGCGGCAACCGCTGCAGTATCTGCAGACGCCGCAGGCCCCGCTGCTGCGGACTGATGGCCGGGCGCACCTCGTAGAGGAGGAAGCGCAGACGCTCCAGTATGGGCGCGCACACCTCCTTGTAGCTGCGATTCTGCTGCTGCCGCGTGCGCACCACCGACCACTTGGCCTGGTGCACGAGCTGAATGATTTCGCCCAGCTGCTTGGGCGGTGTCGCCTCACCAGTATCCTGCGCTGCACAATCCTCGAGCGCAATCACCACCAGGCCGCCCAGATACTGATGTCGAATGAGCACGGCGCTCAGCAGGCGCTCCAGCTCCTGGACGGGATGCTCGGTGGCAAACTCCTGGTGCCACATCAAATTGTGCGCCTTGCAGTAGCGCTCGGTGAGTGCCAGCCAGGCGGCCACCGGTGGCTCCGTCAGCCTCGCCTCCGCCAGCCCACTTATGAAGCTGTCGGCACGCTGCTGCAGCTGCGATCTAACCCCTGGCTGCTGCTGCTGCTGTGTCAGCGGTGGTGGCTGAAGTGGCAAGAGGCACTGTTGCTGCAGCGCTGGTGGCGGCTGCTCCGTGGGCGTATTGCCCGCCGTGCTGTGGCAACTGTTTGGTAGGCTGCTGCGCGCCTCGCCCTTCTCCTCGTCGAAGGGATTGCTGGGCTGGAACAGCTGCAGTCCGCCACTCAGCAGCGTGCTCTTGTCCAGCTGTCGGCACTGCAACTCCGCCGGCTGCAACGCGGGACCGCTGCACATCAGATTCGCCACAATGCCCAGCAGCTGGGCGAGCGTGCACTCTGAGCTGAAGTGCGTGAGGCGCGTGGGACTGGGCGAAGCGGTCTACAGGGGGAGAGAGGAAGAGATTCATGAGCTGACTGTACGGATTGTCTGCGGCGCTGAACTCACCTTCTCCTCGATGGTGGCTTGGGCCATGTACTTGCCCAGCTTGTGATGCTGCAGTATGTGCTCCATGGCAGTTCTGTGCGCCTGCTGGCTGCTCATTTCAGCTGTCAGATCCTTGCCCAGACCCGCATCCAGCAGTGCCTTCAGCGACTCCGATTCGCAGCTGTCAAAACAACAAATCGTTAGCAGAGACTCCACTCCTCCTGCATCGCTGGATTACTCACTTGTAGCCGCTCAGATCACATACGTAGCCGGCGAGGATGATGCAGCGACTGCTGTCGAGCAGTTGGTTCTCCATGTCCGCGCGTCGCACGTAATGCGTTTCGGAATCAGCGGGCGGGGGTCCGCCCTTGGGTCCACCCCTGCAGATGATGCCGGGCCAGCCCATGTCGTCGCCATCGCGCAGTTCGCCCTCGCCCAGGGCTCGATTGAGTCGATCCAGAATGCGGAGCAGCGGCAGAAAGAGCCGCGACCAGCGCAGACTGCCCAGGCACTGGGGCCGATCCCGCTTGAGCAGCACCAGACCCACCAGCAGCTCGTGCAGCAGCGCGTCCGAGATGTCCGCCTGCAGGATGCGCGTCAGGTGGCGCGCCTGCTGGCTGGGCTGGGGATGGTCACCCGGATCGCGGCACTGCAGCGCCAGCTCGTGGGCCTGCTGCAGCGTGGACACGCAGGCGGGCACCAGGCTGTGCAGATACTGATCGAGCAGCGCCTCAGCGCCCGTGGTGTCCTCCTCGGCGGCGGCCTGATGGATGTGCGCCAGCAGCAGACGCTGAAAGCGATGCAGCAAGCTCAGGCTGGGACTGGTGCTAGGCTCCTGGGCGCCACGCTGATGCTCCAGCTGCTCCTTCTCCTGCTGCTGCTGCTGCAGCAGCAGATGCTGCGCCTGCTTGCCCAACGTGGGCGTGAAGCGGGTCTGCGTGAGGGCCGCATTGTTGCCCAGCAGCCGCGTGATCAGCTGCATCAGCGGCAGATTGACGCCGTCCACGCACTCGGCCGCACAGGAGCTGCTCTCGAGGCGAATGGCATGCTGCAGGGCGGACTCCAGACCGCCCTCGGCCATCAGGGAGCTCACCAGCAGGTCGGTCATGAAGCGGTGGCCCGAGGAGGAGGCCTGTCCCGGCTCCGAGGGCAGCAGCGACGTCAGGGTCTGGGCGCGTTCCGCAGCTGTTGGCAGCAGCACGCTCCAGCCATCCTGCAGGGCCTGTTGGGCGGCCACTTGGATGGTGCGCAGCACCTGACTGCCGCCCGCCAGGCTGAGGATGCGGCTCTTGAGGCTGCCCAGCAGCCGTCCGCCGCTGGCCAGACCCACGTGGCGCGGCTCCACGCCATTGGTGATCAGCGCGAGCAGCTGCAGCCGCACCAGATTGAGACAGGCAACGGCAATGCACTCGGACTCCTGGTTGGGCGTCTGCCGATTGTCCTGGCTGCTGCACATCCCCAGCAGCTGATCGAGCAGCCGGAATGTCGGCTCCCCGGGATCAATGACAAACGGAGAGCGCAGCGGCACACCCTGCCGTGTGCTCTGTGTCCAGATCAGGCTCTGGGAGGCGGTGCACGCCACACCGCTGGCCGGCAGCGTTGGCAGCGCCACCAGAATGGGGACCCGCAGCAGCGGCTCACTGGACACGGCGGAGGGACATATCTGCTGGCTGTCGTTGCGTCCCCAGCCGAACACCTCGCCGCAGCTGGAGAGGGCCAGGCAATGGGCCACGCCCACAGCCACATCGACAATTCGTTTGTGCTGCAAGGAAAGAAGGATCAAAATAATTTCATCATCACTTTACAGGGTTGCCCCTCTTTGCAAGAGTGCCCCCAATTGACTATCGATCACTTCGCACATCACTTGTGGTAAAACAATCGAAATTTGAATTTAAATTTAAATTGGGATTGCTTCTCACTCACCTGCAAACCGTTTATCAGTCTGGGTACACTGCACCATTGGGCACTCCGCTCCACCAACTGATGGCCCAGACAGCTGGCCTTGCCCCAGCTATACAGCTGCCCATCGGTGGTGAGGGCCAACGAGAATTGAGCGCCCGCAAAGACGCGTTGAACTTTGGGCAACGCTTCGACCAGCACCGGTGACATGGAGCCATTGAGATTGCCATTGCCCAGCTTGCCATAGTCGGCATCGCCCCACGCATACACATGACCCTCGGAGGTGAGGCACAAGGAATGAGCATCGCCACTGCCCAGGGCCACATCGATGATCTCGTGTTCGGTGAGGGCCATCACGACGGTGGGCAGCGGCTGGTCATCCGAGTTGCCATGCCCCAGCCGCGCGTACGTGCCCCTGCCCCAGGTGTACAGGTTGCCGCTGCACGTAATGGCTGCACTGTAGGAGCAGCCGCAGAACACAGCCTTCACGCAACGATCCAAAGTTGTGATTTTCGTGGGCACAGCCCGAGCGTGTGTGTCGCCATGTCCCAAGCGATGATCCTCGCCATTGCCCCACGAGTAAGCGTTGCCTGTTCAAGGACATAATTGGAATGAGAAAGGGAAAGGGAAAATGAAGGGTGGAGCAGCACTTACGATTAATGTCAATGGCCATGAAGTGACGACCCTCGCAGTGTGAGGCAATGCTGACAATTGTCTCGTGCGCAATCTCCTCCAGCAGCTGGGGCTCCGTTTCGGGCTTGAACATGCGCCAGCTGTACAGCTTCCCCTCCTCGCTGAGCATGAGGACAATGCTCTCGCTGCAGACGATTTGCTGCACCTGAAACTTGCAGTTGAGCAACGGCAGGGCTGCTGGATCGCTGCTCCAGCTCAGTGCTGGCTCCGCATTGAAGCCCTGCTGCTCCTTGGACAGGCTGGGCCAGCCCAGAGCATACACACGCTGCTGGGGCAGGGATGAGCTGCTGCTGCTGGCAGTGGCAGTGGCAGTGGCATTGCCAGTGTGGATGGGATAGTGTCCGCGCACGAGGCAGCGCGGCATCAGCGGCTGCACAAGACGATCCAAGTGTGAGATGATGACAACGGCCGCACGACGCAGATCCACAATGGCCGCACTGCTCTTGGGCAGCATGAGGAAGCGCAGAAAGGTCTCGGTGGCGCTCACCACCGGCAAGGACAACGATTCGCCGCCATGGGGCAAGCCGCCAGCCTTGGAGGAGGTGTGTCCAATCCGCTGGTAACGCTGCAGAATGCGCAGCAATGGAGCACCCGTCTTGCGGGGCATGTCCCGGTTGTCGTTGCCCGCCTTGTCCTTCTCCCAGAGCACCAGCAGCAGCACCACACACTCCAGCGTGGCGGCCAGGGTGCCCTTCTGCACGCCCAGCTCCAGCAGCAGACAGAGCGCCGTGTGGCGATCGTTGAGCGGCGCTGTGCAGCGCCCACCCATCGGATCCCCGAGCGCCACCAGGCGCAGGAACTTGATGGAACGCTCCATCACCTCCAGCCACAGCGGCGACACCTCGGCCGCCTCGAACAGCGTCGCCTCGGGCAGCTCCTGCAGCGACTCCAGCGCCTCGCTCAACAGCTCGCTGCACATCTCCGTGTCCTCGCCCGAGCGCCAGGCGCGACGCAGGAACGCGAAACTAAAGTTGAGCGCTGCTCGAGTGGCCACTCGTGCCAGTCCCAATGCGGCATGAGCCGGCTGTTCCGCCTCCTGGCTGGTTGGATCCAACATGGGCACATCCAAGCTGCCAGCAGCAGCAGCAGCAGCAGCTCCACCAGCTGCTTGGATCGTTGTTGTCGTCGTTGTGGTTGTGGCTGCTGCTTGGCTACTGGTCTGCTGGCGATGCCGCTTCAGGGCCACGTAGTAGCGTTCGTAGATGAAGAGCTGCTGCCGCAGATGCTGCGCGGAGAGGCAGTTGCCGGCTGCGCGCAGTGCCAGCTCCTGCAGCTCGGCGATCAGTGTGCGCTGGCAGTCCTGCTTGGCCGCCAGCGATGGTGGCTGGCTCCAGAGCCAGCTGCTGAGTATCAGATCGGTGGCCTGGCTGCCATGGGCGGCTGCCTGCTGGGCGGCGGCTGATGTCAGCTTCTTGATGGCCGTGTCCGAGTCCAGGGGCCGGCAGCTGTCGCAGTTGCAGGCGGACAGGGGGCCGCAGTACTCCGGCTGGCAGCAGGAGCACTTCAGTTGCTGGGCGCCGCAGTAGTGTTTGCCATCGTCGCCCAGGTACGACAGTTGGCCGCGTGCATTCACCAGGGGGGCCGAGGGCGAGGAGACCAGTTCACAGTCCTGGATCAAGTGATTCCACAGCACTGCGCCCTCGGAGGCGTTGCGCAGGGACGAAATGAGATCGGCGCGCAGCCATTTCGCATCCAAATAGGGCAATGGACGCAGATAGAGATCGGGTGAGGGTGAGGGTGTGGCGTTAGCGGCTGTGCTGCCAGAGCCCGAGCCAGAACCCGAGACATGGGCATGTGATGGTCCCGGGCCAGAGGCAGAGCCAGTGCCTGACCCTAAGCCTAAGCCTGTGCCCAGTGCCTGTCCGGTGGATGTTGTGCCACTGCCCTGACGGTTAAACATTTTTCAAGTCCTTCGCTTGAGTCTTCTTCTCCTTCTTCTTCTTCTTCTTCTTCGCTGTGTCCTTTAGTTTTCCTCGGCTACACCCACACCCACAACAACAGCGTTTTCATGGCACATTTTCATTTTTCCTTGTGCGCTGTAAGGAGTGGTGGGAGGAGGCGCAGGAGGAGGCTCTGCCGCTGCCGCTGCCGCTGCCAATGTCGTCACTCACACACAGGCAACGCTCCTCGCACACACACGCACGCGACTCGACACACACGCACACACGCACACACGCAACTGCAGTCACAAATGTTGACCCGAGAATGAATCGCAGTTTTTCTTCGCCAATTTGCACTTGTCTATTGGATTTCTAGGCTAAAAACTATGCTAGTATGGCACGCCCACGTTTCACTGACTCGAACGTGCCTTCGGCTTAAACAACAGGCGAGCCCACTTTTGTTAATTGCACTACAAAAATAAATGTAATGTAATGTTTTTAAATGCGCTTATTAATAGCAGTGTGGCCGCGGAATTATCGATTCAATATACCTCAAAGTCGCCAAAAATATATACCTAAATATACCTACTCATTTAAGAATATACCGTAAATATACCGTAATCTTGAATCTTATTCCTCGATTTTTATGTTCTATTTGAAATTACTAGTTAGTTATTAGTCTTAGCGATGAGACTAAAATTTTATACAATTTAGCAATCAATTTTCCATAAAATTGACTAGTTTTTACGACTTCCTTTCTTCGGAATGTTTCCAAATTAAGTTTAAACCTAAAAAGGTCAACCAACCAAATTAGTATAAAAGTTATGTGAGTGAGAAAGGAATGTTACTTGTTGGAATTGTTTGTTGCTTGTCAACTGGTAGGTATAGTATAGCAATATTAATATTCCGTTTTCCCACCTGCTTTTAAACGTTAATAATTACTTTATCCTATACTGACATGCTGTTAAGATTTTTATATGTTTTATATGTGTATTAAATATACTCCAATGCTTGGTCACACTATTTGCAGATATTAGGAGAAGTTTATTTTATTTTCTAGCCATATTTTCGGTCTTTCCGGGCGATTTCAGAAGACTGTAATGCCATCTATTGACTATTAGTAAGCCACAACCCACACCACACACCATGACGTCTCGCAATCTGACGGAGGTGTTCGTTATTATGCGCAACAATGCCTCAAAAAATCGAAATCACTACGATGACCGCGTAAGTAAATCCCATAATAATGGACAAAGACATCAAAAATAATTGATAAAATCATAATTACAGCGAGGCAGCGATGCCGAGCGCCTGCTCAAGCATTCGGTGCGCGAGGCGGAGGAGGGACTCGAGATGCAGGACGACTATGGAACGCCACCCGCCTGGCTGGACAAGTTCGAGGAGGCACAATACACCATGTCCAAGTGGGTGACGAACTTATGCACCTGCTTATCCAAACAGCTGCCCAGCAGCATCTCACATTCCACTTTCGAACAGAATCAAACCAAAGCTGGACGAGCTGGGCTCCCTGCATGCGCGGCACCTGCTGCGCCCGACCTTCGACGATCAGCGGGACGACGAGTGCGACATCGAGGTGCTCAGCCAGATTGTGTGCAAGCTGATCACATCCACCCATCGGCACATACAGTGCGTCCGCTCCAGCCTCGGCGTGGGCACCAAAACGGAGCAGCGACTCACCTCCAATGCCGTGCACTGCGCCCTGCTGCAGCTGCAGGAGTTGACCTTCAAGTTCCGCAGCAGCCAAAACGCCTACCTGGTGCAGCTGAACTCGCGCGAGGAGCGCTCCCAGAAGTACTTTGACAACGGCGACAACTTCACCAATGTCGAGTTGGGCATGGGTCTGCCAGGCGGCGACACTGGCAGCGAGGCCATCAACTTTGTCGACTCCTTCGACAACTTCCTGCAGCCGGTGACTGGTAATGGCAAGGGCAATGCGTATCTGTTCGAGGACGATGACCAGGAGATAGACGATCACTTCAAGAAGCCGCTGGCCGCCAACCGCATGACCCAGCAGCAGCTGCTGCTCTTCGAGGAGGAGAACTCCAAGCTGGCCGAGCATCGCGAGCAGGAGGTGACCAAAATTGTCAAATCCATCAACGATCTCAATGACATCTTCAAGGATCTGGGCCACATGGTGCAGGAGCAGGGCACCGTTCTCGATCGCATCGACTACAATGTCGAGCAGACACAGACGCGCGTCTCCGAGGGCCTGCGACAGCTGCACAAGGCCGAAATGTATCAGCGCAAGAATCGCAAAATGTGCATCATTCTGGTGCTGGCAGCCATCACATTTTTCATGCTGCTGCTGCTGATTTTTACCAAGCTTTAAGTCCATTCCAGTCGTGCGTATCCAGCCTCTCCTCCCTCTTTTCGGTCGTTTGTGGTGTACAGTGTAAAAGGCTTCGATACATGTTATGTTTATTTAATTTATTAACTAAAGTTAAGAGCAAAGTTTTTTCCATTTCATTGAAAATAACCAGAGGAAAAAAAACACCTAAATACACAGTACACACCTCTACGGGGGTTTGGGGGGATCACAGCCAGAGGGACGACCGTTCTACATGCGCTCGGAGAGGCGCGAGGCCACGGAACGCAGATTGCCATAGACCTTGCTGGGCGGCGAGCCAAGGATCAGGTTGCAGATGGCACGACGCGCCAGCTGAATGTTTTGGTAGCTGCCCAGAATGTGAATCTTGCTGTCGGCGAGCACAATGCGGGTCTTGGTCACGTTCTCGATGGTGAATTTTGTGCGGCCACCCTTGCCGGCCAGACGGCCGATGGCGCGCGATTGATGGTCGCCGCGCAGCGTCTTCACGTCCTTGATCTCGAATGTCTCGACAAAGAGATCCTCCAGACGCAGCAGTGCCAGGGCATCGTCCACCTCGAAGCCGCAGAGGAAGGCCTTCACGAAATCGGCGCCCTTCTGCAGGTTGGCTATGTCCGGCGTCTCCGGGCCGACGCGCAACTCCACCTGGCGCGCCTTCATGTTGAAGCGAATCTGCAGCTTCATGTGCTCCACCACGGGCGTAAAGATCTTCATCCAGTGCTCCTTGAGCGAGGAGTATCTGTGCGGCGGCACCGACACTTTTCTCAGCTCGCTCTTGATCCGCTTCGCGCGAGGTGGGGCCGATGCTTGGGTCGTTCCAGCGACGAGACCCTCGATGCCTGTTGCTTCGTCCACCTGCATCTGCGTGTCCTGGGTGTTGGCCGCACTGCGCTTCTGTGCCTTCTTGGCCGGCACAAAGGCGTCCACCTTAATGTTTTCCACCTCCATTATGTTTATTATCGGGTTTCTTTCGAATTAATTGCGTTGTTTTCCAAATTTTGTTCCACGTGCGGTAGTGTTCAGTGTGACCGCGGAATTATCGATTCAATATCCCGCATGACCCTCGGAAATATACCCTTGCATCTTAAAAATATACCGTAAATCTTAAATCACTTTCCTCGAGTTGTATGTTCTATTTGATTTTACTAGCTAGTTAGAACCCTCTTTACTTGACATATATACTATACTATTACCCCATTGATGAAAAAATTCTCTACAAGATAAAATGAACTGATTTTTGAATTGGGGTTTTAGTTTTCGTATATTTTGTATTGTTATATATTAGTAGCGCTGCCAACTTGTTGGTAGATTAGTGGCAAAAATGAGTGCCAAATCTGCTTGGGTGTCCTTGCAGCCAGCTTTTGACCTTGTGCAGTCGATTAGTATCGATATTTTTATTGACTGTGGGCGCGTACTTTAAATTGGTTACGTCCTCTGCTGACTACCTGTGTCCCAAGGCAAATTCTCAGCATCTGGTGGTCAGCAGAATGCCATTAAATGGTGGTGCAAAAGTTTTAATTTTAATTGTGGTCAGCGGCGGTTGGCCTTCTTGCTTATCATTAAAAGTTTCTTTGGCAAACAATGGAAATTATTTCTACATCAGCCGCACGCGATAAGCACACGAAAGTGGGCACGGCACGGCCCCCCGCTAGGCTCTTGAAACTATAGTCAAGTTAGGGTTAAGTTGTGTAAAGTTAAGAACGATTCTTGGGACTGGGCCTGGGCCTGGGCCTGGCGATAATCTCAAGTTTGCAATTGCACTGGCAATTTGTTTGTTATCTCGCTTTTACGTATAGACTTACACTGCCCTCGCTCTCTCTCTGTCGCTCGCTCTCTCCCATCGCTATCTCTCTCTCTCTCTCTCTCTCTGTCTCGCTGGAGTTCTTGCGGTAAAGTTTACCCTCTGCCATGAGCTATGGCATTTGCATAGGCAGAGGATCGCTCCGCTTGGTCGGGGCGGGGGCCGCGCCTTGATATGAGTGGAAATTGCGTTGGCCTTCCATTTGGCATGCACTCATTTTGGTTATCTGCTCGGGCACTTAATAAACTTCACTTAATGACTCTCGAAACATTCGCCTTGGAATCGCTTTGCTTCAAAATTCGCCTAAAAGCGCACTCTCTCTCTCTCTATCCCACTCACTCGACCTACCAAAGATGATAAGCTTCGTCCGTCTCTTCCTCTCTTTGGACGCACTTTGGCAGGGCGGCCACGTTGTCATTGGCAGCAGCGGAAGCGAAGCAGCGCAGCGGGAGAGGATAGCAGGCAGGCTGGCAGCACTTTGAAACTGACAAAAAAGAGGCAAAACGAAAACGAGAAATCCGCGTAAAAGCGCTTCAAAGGTTTTCGGGGTCGACCGACTGCAACAAAGTTATAATTAGTTGGGGTTAGGTTTTTGGTCTACGTTTCGGGCTCCACCAAGCAACGCCTGGCACGCATGCCCTGGTGCGGGGCGGCGAATATATTTCATGATTAGACCACAGCACGAAAAAAAAGCTCCCTACATCCCTACATCCCTGTGTTTTTCGACAAAAAAAAAGAACCGCAATAATAATGCTGTGGCTGCTCTTCTGCTTTGCTTTGACGAAAGAGAGCACACACGCTCATTCTTACGCTTGCTCTCTTCCAGTGTGCCGCTGGAAAGAGAGAGTATACGAACATAGCGGCACTTGTGGCCATTCTTTGTGTTGCTCTCTTAGATGTAACGACTTTATTTATCTTAGCAGAAGAGAGAGAGAGAGATCAGCTCCTCTCTGTGCACTCCCTTCTTGTCAATACACGAAATAAGGATCATCGCACAGTTTCTCGTTGAGGACACAAAAGCGCGGGGCCACAGCCTCCGCCTGGATGCCACGGTCGAGCAGTCGCTCGCGATAGCGATAGAAGCGACGCTCTATGAGGACTGTCGATTCCACTGGATTTGCCCAGAGGCGCTCGGCAGCGGCGCCGGCACGTGGCCAGATGCGAGACTCCAAGGTGTTCTGATCGACGGACTCGGTCCACAGGCACACCTCGCCGCCCAGAACCAGCTGCGCCTCGGAAATATCCGGCATGTCGGCCTCGTAGACGGTGCGCCAGTTGTGGTACATGGTTTTAGCGTGCCCAAAGCCGTGGTCCAGGTACCAGAAATTGGCGTTGGAGACAATGATGCGGTAGCCCAGCTCCAGCAGTTTCCTGTTGAGGGAGTCGTGCGGGTCGACCCAGGTCTGGATGATGAACCGCTCCTTGGGCAGGTGGCGCTCGATTGTGTCCGGATTGGTCAGTAGACTGGACCACAGAATGACCGGCTTGGGCTCTGGTATGTCGGGATGCTCGCTCCGATTGATCTCGTCCCAGGCCAACAGATTGCGCCGATGGAACTGCGCCCAGAGGTGCAGGAAACTCTTCTCGCTGAGGTTGTAGCCCTGCGACAGCATCTTCTCCTGGATCTGCATGGAGCTGTTCCAGCACGACAGCTGCACCTCGTCGCCGCCCATGTGCACGGTCTCCTCCGGTGCTCCCATCTCGGCCACCTGGCGGAAGATTGCCTTCAGCACCGCGTACACGTTGTCGTTCATGGGATTCAGTTGGCCGCACGGCGGAGAGGCGCAGGGGGATTCCCAGGGCGAGCGCTGCAGGCAGACGGACAGCTCGCCCAGTCCCTCGTCGGGTCCCCACTGCCAGCCGCTGTTCGTGTGCGAGGGCCCATCGATCTCCACGATGATGCGAATGCCCCTGAGGCGGGCGTACTTCATCAGCTCGACGACCTGCTTGCGGGAGTAGGTCTGGGCGCTCGAGTAGGCGCCGTACAGCTGCATCTGTGGCACTCGGGTGATCTCCAGCGGGAAGCTGTGCGCGTCCACCACATGCCAGTGGAGCACATTCATCTTGGAGGCGGCCATGCCATCGAGCGTCCGCCGCACATGCTGCAGCGGCATGAAGTGGCGCGCTGTGTCCAGCAGCAGGCCGCGATGCGGGTAGCACGGACGATCCGAGATGAGGACATTGCTGACCAGCAGCAGGCCACGGGTCACGCTGCCCGTCACCAGATTGCTGAGCGTCTCGAAGGCATGCCTCGCGCCGTACACCGTAGTCGCCTGAATGTGCACCACGGTGCCATTGCCCAGCGTTGAGTTGATGGCCAACTTGTAGTTCTCGTGCGTGCGCCAGTCGAGCACCAGACTCCCGCTGATCACCGTCGCCAGCACCACGATCCGAGCGCTGCTTGCCACAGTGCAGTCGCGGGCGCACTCCCTGAGCAGATTTGCCACGAACAGCCGCCGGGTCTCGTGCAGGAACTGCGTGGCTGCCTCGCTGGGCGCCTCCACACTGAACTGCATCTCCTGGGGATCAAAGTGCACGCGACTGTGCGACAAACTGATGCCTGGACCGGTTGGCATTGGCCACACGGCGCCGTACTTGCCACACGACAGCCGGCAGTCGCGCTGGCTCTCAAAGCGCGCCACCCTGTACTTTTCCCCTTGCAACTTCCTATTCTCCGGCGTGCACACAGTTGACCGGCTGCACAGCCATTTTGTGCCGCCAGCAGCGTTAAGCACTAGCAAAATCCAAATAATTATCAGCCACTTCATTGTGTAAAAGTAACGTCCGAAAAAGTGGTAGTAAAAACGTTGCAAAGTTAAAAGATAATTTGATATCCCGAAAGAACAATTTTGAGATTTCAATAGCCGTTTCTTGAAAATATTTTAACTTAGTTTAAATGGATAAATATATGTATAAAGATCCTATATAGCAAGGCCTACTGTCTGCTCGATTTGGCCCAAACTGCACGGAAATTAGGGCCGCACAAAAAAGTTGCCCAAAGTGGAGTCATTTATTGAGAGTTTCTTCTTCCATTGCAAAAAGATTTAAGAGTCGTCTTCCAAAAAAATAACCAATATAAAATCAAAATTGTATTTACTATTTCCTCGCTTGATTGAGGTGTCGTTGTCCTTCCACCCCTGTCTTGCGACACAACCTGCTGGGGCAAGGCAAATGTAAAATATTTATTGTCTTGTTTTTCACTCTCAAGCAGTGCCGCTGCAGTGGGGCAAGGATGAGTACACAAACTAAAACCAAAATGATTATCTACCAAAACTCTTGCCATACTATTATTTTAATAAAGTAAATTTGTACACTTGTAAATTTACATTTTTAGCACTGCTCACAATATTCTTGCTGCCACTGTGCACTGTGGGGAAGGGCAGGCAGTGAGTAAGCATGTGTTGCAGCTAGCAGCCACTCGCATGTACTCACATGTACTCTCTTCCCTCTTTGTTTTGCGGTGTTTTGGGTGCGGGGCGGGTGGGTTTCCAGATTCATCCAATTCTGAGACTGAGCCTGAGACTGAGCCTGAGCCTGAGCCATGTGTTTTGCAGGTTGTACAAAATGCCGCAACATTTTATTACGGTTAAGCATGCATTCATTATGTCTACTTGTAGCTCCGCCTGCGCTGCTCTCTGTCCCCTCTGGTCCACACAGAGACAAATGAGTGGCAGGAGAGACAGGCAGAACTTTAGCTGGAGTGGAGGAGTGTGGGAGTAAAGGAGAGCGAAATGTGTACGTGCTGTGCAAATCAGTCTTGTCCGCACCGTCCAGCTCATTTGGTGCTCGACTAATCGCAAATAACACACATCGATTACAGCAACAATCCTCGGAAGACGTTGCCGGGAAGCATGAGGGAGAGAGAGAGAGAGCGGTGGCGAAAGCCAAGACTGGAACAGAAACAGAAACAATTAGCACGAACCCGGACATAATTGGCGTGCAGTTACAGAGGCTGATTAAAGAAGCAATCATAAAATTAAGACCCATAATCCCGTGCAATTTGGACAAACACACGCAAACGGAATGGAATGGAACTAGAACTAGGACTGTATAACTGTTGTTGGCCTGTTGTTGGAATGGGGAATGTAGCCTGAGCTGCCCACGAACGAACAAAGTGCTGCAGAAGAAAGAGAATTCGAATACGAAGCCAGCCAGCCCCAGTGGAAGGAAGAAAGCTAATAACCAAAGCCAGCAAAAGCAGCGTAAGCAGCAGCAGCAGCAGCAGCAGCAGCAGCAGCGGCAGCGGGCAGTGGGAAAAGTAGTAGAGGGAACGAACACACAAAAATCACTTTACACGCTCCAAATACAAAACAAGCATTACAGTTATATATCAATATACAGACTGTGGCAATGCCCACTAAATTACAAAGTGAGTAAAGTATATCACAAGAGAGAAGAGGAGGAGAGTATAAGCGGTGAGCACCATGCACTCACAGTTACAACTCGCTCTCTCTCTCTCTCTCTTGGCGCTCAGGTAGATAAAAGCTAAAAAGAGATGGAAATCACCTTTTGCTTGTTGTTTTCGTTGTGCTGTGGTGAAGATGTCACTCTATTCGCCTTGATCCCCAGCTTATATTCTTATTATGCTTGCTGCATGAAATCTCTTGATGGTAATATACCCTTGAACTCTGCCAGCGCTGGGTACTAAAGGGAATGTGTGTCTGTGCGTGCGGCTGCGTGTGCGTGCGTCTGGACTGCATTCCGTTAAGGGGAAAGCAAAGTGAACTGAAGAGGCGTGAGGAAGAGAAGTTGAGCTTCTGGTACGTGCGGCGATTTGTGTGCTCGAGGTAGTGGCAGTGCCAGTGGCGAGGTACAGCAGCAGGGAGCTGGAACAACACAAGAGCAATATGAAACCTTCATTAGCGAGAGGCAGTGGGCAGGATGAATAGAATGGAATGGGTAAGCCTGAGAGCAGGGCACTACGAGCATTGCACTCGTCCCCGCCCCAGGCCACATCGGATTGAAAATGCTTCCGGCCATACAAATTGTACGTGAAACGTGAGAAATTAATTTTCAAGGTGGCCACGCAGCAGCAGCAGCATCAGCGTCAAAGCCCTGGCCGCACCTCCCCCCGACACCCCATTAGACAAATTACCTGTGAGGCGCCCCCCAAGGTGGCTGACCAGGAATTGCCTAACTTTTAGCCTAGACGTCGAAACCGGATCGGAAACCAAGAAGTTTATCAGTCTGCTGGGGCTCACTGGCTGTGGAACCGAAAACGGAACCCCAATGATGGAACCTCAGGGAGGGTTGGGGCACAGACGGACCCCGCTCTCTCTCTCTCTCTCTCTCTCGATATGTCTATGTATGCAAAGCAATGTCAAAATTCAATTTAATGCTGCCGTAACGAAAATCTGTCAGCTTGCAGCACAAATAATGTCAAAGCCAAGCGCACACACACACACACACACAGACACAGACAGGGGATAGAAAAGGAGTTGGAGACAGCCACAAAGTGACGCTCACACACACACAGAGAGAGAGAGAGTGAGAGAGGACATATGTGACAAGACACACACAAAAGCCAAAGCAGGATGCTTGCGTCTGTCAGCGGCAATTGTGGCTGATTTTCGCTTTTTATACCTCATCCAAGGGGTACTCCCATTTGGTCAGGCTGTACGCATTGCCGCCCACCACTGATCCTTTCAGTTAGCGGAGCTCTCTGTCTGTATTTCGGTGTCAAGAAGCTGCAAAATCGAAACAAGTAAAGTGTATTTAATGTACGGCTTTGCGCGCTTTTCATTCTTTCGTTTTCTTAAATGGGACAGGAAGAGAAATAGTGTGTGCGGGAGTGGGAGTGGGAGCGCAGTGATAAACGAAGGAGCAGGAGGAGCAGGAGGGAAGTGTCACACATTGCATAACATTCCAAAGCATTTGATAAACGGCGACGCTTGCCAGTACGAGTTCGAGTACGAGCATGTGTCCTGTGTCCTTTGAGTGTCCGTGTGCGGGGCATTGTTGAAAGGGTCGTCCTTTGGCGCAGTTCGAATCTGTTGCCACTGCGACTGTGACATTGACAAGTCAGACAATTTCTCAAAAGATGCATTCACGCAGGGCAAGCGGGCAACAAAAAATTAAGCAGAGAAATGGCACTGGAATGGAGTGTACAACCGCCTGCCCACCTGCCTGCCAGCCTGCGGTCTGGAGCGCTACACTTGACTCCAGCAGTGGCATACACCTGCCTCTGAGTCGCAGGAGTCTCCATTCGCTATGGCAGCTGTCAGCTTTGGCTTTGGGCTGCCCCGCGGCTGGCCCAACGCTGCTTAATGGTGGCTCAATGCTGGCTTAATGCTGGATATGACTCGCGCGACTCACAATTGTTTTGATTCGCAACAATTGCATTTGGCAGGCGTAAGCTTTGAAGTTTCGAGAGCCGAATGGACTTCAGGCACTGCCTTAAATTTATAAATTTAAATTTAAACCAAAAAAATATGTTGGGAAGCAAGCGAAAAAGCTACAAGCGACTGGCTTGAAGTGTTTGCATGTTTTGCTCCATCTACTTCATAAATTAATACATACATAAAAATATACATAAATACATATACAAACATGTATCTGCATGTCTCACTTTTAATTGAGCCAAACAGGCGCGAGGTGTAGCAGCGTGCTTAATTCCGTGTGCCGTTTATCCGGCTGGTTTTTGGCGAGACCTCCTCCCGCCCGCCCGGAATCCGAGTGTTTTGACTTTGTCGAATTAGCCATTGTGATAACATTTATGCGCCGCTCTGCTGGTGGTGCTTCATCGCACTTAATTGGGCAAACGATTGCCTGACTTGCTTACAAATGTGCCTCTAACGTCGGCAGGGCCCAAACAGGCAGCCCTTCCATGTGTGCCACACGACAAACACCAAAAAAAAGTGAAACTCAAACAAGCGGCACGCACTTGATGCGGAGGAGGCGAACACCGACCCACGCACGTATTGAGAATGTGTGTGTGTGTGTGTGGGAGAGTGTGTGAATATTGCATGCGATAAATTATTTTAAAGCGTTAACCTCCCACACCGCACACAGGGAGCAGCCAACGAGCAGACATCTATTTAATATACCGCAACGCATCAGTTTTAATATTGTTGCGATTTTATTTACGCGCATGAAAATTTATAAACGTTTATGACATGTCAAGCAGCATTGTGACTCCACCTCCACCGCACGTTGCGCTCTCTCACTCTCGCAATTTCTCCCCCATTCTCTTTGCACGCTGCGTGCAGAATCTTTACTGTAATATTACCCTCTAAACGTGCAGCAAAACGGAAATACTCGAGACAACGATAACTGAATTCTGCCATTAACTTTGTAAAGTCATAGATATAAATATATGCCATAACGAATAAATGCTAAGAGAATTACAATTATATCTACAATATTTGAAGCTATTATTTAGTCTTTATGCGAGTACTACAGGATTTACATGCATTTAAATATGTGCTGGGTATCCCAATTGTCGGTACTGTACGGCCTGAACTTGCTGTACGTTATTTCGACTCTTTCATGTAAATGTTATTATTATTATTGTTATTATTATTGCTCTAGTTGTTGTTGCCCTTTAATTTTGGGTACGTTTGGGTGCGAGAAGGAGAACTGGAAGAGGCAAAAGCGAAAGGAATATGACAACTACTCAAATACAATTTATTGTTTCTGATTTTCTTTAGTCTTTATTGTTACGCAAATTTATTATGTATTTATTAATTTGTTTTGCTGTGGTTTTTACACACACCCCGATACATCCCCACCCACACACACACCTACATATATCAATGGATAGTCGACAGGCAGGTTAAACATTTTCGTTTGATTTGTTATCAGGGCTGGCATCGTTTGGTTCTANTGTTTTTTCTCTGTACTGCAGTGGCGTGCACACTAAGCATAGCGACGCAGAATGAGACAAAAAGAAAGAAAAAAAAAAGAAGGTGCCAACAGAAGGGGGGGGGGGGGGGGGGGGGGGGAATATTTATGCCCTCCAGAAGCGACAAGAAGTTGCCAAATTTCAGTGCCAATTGTAGTACCCTTTTGTCCATGGAGTAATAACCGCAGACAAGGGCAGAGATTGAGCTGCTAGGGTATTAAAGGCATCGGCATTAAGAACTAGATTTGTGTTTCGTTTTTTTGATATAGTTGTTGTTGTTGCAGTAGTAGTAATTGTTGATGTTTGTTTTTGCTGGATATTGTGGCTGGAGCTGTCGCTGTCGTGGGCTGCTCGTTGACGGCGTTTGTAATTTCATTTTCGGCATTATGTAATTTATGAACTTTTCATTGAAAGTTATGTGCAAGCGGCGGCGCACATTGACGACATCTTTAATTAATTACATTTTAACATGATAATTAATAGTGCCGCGCGTGTCGACAGGCAGCAAAGCCGAATGCCACAAAAGTGAAACCAATCCATGGGGAGGGGGCCAGCAGTCAGCAGTCAGCAGTCAGCAATTGTCAAAGGCAACTCCGCAGGTATGCTCTCCCAAGGTGAATTATTCACCATGCTCAGAGAGACAAGCGCAAGAGAGGGATCAGCATCAGAACAGTGACAGAGAGAGAGACGGGGAGGGAGAGAGTAAGAGAAGTCTTCAGTGGCAAAAAGGTGAAACCTTAAAGAGGCAAACTAAAGTTCGATTTCAAAATGTTATATACGAGTATATGCGGAATTCCATGTTGCACTTGATGCATTGCGATCGAGTCAGTAATTTGGCTTTAACGCGTTGCCAATTCATCGAAGAAGGCTGCAACAGTGGAGTATGGCCATAATAATGATAATAATAATATCAGAAGCAGAGGCACAGACAAACAGACAGCCACAAAACCGAAACAGAGACCAGAGGCAGAGGCATCGTGGACACTGATGATGACCATAATGATACACAAACAATTGCCAAGGAATTTCAATTCAATTCCATGCCATGCTATGCCCGGCTCTGCCTTTTCTTTTTGTCTGTTTTGTTTTCCATTCTGTTTTACGGTGTTTTTTTTTTTTTGTTTTGCCGCATCTTCTATGCCGCCACATCCGCATCCACATCCGCTTTTGCCTTTCGCATGTTCCTGGGACTGGAAGTGGGACCGGGACTGGGACTGGGACTGTTTCCATCATTCCGTCTTGGTCACGGACCTCTGGTTGCTCCTCCTCCCGACTGACTCGCTGCCCTTAAAAAAAAAAAGTTGTTTTGACAGTAGCCAAGATTGAGTTCTTATTCAATTTGTACGGATTTGTTGTATACGCTGGCCCTTTTAGGGCCCCCCCCCCCCTGCCACGTTGCCACTTTGCCACAGTGCCCACTCAACCCATTCTTCAGATGCTCAATTGGAATTTATTTCATATTATTTGTCGTATGGTCTCCCGCTCATGCTCTTACCATTCCCTTCAATTTCGTTGCCCCCCCGCCCCGCCACGCCACGCAAGCTTTCTGGCACTTGGCCTTTGTTTTTTGGGGTGCGCGCGTTCTGTAGCAAAAGTTGTGCTTGTTGTGGCCTCAGCTGCAGTCAATTTGAGTTGTTGCCCTCCTTGACCGAGCACACTCCGAGTGTGCTCCCCTGCACTCTCTGTGCTCCGTGCGAGCAACTCGATTTGGCTGCAGGCTTGCAGATGGATCAAGTTAGCTGCTAGTTGACTCTTGCTGGCAGACCGACCAGTTCGACCATTCCGACCAGTGGCGATGCGGGGAAGGCCAATCAATGTGCCCGCAAAAGTATGCTACGGCAAAAAGTTGCAGCCGGCCCCAGTCAGCAAACCATGTAAATGTCCTTGCTGGCCACACACAAACGAACATTCGAACAGTGTGCCGTGACTCAATGCAGTTCAGCGGATTTCTTGGTATAAGCTTAATAATACCAGCAAAAGGATACCCAAAAACATTTGGCATAACTTTTCTTTTTGGCTCCTAACTTGTTATTTTTGTAATTGGCAGTTTTCAGTTTTATCCCAGCCCCAGCCCCAGTCCCAGCCACAGCCCCAAACCCAACCCCCTCGCCACGTTCAGTTTCATTTGACTTTTGTGTGTGGATCAAATTTAATCAAGTTTGTTTCTTGTTTCTTGTTTCGTGGTGTTTGCTGTGGTGCCGTGGGTTATTTATGAACTGTGTGCACAGGTGTTATGACCAATGTCCAACGCACTCCCGCTCATATCAGTCATGTCAGCCATCAGTAAACCCACAGCGTACACCCTCCCCATCCTATCCAGGGCCAGGGCCAGGGCCAGGACCAATCTGCAGCTCAATCCGGAACCGAAGTGGCCCAACGCTAACCACTTTAGAGATGAGCCCGCCCTTAGCTGTTGTTCTTATACTTGCTTGCCCGGCTGGCTCTTACTTTGCCCCACATTCTGCGTTGGCACTGGCTCAGGCACACCCTGGCACAGCCACAAAACCACACACAAAAGTAAGTGAAAAATATGCAAAAGATAACCAGAAAATATCTCCAACCAAAATGAACATTCCAGTGCCAAAATATCAATGAAAACAAAGCTTCAACTTGAGTATTACTTATTAGATTTGTGGAACATATTCCATATTCGTGCCCTGTTCGGAAAGAGCATCCACATGTCGCTCGTTTCTTGCCTTTTCGGTTCTTTTGTTCCTTGCTTCGCCTTGCGCGACTTCAAATTGCCAACTTAGTTGTTATTTGTTGGCTGTCTGGCTAAAGACAGGAGAAGGAGCAGGCCACAGCCGATAGCCGAGAGCTGACCCGGCCCAGGCGCAGGGACAGGAACAGGGCAATATTCGTGGACGAAGCACTCTGATGGCTCTCACGTCACCACTTCTGCAAATTGCGGCAATAATGCAACAAAGGTTTCTTGGGAAACACACACCAAATTGCATAAGCCAAAGTCATGGGGCAAGGGACGGAGCCAGGGACTCTGGCAAAAGGGGCAAGCGTGCCTGTGGATGGATGGGACTTGGATGTACTTGGCGACTGAAAGACGCCGTCAGTCACTTGGCCGCCGCCGTTGCCGGCGCGTCCTGCAGCCACGAGGATCTCCCTCGATTCCTCCTGACTCCGGCTCCTGCGTCTTTTACTGCTGGCTGCCTGCCTCTGCAGCTCCTTCGCTCGCTCCTTCCCTCCCTGCTGCTGCATTTCATTTTCAATTTGATTTTTTTGTTTTTGTTTCTGTTTACATTTTCATTCGCCGTTGCGGTTTTCGCTTCGGCTGCCCTGCCCCATTCCAAATTCCACTCACCCGTTCCATTCCCAGCCGCATTTCACGTTTTCGTTTTCGTTTTCGTTTCGTTTCGTTTCGAGGCAAGGCAACATTTTTGTTTGTAATTTACTTGGGAATGCAGGCAGGCGTCTTCCCCCACCGCCTTGTGCTGCGGTTTTCTAAGAAAAATCTTTTGTGCGCCACCAGCAGCAGTGGATGAGCCACGCCGTAATTGCAGTGGGTCCCTAACTGTGACCGCCGACAGGCAAATCAAGTGTCACCCAAATGCTACTCCAGATGCGGGCCCTTGCAGCGCACGCCAAAGCATGCACCCCCGCACCCAGCTATGCGGGTGTTCCTTTCCCTCTCCCTCTCTCTGTGCCTCTTCCTCGCTGCCTTAAGCGTCTTTGCTCAATAAATTTCATTCGGCACTTTTGGCCCAGTTTAAAATGCAAAATGGCACGAAAGACTGAATGACAAGACTCGGGGCATACCCTAAACCTAAACCTAAACCTAAACCTAAGCCTAAAATTTGTGTAAACAATAGCCGCAGGAGCGAGTCCGCGCTACAGGATAAGTGATCGATGTGGCCAGAGCAGGAGCTCTGGAGCAGGGGCAGGAGCCCCCAATTGTTGCTCGTTTGCCATTTGCCATTTGCCATTTGCCATTTGCCATTTGCCTGCGCAATGAGCATCATGAGGAGGCAGCACAATGGCTGGCACATGTCCTTTAATGCTCCTCCTGCAAAAGGCACAAGGACCACAACAATGGTGGGCAGGCATACACTCGCCTGTAGACACAGACCCGCAGTCGGACAGATGCAACAATGGGCAGCTGCAGCAGGACACTTGGATCGACGTTGCACATACCTTTGGGTGACAAATCGCCTGCTCCTCCATGCTTTATTTCCCATCTTTATGTGAGTGTAGTATTTGCAGATTCTTAGATCTGAACAAGGCAGCCAATTAATTCGCCAGTGGGCCATTTAATGAGCTTAGAATATAAATGTAAGTATAAAGCAGCCCATTTCCATCGCTGTCTGCCTCTGTCTGTGCATTTGTCGGCGCTTTCTGTGAATTTTGCTTTGATCCGAGTCAGCCGCAAAACCCACAACGGCGTGGTGTAGTTGCCTCCCCTGGAGAGCGGCGAAGGCCATGCCTAAAAAAAAAGCTAATCGCCAGGTGTCGGCTCTGGCCTCGTCCTTTCATTTTGAGTGTTTTGTTCCAAACAATTGGCGCTGCTCCGCACTCACTCATTCACTCTCGCACTCACTTATTCATTCACCATTCACCACCCGAGTCATTGGGTCCCCCCGCTTGGACACGCTTGTGCTCATTTCCATGCCCCGTGCCCCCTGCCCCGTGCCCCATTCTACATTCCTGCATTGTCGTTTGTCCGTTGATTCCTGTTGCTAATTTCTGTTGTCCATTGGAGCTGCTGTCTGCATGTGGGAAGGGGCGGATTTGGCTGCCCACTGGAGGACCTTTCACACAAAGATCAGCGTGTCGGGACTGGGGCTGCTGCTGGTTCTGGTGCCGGGCCGTTGGCAAAGGTGTTGGGCCATCCCTTGGCCCCAGTGCTTTTGTGTGCGGACGGGGACAAAAGAAAGCCACAGGCAGGCACCAGCCAGCACACACAGCATGAAGCGGCAGCCAGTATCCAGTGCGCCATTATGAACGGATGCTTCCTGCACAGGATGCGGCCCAAGCACAGTCCCACCCGTCTTCAGCCGAGTTCGGTTGCCATCGCACCGATTGCAATTAATTCTGTGTATTCGCATCACGTTCCGGATCCCATCACCAAACAATTTCATACGTATTAAATGCAATGTCGAAAGTGAAAACACAATCTCCGCTCCGCTCCGCTCCATTCCATTCCATTCTCAGTGGTAGATTCAGAGCCATCGGATGCCAGAGCCTTGCCGGCTCTGTTCGGGGGTTCGAACTCTGAGTGCCCTAACCGTTAAGAAGATTGAGTTAAGTGGGAGGTTCGCCCCACTCTGCCAGCATTCCCTCAATCTCGAGGATACATGTGAGTAGTGGTCGCGGCTCTAGCAGCGTCTCCACTCCCTTGGCATTCTTCCTTCCGCTTTCGAGTCTGTTTGCTCTCTTCTTCGTTGCTTCAAATTTATTTATTCTGTCATTGGCATCGTTTTTATCAATAATTCGTACCTCGGCTCGCCTTTAATTACCATTTTCTGTGATTGAACTTCCAGTTAAGGCAACTTTAAGGCAACTTTCTGTGCCCCCTGCCAGATTTTCTGTCTTACAAGGGAAAACATTTGCCGTGGAAGTGCGCCAGTGAACGAAGCTCTCTGTAAACCATCAAATGAAGACGATTTAATTTCATTAATTTGCACACGCCTCTCACCTAGAGGGGTTCCTGCTATGTTCACACCTCCCCATACCTCATCTCTCACCTCCCGCTGCTGTCCAGCAACTTGTCCGTGGACACACTGCTCTCTCTGGCATTTCATCCACAAAAATGGTCTCTTAATTTTTGTAATTTGTTGTCTTGCCACGAAGAGCAGCCGGGCGGATGGCCAGAGGTGGAACCAAAGTAATGGTTTTAATGGCCATCTGGATATCATCCGCAGTTTGTGGTCTCTTCAATGCGATGAGATTTGCATATTGTCGGAATGATGCCATCAAATAGAAATTCCAATGTGGGAAAGGACATGGAAATGGAAATGGAATCGGGAGCAGAGCAGAGCAGAGCAGAGCACAGCCGGAGGTGTTCCCCCATTTCCCATCCATTCCCCTGTCTTCATGATGATGTGCAACTTATCCATTCTGTCCAAATTCCAGCGATGACTGACCAAAAAAATAGACAACAAAAAAAACCCACACGCAAAAAACACTCGAATCGAAACGAAACGAAAGCAAAACAAAATCAAATCTAAGGGCAAAGTTGTTACCTTTAACCCCCAGCAACCCCATCCACCATGGCACTCTGCTGGCTGGGGCTAATACCGAGCTGGGTACTGGAGGAGGGTTGCTAGCTGGTAGCTGGTAGCTGGTAGTCTCAGCTTAGCATGAAAGCCTGTCAAAATAATACCAACGAAATTAATTTTGACATATGCCACAATGAGTGAAGGCCCCAGGCCCAGGCCCAGGCCCAGGCCCATTTCCCACCACTGTGACACACATAAGATGCGAGGGGCCAGGTAGCGTATGAGTATTCAAAAAATTATAAAACATTACTCGAGCAGCATTTTGTTAAAGTATGTTTAAGCTTCCATAAATATGTTCGAATGAAATTATTACTGTAAATATTCTCTCACTTTGTATTGCTATCTGCTGCCTGCCGTTTCATTTCGTTTCGTTTCTTTGTGTTAACTGGCAAAAAGCTCGCTCTTTGATCTACTTCAGGTAGCTGAGCTTTCATCGCTCTCTTTTATGCTCGCCGAACATGGCATTGCTCTTGGGTCAGAGCTTAACACACTGAATGCTCCTCCCAGATGCCTATGTAGATCTATGTAGTCTTTCTCCATTAGTTTCAACACAATGCTGAGAGGACTCTTCCTCCCACTGTACTCTGGCCAGGGTTAAAGTGCCAATTCAACGACGAAGATCCCCGGACAATATGCCATGGGGCCAAAGGTCAACTGCGGTGTTAACGTGTCTGACTCGACAGGCGGCCAGGCAGTCGCAATACCAATCACTGAACACTGAATACCGAATCTCAGGCCCCGTCGCTATCGGGCTGCCGGCTGATGAAAATGTGCAAAAATGTTGCCGGTATTCAGCACGAAATATGCATAAATATATAAATAAATGGCTCGCACACACACGCAAAGGGATAACTGTGTCGGCTACTGTCTATGTGGCTGGCTGGCTGGCTGGCTGGCTGCCTGCCCCCCCTGCTCTCACTCCACTCTTTTCCCAGCACTCTTTGATTTTTGCTGTGGCTTTGCGCTTTCGATGATTTCTGCCTGCCACTCTGCCATCCGCCATTCCCTATGCCCTCTCCTTCTGTTCAAACGTTCTCAGCTCACACCACTCTCTCTCTCTCTCTCTCTCCCTCTGCCTACCACCCACCCATATCGCATTTGTTGCAATATCTCTCTCTCTCTTTTGTTGTATTTTTTGTTTACTCATTTTTGTTGTTTGCATTAAAGTTGCGCACTTTACTGTTGACTTCTCCCCCTCCACTCCTTCACCCACTTTCGGCGCTCTAAATGTGTGTGAGTGTTTTTGTGTGTGCCTGAAGTGTACAATAAACGCGGATTTCTCCGCCAATATTTGTCTGCAATCATTTTGGCTTGTCGGCAGTTCCCTGCCTCTGTCTGAATGTCTGAGTGTCTGTCCGCCCGTTTGCCTGTCTGGCTCCATCCCCCTATGAGCCATCCGTCTAGCGTTTGGGCCTCGTCTCTTTTCAGACCAGACCAATAAAGCGTCCAGCAACGACATGAATGTCAAACCTGATCTTCATGCACCGAAGTGCTACATACCCTAGAAACAGGTGGGGTGGAGGGGTACCAGAGAGAATGGAAGGCGCGTCACACATTCCAATTCTGGCTGTTGGGCATCGTCGATCATCGCAGTGTACGCTCTGTGAGGGCATATCGATGGGAAGAGCAACCTTCAGTGGAGCAGCGCAATAACAACGCAGCCAGCGCTGTTGACGTTGCCCCTACACACACACACACAAACTCGCACACTCGCACGCTCACATAACGCGCATCTTTGTTGTGCTGTGTAATGCGCGACTTCTGTTTGCCTTTCGCTGCTTTTCTCTGCTGTCGATCTCTCTGTGTGTGTGTGTGTGTGTGCGTATATTTTGCTTGTGCGTCTCAATCGAGACAATTGGTCTCAACGCCATAAGCGCTTCACACATTCCATTTATGACCCTAGCACATATGTAGCCCTAACACATCAGCCATCACACTCCACTCCAAACCGCACTCTCCCCCTCCCCCTCTCGCTCATACGCTCACATTCTATCATCGCGTGCTTGTTGATTTAACGGTTTTGGCGCTCTCCTGCTTCTTATGTTGTCTGTCCGTCTGTCCCTTGTTGCAGTTCCGTTTTGGTTTTTTCCACTCTGTTTTTTTTTTGCTTTCGACCACGAAGGTCTGCTCTGCATTTATTTTTTTCTGGTCTCTCTGCAGTTTAACCAACTGATGGCACACAGAAACCCGAGGGGGTGTCAGGATGCAGCTAACAGTTAGGTGGGATTACATACATACATTTTACATACATAAATGTACATATGTATGTAGTTTTTGCATATTGAAAGTGTACGACAGGATTTATGGGTCATGTGTGTGTATGGTGAAAGGATTTAAAGGAAACACGGCTAATACGACAGAACATGAAATAATGCTGAGTGCAAGTTCAGAAATAAATGGCTACAATTTAAAGCAATAAAATGAATAAATATACGATATTAATTTGGGATAAATAAAATGTATGAAATATATTTATTACAACTGCCATCTGGCTTGTCTGGAACTTGGAGCTAATCACTCACCCAACAATATTTAGCACACATTTAACAACCTGCCAGCAGGCCAACATAATTGAAACAAATCTAAAATATTGAAGCACATTCCATGTGCTTCCATGCAGCATCAACTGGTATTTATTGGCTTTGCAATATATAAATACAATTTATGGCTTAAAAATGAAGCGCACAAAAGCCTTTTTGGCCCCTCCGCCACGCCTGTGCCAACAACAGCAACAACAGCAACAACAACAACAACAACAAACGCAAAGCAATAACTAACTAAATAAATAACATAAATTAACTAAATTTGTAGACAATTTTGTCTGTTAAGTGTAAAAGTTTTTGCGCTCTCCCTGTCCACTTTTTGTTTTTCTTTTTTGCTTTTTTTTGGAGGGGGGGGGGGGGAAGCGAACTTTGGTAACGGGTTTTTTTGGGTGAGGATTTTTGGTGCTTTTGGCGCAATAATGGATACGCTTGGGTCGGACTCTGGACCGCTGTGAAGAGTCTCCCAGTTGCTGGATCCACTACGAGTGCTACGAGTGCTACGACTGTTCAAGGATGCTGACCATACACACATGAGTGCCAGGGGGCGAGGAGGCAATGTTGTGACATCAAATGTTCATGTTAACAACTTTTCTAAAACTCAATGAGCTGTTGTTTGTGTTGTCCCAGTCGCAGTCGCAGTCCCAGACCCAGACTCTCACAGCTATAGATATACATGTGTAGCTGGGGGTAGAAGAGGGTTAGCAGTCAGCCAGGCGCAAACACGACGAGCGTCGAGTGTTTTGTAGCAAATAATTTTGCACAAAGTTCTCGCCTTAACGATTCGAACACATGTTAACATGAAGAGTAACAACAGTTGCAACAAGCAGTCCTCCAACCCCCCCCAACAATCCACACTCCACAGGTTCAGGTTCAGGTCCAGGTCCGGGTCTTGGTCCTTGTCCTGCTCTGTTCGTGGATAACACTTCGACATGATAATAAATATGCTTGAGGCAGGCACAAGGATAAGGATGAGCCAAATGAAATGAACGGCACGGCACGGCACGGCGACATGTTCCCTCTCGCCAGGAGGATGGACTGGACTGCAGTAAGGATACGCAGGATGTACTCCTACTCGTAAAGGGAGTGCAACGAGAGCCCGATAGGTAGTGGCAAGTATAACATGTTTATATGATGTCTAATAAAATGAAGCGCGAATATTCTTTACATTCGTATTCCAGACCAGCTGCAGCGGCAACTTCCTCTCCGATGCACGCCACACTGTCGCTCTGGCTGCCACTCTGCGACGATGCAAATTCGCATGCCAAATTCTTTGGTTGGCTGCAAAATCGCGTATTTGAAACACGTTTAAGCAGCTGAAGGAGCATCAAAAAAAGAAGCAGGAAGAAGCAGCTTGCACATGCAACACCATTGCCCGTTTTCCTTATGGCTAAGCCACCCAGCAGCAGCAGCAGCAATCCCATTCGCGTGGCATAAAAACTGCAACGAAGAACAAAGCGTGACACAAAATATGTCAAATTGTAAGGGGGGCGAACGGTGCAGGGAATACGATTGAATAACGCCTATCGGCCCGGCCCAAATCTGCAAGCGGAAATCTGCTTCGCATATCCAAAGGTTGATTGGCGATGCCTCAATTGATCAGCGAGGCAATCAACGCCCGCCTCTCGCTCTCTTTCTCTCTCTCTCGCTCTCTGACAAGCTCTCCACTTGCAGCGGCAGCTGCTTGGCATGTAAATTTCTCAGCACAAACAGGACAGTGGCGTCGACATGCGAAGGGGTGCACCCAGATGTAGCAGCAGGTCGAGAAGTTCAATGCGAAGATCCCTTTATTTATAATCAAAATTTATTTTTTATTTATTTATTGATACAAGCGACAAGCAGTCAAGATCCCTTCTCCGCTCCACCTCTGACCTTTGGTAGTGCGGCCAACTAAAAGGTTGATCCTCTCTCTCTCACACGCGAGGACTTAGGCTGCACTTTAAGCGAAGATAGTGCCTGGCCCTTAAATATTTACACCAACAGAAGGTGTACAATATGCCAGCGCCACCGCAATGCCAAGCACAAACACCAGCGTGGAGTCGACTGGAATCGAGTCGAGTCGAGTCGAGTCGAGTGTCGGTGTCTTGACCGAGTAAGCCGCTAAGCTAACCTTGTTACACATGCCACATCCTCCACGGATGTGCCGCTGATGGTGGCATATCCGATTTGCCATATGTCAGCTGGATGAAGCCATAGCCATGGATGAAGCTGCAGCATTAACAAGTTGCCCACCTGGGCACGTGTGAAGAGATTTACTTCGGTGGCAGGAGCATCAGCTGGCACAGGGACAGGAGCTAGGGCGGAGTGCCACCTGTCAGGGTTCCCAGCGTCTGTACCTTCTGCCTGCCTGCCTGCCTGTCTGTCCGCCCACTCTGCTCCACATCCAGCTCCACTGTGTTGCATCTTTTGTCTTTGCATTGGGGCTTGGGTTCGGTAAGCTGGGTGCAAAAAATCCAACTCGATTTCCACCCCCTACCCCCAGCAACTATCTCTTGGCACTTTACGAGGACTGTGCGCTTTTATTATTATAAAATACGCATGAGTTAGTGTGCATATTTCATGGCTTTTGTGTATAAAAGGGATAAAAATGCAATCAGTCGCAAAAACCAGCAAAGTGAAACGGACAGAGTGTAGAACTGGGCAATAGTCATAGTCGTGGGGGTCTCCGCCAAGTCCCCCGCGAGATTTTTGTCCACCCAGAGGGAAGAGTGGGAGAGGAGGCTGGCATACAGGCTAAAAACATAATGATTATCCATGTGAATGTGAATGTGAATGTGTGGCTAAATGGCTAAAGATTAGATCAGATCAGAGCTTGTAAATAATCGAGTAACGAGTAGCGAGTAGCGAGTAACGAGTTTGTAAGTTTAGTGCTTTACTCCCTCTATATTTATGATGAATGACATGGCAAATGGTTAATTGAGGTGCCGACCCTTGATAGAGCGAGACGTGCCGTAACAGGTGACCCTCAAGTAAAGCAAATGAGCAATCTGTCCTATGTCGAGACCGAAACCAGAACTTGCTCGTGGAAAACTAAGTAAATACTCTCGTAGGGAAGTGAAGGAGCTGAAGCTGGAGGCATACACACACACACACACACAGAAGTCGGACTGGCACGAGGACTGGCATGCGAATGGGCATAGGAAGGAGTACAAGTACAAGTACAAGTACAAGTACAAGTACGAGGATGAGGACGAGAACGAGTACTCAAGTGCCATTGAAGAAAAGTGCTCATGTTTTTCCGTGCCCCGCATGGTACTTGGCTCCACCCTCCCCCCTCCACCACTATTCACGCTTGGTCCTGGCTCAAGGCGCGAGTAAATTCAAGAAACAATTTTCAGGAATGACTTAACTTTTGCGTTTATGTGAAAACTTTTGCAACGTGATGTTATGAGAGCGGCGAAAGGATATGCAATTCACTCCAACTGCTAGTGGGTTGAGTGCGGTGGGCTGAGTGTTGGGTATACGCTGGCTTTGGGGAAACGCAGCGAGAGTGAGTCCTGCAGGTCCATGCCCGCTGTGATATAGAGTAGGTCCTCAAAGTGGATTTGATCCCAAGTAGATATTAGATGCTCATTCTCGGTGACTTCTGTACCCTCTTCTGTTCCTCCTGCTGCCGGACCAACTCCCTGGCGCTCGAAAGTCGCCGCGACAGAGCCGAACCCATTACTATCTCTCTTTCGCTTTTATGCCATATACTCGTATAAACGTATATTCAATGGCCCTCACAAAAAACAAAAACAAATGAAGCAAACGCAAAGCTTTTCTTCTTTGCGCATCTCTTTCCCACTTCCCACTTCCCACATACCTCTCTCTGCAACAACAACACAAAGCGATGCGTGTGAGCTTAGGCGACGCTTGCAGTCAGAGAGAGATGGATATGGAGAGAGAGAATCGCAAAGTTCTACCTGCGCTTACAGCAAGTGCGGACCATAACGGAATCACTCTGCTGCGTTCGATCTCAGTTCTGCTGCTTTCTCTCTCTCTCTCTGTCTACACATATGTGCACAGCCATACGTGTATATATGTGTGTGCATATATTATTTACTTGTAATTTCAAGCAAACTTTTGACGTGGCGTGACCCAGTGACGCATCTGCGATTGTGGGCTATGGCTTGCAGGCTGTTGATGCTCTCTTTCGATCGATTATTCGTATTTATTCAGAGTATTGACTAAATAGAAACATGCAAATTCTGCTGCTGCTGCAGGCCATTCCGTGGCTCGACGTAAGTGCCAATGTTGCTGGCAATGTACTCCCGCAGGTTATTGCTGAAATTATATTCGAAATATGATTTGCTAATCAGTCTAGGAAGGAGGTTGGGTACCCACATGGTGTCGTTCGGTGTTTCCCGCGCTCAACTTTACACACTCCTCCAGTCGCATGAGCTTCTCCTGCTGACAATTCAGTTTCTCAAAGAGCTGGCCCACTTGCTCCTCCTTCGCGCGCAGCTGATTGCTTAGCTGCAACGAGAATTGGAGAATTATCGTTTGAGCCTTTCGCAACGAACGCTACAACGTGGATACCAGCTTGATCTGCGTGTCCTTGCCAACGGACTCCAAGTAGCGTTGATCGATGGTCTTCTTAAGTTCGGTGATCTCGTGGGTGCATGTGGTTACAACCTCGCTGTAGCGACTCGCTTGCTCCCGCAACTTGATCACCAGTGCCTGAAAGCAGAACAGTTCCTGCCTTAGGAATTCCTGATCCAAGTGCAGCTGCTCGTCCTTTTGGTCCTTATCATTGGGCTGGGCTTTCGTGCTGTTGAGCTTCGCTTGCAGCTCACTGCGGAAACGGAATGGGCATACACTCGGGACTCAGTTTGAGCTGGAGCCTCACCTGATCTTCGCATCCAGCTCATCGTTCTTCGCACACAACTTCAGATTAGTTTGCTCTTGGTCGTGGTGCACGTCTTTCAGCAGCAGCAGCTCCTCAATCTTCAGCTTCAGCTCGCTAATGATCTGATCTTTCTCCTGGACGACTGGCAGGATGTCCACTGCAGCGGGACGCTGCTTTAGCTCGTTCAGCTGCCCCTCCAGGCAGGCTATGTGCTCCCTGTTCCGCTCGAGTTCCTGCCGTATGCTGAGCAGCGCAGCGTCCGATTCCTTCACCAGTTGCTTCAGCTCCATGTTGCTGTTCCCGGATAAGCTTATGTCAGAGGTCAGAGTTCATTCGAATACTCACCGAGAGCTGAGCTTGTCCATGTTCGCCTTGGCCGACTCGATGGCGCTGTCTTTGGCCGTCAGGGCAGCATTCTGCATGGCCAACTGGCAGGAGGTTTCCTCACTGTGCGTCTCGCTGTGCCGCAGCCGCTCCTGCAGCTCGCCCAGGGTCTGCTGCCAATGCCTCTCGCCAGCCAGCAGCTTCCCCTCGAGATCCGCCCTGAGCCTGTTCATCTGCTCAATGTGATTCTTGTTGAGCTGCAGGAAGCGCCCCTCCATGTGCTGCTTCAGCCTCCGCAGCCTGCCAATGTCACTGTACAGATGGCTATTGGGGGAAGCCTTCTGCTCGCCAGCTCCTGCAGTCCCACACACCTCATCGATACTCTCTACAATTCTCTCCATGTTGCGGCTCTATGGAAGAGGGGGACACATAAATGATGACAACAAGCAGCTGGTGTAGTCCTACCAGCAGCTCCTTCAGCTTCACTTTAAGCTGCTCCTTCCGATGGCACGCCTCGAACTCATCCTTGGCCAGCTGGATGGGCTCCAGGTGATCGTAGAGCATCATGAAACCCGAATCAACGGCTGCCTGGCAACGAGCCTTCAGATCCTGCACACACTCGTTCGCTGTAGCCAAAAAAACAAACAAAATCAGACGATCACAGAGCCTTGTGGGGCCCAACTCACGCAAATTGTGGGCCAAGCGACTCGAGGCGCTCTTGGTGTCGTCATTGGTCACAAGCTTGGACTCAACAATTGATTCCGTCTGAAGGCTCTGCGTGCCGACGCTGCGCACTTGAGCTTTGGGCAAGGCACGAGACTTGGCTGCGGAGCTATTTGTGCGCGACTTGGACACTGACCTTTCCGCCTTCGTTGGTTGCTCGTGAAGGGAGACAAAATACGACGCCGAGAACCTGCCCTCTGTGGGCATGGAGTAAACGGTGTGGGCCGTGTAAACGCTGCGCGACAGACTGAAACCGCTGGGCGACTGGGAGCGTGCCGTTAATTCATTCGAGGCCGCCTGCATAATATTCGCATATAAACTGCAATCGAATGGATCGGAGGTTAAACTCACCCTCGAGTTGTTGGCCAGTGCCCGCAAATTACTGGCCCTGGTTGCTATTCAAGATCGGGGAGGCCAAAGGAATGTCAATGAGTTGGTGCCCACAAGTAGAAACGGGGGAACTTACGTCGCACGTAACGCATATTGGTAGACATTATACTGCCACTGGCACAAATGCACATCAAAATAAATTATTTACAATTACAAAATTTTAAACTAACTTTCAATCGTTTCCTGTACATATACTGATATAAATTCTGTGCTTTGACAGATGCTCTGCCTACTAAATACATACGAAGTTCATGCGCTTAGTGCTTCATCCTCTGTGTGTTCCTCCTCTTTGTTCCGCCTGATGGAATACAGAATAACGCGACCATTTCGTTAATCCGTTATGGTCCGCACTTGCTGTGAGCGCAGGTAGAACTTTGCGATCCTCTCTCTCCATATCCATCTCTCTCTGACTGCAAGCGTCGCCTAGGCTCACACGCTTCGCTTTGTGTTGTTGTTGCTGAGAGAGGGATGTGGGAAGCATAAAGCATAAAAATATATATATATATATATATGCTTTATGGTCTCGCCACACTTGGGCCTGGGCTTTGGCATGCAACGATGGTAGATCGAAGCCACCGAACAGCAGATGGCAGATGGTCACTGCTTCAGCATCATGGCCATGCTGCTCGTCCTGTTTGAATCTATGGTACACAAAAACTTTTGAATTTTGGACCGAATGTTTCTTTGTGTGAGTTTGGTAACTTTTCTTTTCAAATATGAACAGCAGGAATGAGCAGGCTTCGATTCGGATTCGGATACGGATACGAATATGTGTGGGGGGGGCCTCGTATCCGCCACCTAACTTTCTAGCTGCTAGCATAGCTATTCCACATTCAGAGCGTGCTGCACTTTAATTAAATTTCTTAATTATGTTGGATTAATACAAACAGAGGGCGCCGTGCAAGGGAGACACACACACCCGCACACACACACGCAGGCACACACAGTGCCATAGTTTCCTATTCTCTGCTCTCTTAAGTTTAATCAACATACGCAGAGAGGGCGGGCGGCATGGACTAAAACGAGGGCCACATTTTATCCGTCGTCGTAGACTGAGGCGAAAGGCGGAGACGAAAGCGGTGGCGGTGGCGGAGGCGGAGGCTGAGGCTGAGGCCCTGCCCAAGTAATTGAGAAAACTCCGGCACAAGTGTCGGGGGTTCTTCACACTTCCCCGACGTTTATGCGTGGGCAAAGATCGAAGAAAGTCAAAGAGAGTGCAACTGAAATGAAGTGAGAGAACTGTGCTAGAGGAAGTCTCTAACAGTCGCTGGGTGTGTGAAATGTATGAACCAATTAATCGAAATAACTGATTTTGCTTGTAGTGGGCAACGCATAAACAAGTTGGCTTGTCAGGGCAAAGCGAAGTCTGCAAATGAGCTGGTTAGCTGACTGTCCTCCCCACTTCCACTCGCCCTCTCGCCTGTCTCGCACTGGTTCCACTGCCAATCCTCTCCAGCTTCAGCTGCTCGAGTGCATACACAGTTAGTTACTTTGGCATTTACCTTTGCCAGCCAGCCAGCCAGAGACGAACACGAACCCGAACCTGCACCCGCACCCTCACCTCCTCCTGACATGCTCCATGCCCCATGGAACGTTCTCATCTGTTGCCATTGGAATCTGCTGGAGGCAGGGACTGAGGGCGGTGATGGGGATTACTTGCAGCACGTGACTAAAATTCCAAGCGTTGCTAGTGTGGCAGCAGCCGACGACGACGTAGTCGTGTAGTTAGGGGGCGGAGGGACAGCAAGTGCTTACTAAAAATTAAAACACATGTAAAGAAATAATTAAGATATTATGCCACGAACCCTCCACACAATCCGACTCTTCGTTTTCCCTTTATCTTCCCGCCGCTCCTGCTGCTGTCTAAGTCTGTCCATGTCCATGTCCAGCGGGTGCTCCATATTCCAAGCACTGTGCAGCGGCGCGTAAACCAAGCACGATAAGAGCAAACTGTCACTCTGAGTAGGCCACCAAATGCAGCCAGCAAAGAGCGCAAGAGAAGAAGAGAGAAGAGCAAAGAGTAAAGAGATGGCGTAAAGGTGAGCAGCAGCAGCAGAAAGCTCTCTTGCTTTGTACTTGTGCGGATTCTTTCTAGAGACTCGTAATTGTTTCATTTCAAGATCCATGTTTTGCTTAAACATATTTCAATGCAAAAACTATTTCTTAGCCATGGTTGATTGTTTTCCCTACGAAATATCTTTCGCTTTCCCCTTTGGCCAACGCCACTGGTCAGGCATTCCCCCCTTCTTTACGCAGCTCACAGCTCTGTCCACGTTCTGTGTACCGTTAGTGCCAGGTCATGTCTTGCGATTTGTCTCGCCACTTTTTGTGCCTCATTATAATGTTATACTCCGAGCTGCTGCTGCTGCTGCTGCTGCTGCCTCCTTCTGCTCCTTCTCCTTCATTCATGTATCATTAAAATATGTTTTTTTTGTTTCATTGTTTTGGTTATATTGTTGGAGTCTTGCAGTCGAAGACTTGGCTGCGACTGAGGCTAGGCCTTTTGCCTGAATAGTTTCCTCCGAGTTTGCACTTCTTACTGCCTGCCAGTGCTCGGCAGTTGAAATTTCTTCTTGTTTTATTTACGGTACTTACGCGTACTTGTACCCTGGCAGCGGGGGGTCAGAGGCGAGAAAGATAAGGTTCGTGCTTAAAACGTTTTTACATTTCATTGACTAAGGGAGCGGAGGGGGCACATCACACACACACACACACACACACACACATGCAATACACACACTTGGCATAGAGGAGAGAAAAAGAGAAAGAGTGGAAGAGAGAGAGAGCGACGAGCGACGAGTGTCGGCAACGTTGGAACAATTAAATTTAATTGCATTCCCAATTTGTATAATTATGCCTTGGTCTAAATACATTTTTCATTTACGCCATAACGAAGACACAAGCAACGAAGACACCGGACTGGAAAATGCTGGGGATGCTGCTGCTGTTGGTTAGAGCCAAAGATGGCCATGGCCAAAAGATGCCAGAGCCGACAATGATGATGATGCAGCAAGATGACACCCACAAGGGCACACACAACGAACACCCTACACACACACACACACACACACACACACACACTGCAAATGCCTTCTGGGTCCGGTTTGTTTCTGTCGGCAGGCTGTGCGGATTATTCCCAGCCATTGAATATGAAATGCGAACATTATGCTGAGCTTAACAATTGGGCTGTTGACTGGACTGCTGCTGCAAGGAGTCTCAATTCAATGATCCATGAAGATTTTGAATATATGCTCAATAAATTCTATTGTATGTTGCTTGAGGTATTCTCTCTGCAGGCAGTGGAGTTTAGGCAGCTTTGAATATGAAGTTCCCAATTCCCGATTTATGATTCCCCTTCGAGTGGTGCTTCAGGTTCGTCTCTTCATTTTCTCGTGCTCCCTTCAACCACTTTTCTTGCAAATTGATTCAGTTTCTCTTTGCTCAAGCACCGCCATTTTCCATGTCAAAGCTGTCAGCCGTTGCATAATTTCAATTATCGATAGAACCCATTCCAGCATCCCAGCATCCCGGCATCCCACAGGCACTTCACATCATCATAATCGAATGGCAGCCTAATCAAAATTGATGGCTAGATTGCAGCAGGCATCGGGCATCGGGCATCGGGCAATCGCGCATTGTCATTCGGCCCGTTGACAGCTGTCATCGTTTGGCCAGACAGAGATTTTGCCAATTTTGACGATTAGCTGTGAACTCGTGGAAGCAGTTTTGCTACCAAAAGAGACTGCGAATAATTAGCAACCTCAACCCCCACCACACACAGTATTCAAAGGATGCCCCGGCCTCGACACAAATAGATATTCTGTGCCGCGATTAATCCAATAAGTTTCTATTACTTTGATTAGGTGTTGATTATGTGTCTCTGATTCGCCCACTCTCAGTTCTTCTTCGCTCTCTCTCCCACTCTTTATTCATCTCTGTGTGCTGGTGCGAAAATAAAGTTTTCGCCTGCCGACAGGTGGCAACCGGGGTGCTCTGCTCCAGGGAACTTTTCAAGCAGCTTGCTAATAAAGTCATGAAAATACACTCAGACCCACACACACAAGCGCATAAATGCTGCCGTTTGGCGAGCAACAAAGGCCAAGGAGCCGCCTCTGCCGACTCCTTCAGCCTGCACTCCACTCAGAAAAAAAAAAAAACGAGAAGGGACGTGCGAGACGCTTCACAACTTTTATACCCGGCACTCAGTACTACATCTGAATGAGAGAATGTAATATAAATGAGAGAATGTAAAAAGAGCCACTGGAAATTAATTTCTTCATTCTGGCTATAATAATGATCCAATCGGATCCCAATTTGGTGATCTGACAGATAGGGGCGTGGCTCATTTTTAAAATAAACTGGTTTCAGTGTGAGCATATAGCAGTCTGGATGCAAAATTTGGTGGCTCTAGCTCTTATAGTCTCTGAGAACTAGCCGACAAACAAGACGGACAAACGGACAGACGGACGGACAGACATGGCTCTATCGACTCGGCTGATCAGGAATATATATACTTTATGGAGTCGGTCCCCACAAATGCAATATACCCTATTTACTCTTCGAGTACCGGGTATACCTATGGGAAAGATGCTGGGGAAAAGCGAGAAAGATTTTTGCAATTTATTTAAGTCACGTGCCATATTCTCGCTCCTTCTCTCTCTCTCTCTCTCTCACTCTCTGCCTTCTCACCTTAGACAGCGGCAGCGGCACAGGCTCTTCAAGGTGGTGGCAGGGTCTTTGGGGTTTGGGTGCAACTTGATTTGGAACTCAAAGTGACTTGCCCCGCCACTGACTGACTAACTGACAGAGAGCCGCACCCGTACCCGTACCCGTACCCGTACCGGTACCTTGAGTCGTAGAATCGTCGCTGGAGTCAGAGGAAAAGTTATGCCAGCCAGCCAGCAAATGTAACATAAATTATATGAAGCAAAGGCGAAAGAAGTTGATGCCTGTAGGAGACAGAGAGAGCAGCAGAGGTACATTCCAGCCTCCTTTTCGACACCAGCCATGTGCTGCTCCTTTTTTGGGAGTTCCGTCCCATGGTTCGGTCTCTGCTCATCATGAGGCAACTTACTTTACTTAGTTGGCAGCGCTTAATTAGTGTACTCGAATTTTGAGCACGTGAGATTTCATAAGTGTGTGCGGGAGCGGGCCAGAGCATGAATAAAGCTGAAAAAAGAGAGATGACAGCGCGAAGGGGGGCAAAGCACAAGGTCCGAGACCATGGGCAAATCTTAGCGCTGCCAATGATCAAATTAATTCAATTAATAAATAGCTGTACCTCTGCCAGAGATCAGAGAGAGAGAGAGAGAGAGAGAGAGAGCGCTGCAGCTGCTCTCTTCGCCAAAAGAGAGCTTACGCCAGCTGCAGCTTGGACTCTTTGCTTAAGGCGCTCTTTCGGATGCTCTGTGGGCTGCGCTCTTTAAGCGGCGCTTTGGGCTGCTCTTTGCGCTGAGCTTTAAGCTTCCAATAAGTAACTAAATCCATGTGCAAATAACTGTAAAATAAAGAGGCGTTAGCCTGCGGGGTGCGTACTCAAGTTGTTCAGCTTTCAACTTGAAGTTGCTTTCATGAAGTTATCAATAATACAGCATCGACATTTATCATGCATACACTCGTGTCTGTCTCCGACTGTCTGTCTCTGACTGTACTCCCCGGGCAATCATTTCAGGCACATTCATCGCTAGTCACCCGCCCACTGTGCTGTGCACAGACAGGACCAGGACCACCAACAGCAGCCTCGACTCGCTTCCTTTTCGCTTTCATTTGCGTTGCGCTCTCTCACTTTGAAACAGTTTGATTAAGTTTAATTGATGTAATTACACTCTCAAATTGGATTGGATTTGTGAATACAAAGCGCGTGGCAGCGGGAACGGGAGCGGCAGCGGCAGCTGGAGCACAAAGACCGGAGACAGCGGCGACACAGAGAGGAACAGGAGTGAGTGGCAGGGACTGGGACTGGGACTGGGGACCGGCATCCGCTGAATGCTTTTCCAATCGATCCCATTAACAACTTCAAAGTCGAGATCTCGTCATGGATTTTGTGGCCAGCCTGGAACACACAAACACCCAAACACACACAGACGCAACTTTCATCAATTTCGAAAATGAATTTGAAAGTGTTGCCATATTGTTGGTGTTGTTGCTGCCGCTGCTGCTGCTGTCTCCATGTGGCAGTGCGGCATGGGACGAGGCAGCAGCTCGAATGATGTGGCGCGCATATTTTGCATAATTTAAGCAATTTGTGCAACGGCAACCGGCAACCGGCAGAGGACCCTGCCTGGACACCGCTGAGCAGCAGGGGGGATGCGTAGATGACAAGGACAAGAACGACAGCGATGTGTGAGTGCATGACGGACGTGGGCCCATGCCGGCAAAGGTGTTGAAATTGCACCCACATTATTACATTGGACTCCCTGCCAGAATGGCCAAACGGCCAACGGCGAACGGAGAATGTCCAACGGCGCACAGAAAACAGCCAACAGCCAACAGCAGAGAGCCGGTGGAGAGCCGAGTGCTGGCCAGATAATGAAGCAGCAACATTTTAACCTGGCAAAAGCGCAAACACATTGGGCTAGTGGTGGAGCAGCAGCAGCAGCAGCCAGATGGGGGGGGGGGGGGGGGATGGTCGCGTCGGATGGCCATCAGGATGGGCGTCAAGCCAAAGTGCCAGGAGAGAGCGAGAGTGAGTCGGTGTTGATGATTGCCGACTGCCAGAACTGTCTCTCTGTCTGTCTGTCTGTCTGTCTGTCTGACTGTTTGGCCATCTATCTTGCTGTCCGTTCCAGAGTTACCCTGTCCGTTCCACTGTCCACGCCACTGTCCATTCAATTATCTTCTCCACTGTCCGTTCCACTCTCTCACTCTGGCCCACTGTCCGCTCCACTGTGCGTTCCAATTTCTAGCTCACTGTCCGTTCCACTGTCCGCTCCACTGTGCATTCCACTGTCTGGCCTACAGCCCACTGTCCGAGTGGCAGACAGAGTGACTAACTGACTTGGTCCCTGCTACTGATTCATGAACTGGCAACGAGCCCTGGCCACCAAACCTGAACCTGAACCTGAGCAGCAGCCTTCTCCAGTGGCAGCAAAATGTTCGGACATCCGTATGCAATACCAGCACACACACACACACACACACATATGTACGCACGTCTACGTATATGTGAGGACTAGTGCTCATATTTCGTTTTGCCACAGTCGTGGCCAGGACATGCTCTCATGCTCTCATGCTGATGCTGATGCCCATGGATGCTGTTTTTGTCCATTGCGTTGCCATGACAGTGGATTTTACAGAGACTTAAGTGCTGTGTGCATGCCAGTGTGTGTGTGTGTGTGTGTGTGTGTGTGTGTCGGTATGTCCGTGTGTGCGTATGCGTGATATATGCAGCTGACTCATTCTGCTGACGCTCCAAATTCAAACGCAAACACTGTTGCATACTTTTGTGAGCAACTGAGAGAGAAAGAGAGAAAGAGAGAGTTTGGTTGATAGGGGTGGGAGGTGGGAACGTGTGTGCGAGCGAGAGGGAGAGGGTGCAAACGGAGCTGCAACGGACACATATTTTCTGATAAATTATTGCATTGTTGATTTATTTTTGGCTTTTCGCTGTCTGCGGCTTAAGATTAATTTCCTTGCGTTGTTGAATTCACACTTACACACCACCTACCCCCCCCGCGCTAACCCTTTGGCAATCCCAGACCTTCCACTGACACTCACCGCTTCCCCATGGCCATGCCCATGCCCATGCCCATCCGCCCACCCACACGCATTGGTACTTTGCCGTGCTGAGTCCTGTCCGTGTCCCTGGGAATTCCTTTGTGCCCCGCCAAGTCGTTAAATGGCTTTTTAAAAACGCACCAATAAAAATTAAATCAAATAAATATAATTTTTAATTAAAATGCCCTTTAATCTCTTCACAATTATTGCCAACATAATGGGCAGCAGCGGCAACAATTGCTGCGCCACACATCAATTGGATGGGGCATTTATTATTAACAGCCGATAAGCAATACACTGAGAGAAGTCGGCAGAGGAGAGGCTCTATCATGTACATAAAATTCTCTTTTACATTTGCGATTTTATGCATCTTGTGTGGATCTTAAAAATAAGTACAAAGAACACTTAACAATAATATAAATATTATTAAAATAAATCTCTCCGGCGCACGAACTCACGATTAGCGAGTAGAAACTCTTGGGCTAGTAGCGAGAGCTGCCAATAGCGAGTACGAGCAACGATAAGAATCGTCTGCAGAGGCGAGACTCGATCGACTGGATTATTTCTCGCTTGTTGGGTTATTCCTGAACCTTTCTCGATGCAGTTTTCTGCTCAAGAACTGTCAAAGTTCTCACGAATTTGTGGCCCAAGCTGCGTCTTGCCATTGGAGCTAAATGTTTTATAAAGTTATTAAAGACCTCCAGGCGCACATTTGAAGGGTTTTTTTGCACAAATTTCTTTCATCTATTGTTTGTGGCATAAGAGGGAAGGAAGCTTGTCGTCCCATGCCTTGTCGCTGCCAAGTCTAATCTGTAGACAAAAGTCGCCGGCTAAGCCGCTTCTGAGTGGCCTTTGATTGGCCTCCGCAACTGTCTCTGCCTCAGCCTCTGCCTCTCGCTCTTCCCCTTTGCTGTGGGGCAGCCATATGCGTGTGTGGTTGCCTCAAGGCTTTAGTGGGGTGCGGGTTGCGGGTTGCGGGCTGCGGGCTGCGGCCTGCTGGGCGACTGACTCTGTATCACTGCCACACATATTAAGCCCGGCGAATGTAAATATTTAACGAATACTTTATCTTGCAACCAGAGACACAAGGAATCTGCTCGGATACACTCGACTTGGGAGCAACTTTTATCGGACTGGTTGGGGTTGCCAGCTTTGCGGTGCATGCAACATGTGCGTGTGTGCGTATATTGTATTCAAGTGTTGCAACCAGGCATCGATTTCGTTTACAGCACGCTACCAAAAAGGCGAATGAACGGCTTTAATGGCTCAGACTCAGCCCCAGGTCACCCCCTACCCCTCCCCGATCTTGCCACCCTCCACCCACATTCCTCTTAGCTGCACAATTTTGGCAGCAAAAAAAAAGATTCTCCCATTTGCCTAGCCTTTTTTGCTGCACAGAAAGTAACACAAAAATGTCATTTAATTGTTGCCAAAATAGTCTTCAGCCCCCACCCCCCACCCTTAGCTACTATGTGTGTGTGGGAGGGTGGGGGGTGTGGCTTGGTATCTGCTCTCACAAATTGCAGCGTTAATTGCATACAAAGAACAAGAAAAAGTGCCCAAGAAAATTGTAACAAAAGGCCCCATTTCCGTTCCCCATTTTCGTTTCATTTTGCCACATTTTCATTTTCATTTTCATTTTCATTTCCATTATCCCGCAACCCACCCTTACTGGTGGGCTGGTGGGTTGCTGCCTCACATAGTAGTTGACAATTGACACATTTGCAATTCAACACTCGAGCTGAGCGCTGCTCGAGCGTTGCACAATCAGCGTGCTCGCGTTTCACGTTGCACAGCCAGACAGCGTTTTAGGCATTTGCATTTTGATGCCACACAGAGAGGGAGGCAGAGAGACAGGGACATAAATATTTGCAGTGTTTGATGTGGCAGCTTTGGGTTTTGACTTTGAATTTGTCGGCGCCTGACTCCAACTGGGGCTACACCTACGACTACACTGCGCGAAACTGCCTGCAGTCGGTAATTGCAAACTCAAATCGAAGGNAACAAAGGAAAGCCCCCCCCCCCCCCCCCCCCAAATAAAGTTCTCAAGCGAAAGATTCGAAACTTTCAATTGAATCTGCCAACTTTTGGAGTTTGCAGCGGAATCAACTCTGCGCGTTGTTTTTTGTTACCCACTAAAAGGTGCTGCCCCCAACAACGGGGCATATTAGGTGCGGCGGTGCTTCGATGTGAGTTTGGGAAGGCAGCCCCATTGGCAGCCAAAGTAATTGTAATAATTTTATAAGAATAATTGTATGCCAGAGTTGCTTAGATGTTCCTTGGCTTAAACCACAGGGTATCATCGCTTCGTTATCACTCTTTGAGGCTGCTGCTGCTTGCCTCTCTCTCTCTCTCTCTCTCTCTCTGTCTCTGCTGTGTTGTGCCGAGTGTAGGCGATTTCTGGCTTCTCGGATTCATTAAGTCGAGCAGCACTGGAATTTCTGTGTGGACTCTGACTGTGACTGCGAGTGTGTGTGTGTGTGGGAGTTTGTCTTGCGATTCCTGGAGGCGCACTTGCCTTAATTATTGCCTGCTGCTGCCTGCTGCTCAAGGAGTGCAAGAGAGAGAGAGACAGACAGAGAGGAGTGTGGGGGCAAATTGAGGAGATGGGAAACGAAGTGTCAACAGTTTATGAAGTGGACGACGACTGGCACATTCGGGCTGGGGTGCGGCATAATCAAACGGTAATTGGTGCGGGCAACGATTTTGCAAATTGAAAGAAAGCAGAGAGCAACAGACAGACACACACAGAGAGAGAGAGAGAGAGCGAGTGGGAGAGTGGGAGAGGCGGCGGAGAGGCAAACATGGAAATTGAGAGAACACAGAAGAGAGAGAGGGGGAGAGGGAGTGGGAGTTGGCAGACGAAGACAATTTTCTATAAAAACTAAATTTGAAATTGTGTTGACTTAACGTTGGCGCATAAAGCGGCAACCAAAATGGCAAATGCACTCACATGAGCAGATGGACATGCTGAAGGACATCACAGCAAGGGACACACACACACAAACACACACACACACACACACACACACGCAGGAGTTGCTTGCTGCTTGGCAGCTTCCGGGTGCAGCACTTTGTGCAATGTCTCGCCTCATAGTCGTCAAGTTGGTGGAAATTTATTTTCATTGCTGCCGCAGGCACTGGCAATATCAACACAGAGAGAGGGAGAGACAGAGGTAGATAGCGGGAGGGGGGGAGTAGAGCTAGGCAGGGGCGTCTGGATTGCCAACGAAAGTCGCCTGACCTTTGCCACAGCCATTGACGAGCGTTTGTCGACAGGGAGTGGGAGCAGAAAGACCCACAGAAAAAGATACGCAGAGAGCGAAGAAGAGGGAGTGGGAGTGGGAGTGGGAGGAGAGTGTGTGTGTCAAATTTAGGGAATTTAATTGAAGGAGCTGCCCGCTAAAGTCTCGTGTCAAAATGCAGCCAAATGTTTGCCAAGATCTGTTGCCAGTTGCCCATAAGGAATTAGGCTGCCGCCACCCCCCAAGTCTCTACCTTTGTCACCCTTTGCCTGCCCCTAAACGACCTCCAACTGGACACTGGCTCTTCCGTTCGGTTTCAAGTTGTTTCGTCCTTAGCTGTCGCTTTGAATATGTTGCACGATTTGTTTGGCGAGCAGATTCTTTCTTTCCTCCTTTTTGCCGTTGCTTATTTTTGCTCCTTTTTTTTTGTTTTGGCAGCCCCCCCGCCCGCTCGTGACACCTCCTTGACAGGCAGGCAGGCAGGCAGGCAGGACAGCCAGCGAGCTGGCCATTGCCCTGCAGGAGGGGGGCAGCAATGAAAGTTGCAGCTTAGCAGCAGCAGCAGCAGCAGCAGCAGCAGCAGCAACGTCGGGCGACGCGTTCAAGTGAAAATTCCGCAGCTGCTGCCCCGCACTTCGTGTGTGCCTGTCTGTGTGTGTGTGTGTGTGTGTGTGTCTCTGTGTCTGTGTGAGTGAGTGGTAAGCTTTTGCTGGACGCTTTGTTTTACTGCTTAGCTTTGGTCAGCTGCTGCTGCTCCTGCTCCCTTGCTTCGGTTCATTGTGAGTCCAGAGACGTGACTGGACAGCGGCCACTGGCCACACGCTTGGCGAGATTCCCAACACTTGCCCCTAAGGCGGGGGGCAGGGCGTTGCCAGTCGAGTTTAGGTTCACTGGCGACCCTCGCGAATTGCTCCCACACCGCGCGTGCCTCGTGGCGCCACCCCTTCGTGCCTCGTTCGTGCCATGATAGCTGTAATCGAGAAAATCCCATAAGAGACGATTTAATCCCATATTTCAAAGTTATTCAAGTGCAAAAATGCCAAAAAGGAATGCAAACATAAGCACTGCCAGGACACGGACACAGACACAGAGACGGACACAGACAGTGGGGGGGGGGGGGGGGGAAAAAAACACGAAGTGGGTGCCAGTGGCAGTGGCGAGCGACTCTCCTTTTGGGAACTGGGCCACCTGGCGCAACCTTCTTCTGACCGCACACTTTGCCACACTTTGTTGCATTGAATCAATTTTGAAGCAGCAGCAAGCAGCAGCAGCAGCAGCGCATCCCGCAGAGTTTCCATCATCATCATCATCAGCAGCAGCAGCAGCAGCAGCGCTCAGCTTGGGATTGAAGTTTTTGTGGAGTACGGCAAAGGGGGGTGGCATGGAGCATGAAATTTCGGGCTTTCTGTTTTGTGTATTGAGGCTCTGGCTCTGCTCTTCCATCAGCTGTGCTCTGTTGCGGTATATGGAACATTCCTTTGCAACATTTTCATCATTGCATTTAAGCTGTAGCTCGCTGCTCTCTCTCTCTCTCTCTCCCACTTAATATAATTCCCCCAACAATTAGCCAGAGATTTGTGCGATAATTGGGGAGCTTCACACATGCACATCCCACTCCATTGCCGATGCCGATGCCGATTCCGATTCCCGCTGCATCTCCACACACTCTTTTTTTCGCCCTCTTGCTATCTGCAACTGCCACACGGGCACGCTGAAGTTGGCAATTAATTGCATTTCAGATACAGTTTATAAATATGGCGCAGCTTTAAATTGGCTCATTAAATTTCATTTGTGCACGGGCGCCACACATCAATTGACACCGCAAAACGCAAAGTGAGTTCCAGGCCCCACAGGGTGTCGCATGCAGCCAGATGCTGCCCAACAGGGTGGCCATGCAGAACGAAAGTTAAGAGAAATACCAGAAAGGTGCAATGATAGCTGGACTCCCCACGTAGATCTGTGGATTCATTTTATTTTAATGCACAATGCGGCACCCTGTTTGGGCAACGTACCGCAATCGGAATGCTCCACATTTGGCGCATGATGCTCGCCAGAGCAATTTACTCGTGTGCCTCCTCTTTTTTTTCCTCTTTCTCTCTGCCTCTCTTCTTTTTTGCTGTTTTGTTGTTTCTCAATGCAGCTCTAGCTCCCACTTCCCCCAACCCATACTCTGTTTTCGCTGCGTTTTCTATTCTGTTTTGTTGCTGCTTGCTCTCTCTTTTTTTTTTTTTGCAAGTTGCTGCCTTCGTTTGGTTTGGTTTTTCGTACTTTGCGCCCGGTGTTGTTGTTGCCGTTGTCGTTTCCGTTTCTTCTGTTCTTTTAGTCCGTTTGATGCACTTGCAGGGAATATGCGTTTTTCGATGAACGGTTTGTAACGCCGACAAGTGGAAGTGGAGTTTGCAATGTATTTACATGTTATTTGTACATAAATATGTAGAAGTATGTTTACATCACTAGTAACAGAATCTATTAGGTAAATAAATAAATATTTCTTTTGTGTTTCTATATGCAGCCACAGCCGTTGAACCGATTCATTTTGTAGGGTATGTAAGCGGCGATGTCCCACTTGTACTTCTCTTTCGCTGTGGTGGCTCTGTTGCTTCCATACAATTGCCGGATGGTTTTGTCCTCTCGTTAGACCCAATATTGCCACATCCCCATGGTCATGCCCACATGCTGATCCCCCCCACACACACTCACACTCCGCAGGTTCCACTAGTGCGCTGGGCCAAGGTGTATTTAGGAAGGGTAAAGGAACGAATCGCTAACTGCACGCGCTCTCTTACTGCCTCTCTCTCTCTCTCTCTTTTCTGTAACAACTTAAGAATATGGGGAGAGCTTTTGCTCGCTCTCGCTCTCTTATTGTCCGATAATGCTTCACCTTGTTTGAATACACCTTGTTGCTGGTGCTGCCTGCCCTTGGGCTACTCCTTCTAGTTTGTTATTCATACGCTCTGCCCCCTGCCACTGCCACTGCCACAACTGCTGCCACGGGCATCTGTCTGCCTCTATTTTCACACGCTTTTTATATACTCTTACTTACGTTTAGCTTTTACCTAGCCAAGCCACCACACTCCCCGCTCCACACACTCACACACACACACCCGTTGTCATCGCAATCGCCGTTTGCCGCGACTCCTCCTCATGCCGCACCTCTCCTCCTCACTCTACCCACCAGCAGACACCGTGTGCACATCCATTTGTAGTAATCGCTTTAAAATGATGGCAACAGATTTATGGTGGTTTATCTCGGTGCATTCGCCTGTGCAGAGAGCACAGAATGGTGGGTGGAGAGTGGAGAGTGAAGAGCGGAGAGTGCATAGGTGCTAGAGCTGGTTAGCGGGAGAGAGAGGCACAGAGGTAGAGAGAGAGCGTTCGCTGGATAGCAGAGTGTGGCAGGTCGGCAGCAGGTGAGCCGAGTGTGCCGTGTGGCAGGCGCCAAAGTGACAATCGCCAGCAACCGAGCGAGCAGCAGTGGGCTGTGCGCTGGGGGCATCCGAGGGGGTCATTCTGTTCAGCAAAATTTAAGGGTTTATCCCTTGGCGATCTTATGCTTGACTAAACAACAGTTCAGAGTTCGATGTGGCACGACGTGGGTCTGGGTCGACGTCTGGGTCTGGGTCTGGGTCCGGGTTTGAGGTGAGTTGAGGTCATCGTTATTATCGCCGGCCATGGCCAATCCCCGTGCCAAGGCCCCAAGTCTGTCATGTGATTGATGATGTGGCTGCCTACAGGTCTACCGTCGGGTCGGGTCTGGTCTGCTCTGCTTCTGGTCTGGTTTAGTTTTAGTCCCGCCCGACTTCGGGTCAGACATTGACTTTAAGGTTGGCAGCGGAACGAATCACTTAAAGAGCACAGAGATCAGAGCAGAGAGCAGAGATCTACAGAGGATAGACGCGAGGACTGTCTGTGACTTTCTTTGCATCAGCAGTTGTCCAGCCTGTGGTCAGAGCTACCTACCCTACGGCTCTTTGGTTTGGCAGTTAAACATTTATGTCTGCCAAACAAACAGAATGGTCGGGGGCCCAGAGGGAGGAGCCAGCGGACTGGACCAACAAGTCCAGAAGGTGGTCGAGCAGTGTCCGCAGAGGGGGATGGGTGGGTGGTGGCCTAAAACGAGCATTCTGCAACACAGAAATCCACACGAGCCGCAAATGTAGCCACTGTCACTCCGTTACCCACAGCTCCAACTGCCGACTGCCCCCAAAAACTGCAGTCTCTTGCCTCCAGTAAAACACCAAAGGACGAACGAAGAGCTGCAGGACCAAAAAGAAGAAGCAGCAGGAGGAGACAGCATCCGGAACTGAGCCTTCGAGTGGTCCCTGGGATTGGGCATGGGCCTGGAACTTAGGACTAAGGATTGGGGGGGGACTGTGAGACTGGGGGATTGAGACTGAAGCTGGAGGGGAGCAGACAACGACAACGACAACGACAACGACGAGGACGACATTTACTGTTTACCTTGATTATTTCATCAAAGTTTGAAAATATTTACATTGGCATTCCGGCCCTGGAACGTGATGTAGATATTTATACATGCTGTAGCTGTAGCTGTAGCTGTAGCTGTGGCTGTGGCTGTCGTCCCTGTGGCCCGTGCCGTAGTTACCATCTCCAGACGTAGTCTACAAATGTAACTGTAACCCCAGCCTGAGATGAGATGCGACCCCTGCTCCCGTTCTCGCCCTCTATCTCTCTCTCTTTCTCTCTGCTGTTTCTACTGCTTCGCCCGCTCTTGCTTTTGCTTCCCCTTCCATTTGCTGTCGAAGCTTCTTTACATTGTTTGTCTCTGCTGCTGCTGCTGCTGCTGCTGGTTCTTCCTTTTTTTTTGTGGGCGGAGTCGGGCAGGATGCCAGAAGAATAAGTTTATTTTGATACACAAAATTAATACGTTGTTGGCATCAACTCATGCATCCACCTAGCATGTCACTTCGTCACTCAGTCACTCAGTCGCTTCGTCACTCTGTCAATCCGTTCATCCTTCAATCCCGTACTGGCTGCCAGCGTCCTCGACACTTGCCACTTGTAAACGACATTTTATTAGTAAAGTTTATTTAAATTTGTTATAGATGTGTGTGTGTGTGTGTGTGTGTGTGTGTGTGGCTGTGTGTGTGGGTGGCTGGTGCTTTGTGCTGGTGCTGCCATTTTTCGGGGTGGCGGGCAAACGTGAATGCCGCATTCGTATTCAAAAGATCAACATATTGCGTTACGTGGTGTATTTTAAATTCAAAATTGACTTTCGAGCACTTACAGTCGGGCAGGGAGTCAGGCTGACAGGCAGCAGTCGAACAGCATTTGGGGGAACTGACTCCAACGACCTCCTTATCGCATTGCCAAAATCCGGCTGGGGTGCCACTGATTTGCCAGGGCATGGCCTGGGGGCTTTCGGTATTGGGCCAACACGAACTCATTTTGTTGCCCTCGAACCGAAACTATGACCCAGACAGAGAGAGAGAGAGAGAGAGAGAGAGATCTAAGATTGGCATTAGGTTGGATTTTCATTGATGAGAGTCAGTTCTATGCCTTGTAATCACTTTCACAAAGTGAAATTTGCCCCAACCCTAAATGCAAAGGGAGCACAGCACAGTAGAAACTTAAATGGGAGCTGAGAGACTGAGACAGGTGTAGGAGGAGTGAGTAAAGAGACAAAAAAGACACCTTAAAAGCGCTGAAAATTACGGATTGAATTACTGAATCTAAACTGAAAAATATGTTGTGTGTTTGTATATGTTTTGTTTTTATTTTGCACTTGTTTCAGCTTCAATGTTCCGTTTCCTTTTTTTTCAAGTATGAGTCACGCAACGCTCTCCCAACTGCGCTCTCAGCATTGCAAAAGTTGCATTTCAAACGGTGCATCGCCGCTCTCATTATTTCGCATTGATCTCTCAGTACACAAACGCACTCTCTCCCCCTCTCTCTCTCTCTCTGACACACTAGTACCGCAATGGAATAGGCAAGCGACAACAACAACAGTAAGCTTAGCAGAGAGTTACGAAATAGGAGAAGGTGCTAAATGCAAAAAGCCAGCGACAGCGAGGGCGAATCTTAAATAACAGACAGACCAAAATAAGCTCAGATTAATACTATAGTCCGCAACACACATAAATAAAAGAAAAAGGTACCCAAAAAAGTATTCCAAACAACTTTTCATTTTATTTCGCACAAAGTGCAGCCACAAAAAAATGTGTGCATTTTGCTGCATAATTGAAATTGAATACAAAAAACTTGCCAATCTACCCACGCGTAAGTAATTTATCCATTTGAGTGCATATTGTGGCTAGCTGGGAGTACTCCTGCATGACAAATTTAAGCACCATAAAAATAGAAAAAATCAAATAATTTTAGTGTGGATAAATCTTACAATTAACTGAGTGCAAACTGCTAGCTCTTGTGCTGCCTGGATATCTTTGTTTTATTTTATAACTGATCTGCTGCTGCAATGAACATTAATTTCTCAATACTTTTGCCTGCACTTTTCAGTACCTTATTTTAATATCAATGCAGAGTCCGAGTTCCCCGCTGCGCAACCCATTTGCCGTGCAAACAACAGCAGCAGCAGAGTAGAAATTTTGAATCGTGCTCAAAGCGTTTTCCTGACAGACTACCTCCCCCACCCAACCCAAATGCTACTCCCGCAACCCTTCAATCTGTAGGGAATAGTTTTGAGAGCAGCAAATCTGAAAGAGGAAACTCAAAGCCAAAGCCAAAGCCGAAGCTGATGCTGATGCTGGGACACAGAATGGGGAAGAAAAGCAACAAAGAGGGAGGGAAGGAAGGAAGGAAGGGTATAAATACATAACTGAATATGACACGTTCGCCGCAAAGTACAGTTACGGCAGAAACTAAACAAAAAACAATACGACAAAGTGTCATAAAAGTTGTACACAAAACTTAAAAAGTATCTGCAACAGCAATGGCAGGCAGCGGCAACAACAATTACCCACCGAGAGGCGGGGCAAGGCAAGAACAAGGACAGGAATCAAGTCGAGGCTGTAGCTGCAACTGAAGCTGCAACTGAAGCTGAAGCTGAAGCTGATGCCGGAGCCCCACTAAGCACTTTGAAAATGACAGAGGCAACTGCAATTGTTGCAACTTGTTGTTGCACAAATAATAAGGAAGTGCAACTTAAAATGATTACACGACAAAGTTGTACCCTGCAACATGCAGCAGCCACGAGATTTACAGCTACAATCTTCAGTTGTTGAACTTTGCATTTAAAGCCGCATGCGGGGGACTCGAATTGATTGCTCCAGCGCCCACCCCACTCGCAGCCCATCTGCAGCTCCATCAGCTCCCACGCCCACTCTGTCTCTGTCTCTGTCTCTGTCTGCGCCTGTGTGCTGCCCCCGCTGTGCTCGACCCTGGACATCCTTTCATTTGTATTCAATATGATTTTGGCAGGCCATAAAAAAACGTTTAACAAAGGGGCAGGGGCAGGGGCAGGGGCGGTGGCAATGTGCGCGGGCAATGAATTCTCTGCGGCAAGTGGCAAGTGGCAAGTGAGTCAAGTGCGAATCGTTGTGGGCCGGGCGCCGAGATTTTCATTTCATATATTGCCCGCAGCAGCTGCTGGCGCTTGGCCCCATAATCGTCATCATAATGGGCACCCGAACCCTGGTACCCTGGTACCCTGGGACCCTTGCTGTGTTTCAGTTCTCAAAACCCTCAAATAAATATGCCTCCCATATGACCCTGCCCTGACCCATCAACAGCTATGTTGATGTGCGGGTCAATGTTTATGCCAAATGGCCAGCAATTGAATGCCGATTCCCCACCCAGGGCGGGGGGGGGGGGGGGGGGGGGGGGGGGGTGGTCCATCATGATTGTAATGCCTGATAAATGTTTATGGGACTCACAAAATGAAGCTTATTCTTTTAACTACTTTTTGCCTGCTAATCAGCCTCTAGACTGCCTCCAGTTGGGGGAGTCAAGTTTGTGGCGTGCTCAAGATAATATTCGACACGTCTTGAAGCTGTGTGTATTATAGAGTCAAGTGAGAGCTTGCCACATGTGCCACACAATCCGAGTGCGATTGTATAAACACACAAAAGGTGCCTGTGCTGTGTGTGGGTGTTTGTGCATCATTTGATTAACGTAATCGAATGACACGCCATATGCCAGCCAGTCAGTCAGTCAGCCAGTCAGTCACTCAGCGAACAGTGCGGACTCATCTACATGCTGCTCCTGTGCCTGTGCCTGTCTCCTGTGCCCGTCCTGTGGGAGAGTTAAACGAAGTAAGTCAGTAAAAAGTCAGCAAGGCGTGTACCGAGTGTGCGGCATGTGAAAGTCATGCGGCTGGGGCGGGGTGTGTCTCTGTTTGATAAACAATTGACACATATACGGTGAGGGTAAGCAGCAGCAGAAGACAGGCAGAGAGCAGGGACTGGGGCTGAGGCTGAGAGGCCTGCCGGATGTACAACGCATGTAGCAAAATCAATTTTCACCTTTTCACTTGATCAATTTCTTAACGGCAATGAAAAAAGTTCTCCTGCGAAGTAAGCTGAGAGCACGATTGCGGAATGTCAAGCAGATCCGGGGCGAAAAATTGGTGGGAGCGGAAAGGCCAGGACCAGGACACAGACACAGGCAGGATGAACAAGCAGAAGCACACAGGCACGGTCACAGATAGCATCATTTGCATTTCCACGCTGGTGGCTGGTGGCACTGGAGGGCACTGAGGGGCACGGCATGAGAATGCCAATGCAGCTTTCTCGCCTTACGTCTCGTTGCGTCCCATTAAAAATTATGTTGAGAAGAAAAGCAGACGGCAGTGGCAGTGGCAGCCAAAAAAGGAAAGAGCGAGGAAGAAAGCGAAAGAGGGGCAGAAATAACACACGGACATGGACACGGATGCGGCGGCGGAGGCGGATGCGACGGATGCGACGGATACGTAATAGTGTAGGAGGAGGTCTCCTCCCTCTGCCCGGAAGCAGCAAATTTTCATTTTATTTATTTTATAAAGTGCTCGACAAGCGCCAAGGAGGCAGCGGCAGCGGCAGGCAAGGGTTGGGCAACGTGACACATGAGTCCGTAACCCGTAACCCGTAACCCGTAACCCGGCACGCAGTCGGATCAAGTTTGCTTCATTGGCTCAGCATAATTGTTTCCTGCCTGCCTGCCTGCCTGTGGAAATGTACATGCAAATGGACAATGGACAGCGGGCTGGCTCCAAGCTCGATGCTCCGTGACATGTCCTGACTGGCGTCGACAGGCGATAATGATGCCCGGCTAAAGATCATCGAAGGTGGTCCCAGAACCAGGCTGAGTCCCAGCCCCAACTGGAGCCACTAATTGATTGACCTGCCCAATTTTATGGCCTGTCAGTGCCACTGATTGACTGATTGACTGACTGCCCGTTGTCCGTCCTGTCCTTCCGTTGCTGTAACTTTTAGTGCACGGCGTTGACCTCGAGATTGGTGCTGCAGCCAGCAGAATTGCTCCGCTTGGCTCCCATTTAATTGACCAATAAACCCGCGCACCAAACGACCAAATGAAGGACGGACAACTGTTTAATGTGGCGCAGCTTAAAGCCGAACAGAAAATAAGACAAAAATGTGGATGCTGGATGTGCGTTAAAGGATTCTTTCTATTGACTTGCGCTGCGATTCTTATTAGCAATTGATGTGCATACAAAATACAAATTAATTTTGTCATCCACAGGCACACACACACACGTGCTGCAAAGAAAGGAAAGGAAAGGAATTGCCACGCAGACATAATGCCAAACGTTCGAGTGGAGCTCCTATGCCAAATGTCAACCAGACGCTCTGCCATTCTGTGACTCATTCTCACACACACACACACGAGGAATGTCCTGCCATGCATACGAGAGGTATTCAGTCAGTCAGTCTGTCTGTCTGTCTGTCTGTCTGTCATTCAGTCAATGGGCGACATTTTGCTAACGTGAATTTCGCGAACGAATGGCTGGAAAAAAAAAAAAAAAGAAAAGGCTGCTCTAGGGGTGTGGCTTGGGGGTTCGGGTGTGTGTGCTCAACGATATTCCTGCCCCATTACAAATTCAATTACATGCTTAGCTACACTTTAGAGAAATTGAATTTTTATGTGCATTTATATTTAGTATATTTCCAGGCCCCAAAACCAATTGCGGCGCCACCTGTCAGTGGATGCAGGCGCTGCAGTTGGAGCTGCGGTTAGCTTTGGGATTCCAGCAGACATTTTCATAGTCGCATCGAGTCGACAGCTTAATCTTCGAGCAGTGCATAAGTGGAATTGAAACTGCCCCCCCCCCCCACATTGGGGGCATGTGGCATGTGCACACAATTGCGAAATGGATCTCTTCGGCTTGTCTAAGTGGGGCGACACCTTAATTATGAGAACAACAACAAAAAAAAGAAGTTAGAGGCACAGAAAACGAATGGGATGCATGCAACAAGGATGCGTGACTGACAGGAGTAGAAGCCATTGTCTTATCCAACTGCAACTGCAACTCCACTGCCGCTTGCTCCCTTCTGACGAAGTAAATTAGATTTTGGTTTTTGGTGAATGCCTGGGCCTGGGCCTGGGTCTGGGTCTGGCAGCAGCTGTAGGGATTCGCTTGTGGCATTGCCATTAATGTCGCCGGCACTGGCTCAACTTTTGTTTGGGGGCACGATCCGCACATGTTCAGCGCACGCACAGCAGCAGCATCGTTGCAGTGTGCACTGTGGCATTGGCTTCTCTCGGGTGGCAGCCACGATTCCCTCCCTCGCACACACGCTTATCTCTGGTAGAGGTCGGCCTTTAATGTTAAGAACAAAATGGCGAAATAACACGAAAGGGCACAGGGTTGGGGCTGGGGTTTGGCTTGAACTGAAACAATGCTCGAAATTATTATACCTCCCTGCTGCCTGCTGCCTGCTGCCACCTTTCTCTTTGTTCGCTCGCTCTTTAGCTGCAACATAATTTTTGGCCAACTCCCTAACGGCATTTAAGGGTCGCACCAACTTGTGCAGCAGTCCAAGGCAGTTGCCACAGCCAGAGATAGAGAGAGAGAGAGAGAGCGAGAGAGTCGTTGGTTAGGGCATTCACTCGTTTGCTGTGTCTTGCTGGCCAGGCATTCCGTTTCAATTTGTTGCAGTTACTTTAAACAATTACCAAGGCACACGAACAGCTGCAACATGGAAGAGCAAGAGGAGCACCAAGCAGCAGCAGCAGCAGCAGCCGCAGGAGGTCGCGCGTTGGTGACCCAAACAGCTCGAGTTTTGTTTCTCTTTTTTTGTCTTTTTTGGGGTATGGACAATGCTCCGACCATAATTTAATGATGTGCGCCAGTGGGGCGGGGTGGGGGCACATCTACTATGTGTTAATCTGTATAATTTATGCGACAATTGAGGCAAAAATGTCTCTCTCTCTCTCTCTGTCTGCCTCTCTTTGTGGTTGAGCTCGGGGCTTGATGATTTGATGAGGCTGCATATCAGACACATGCTCCCCTAACATCCGTTGCACATATTCCTCCTATTTCTCTGCCGTCTATCCTAAAAGCAATCCTCGGCCTAGAAGCAGCGCCTCACCTCCCTCCACCGCTCCACCGCTCCGCCGCTCCACCACTCTGCTACGTAAACGTGGCATACAAATTGCACTCATTTTAGTTTCTCACGTTTGTTGCATGTTGTACATGACTGCAACGCGCACGCACACAAATTGACACTCACTCAGGCACACACACACACAGAGATGTGTGGTGGTGTGTGTGGGGGGTGGGGGGTGGGGGGTAGGCCTCGTCGACCTCTGCTTAGTTTCAGTGCTCTTTTCGGGATACTACACCCCGAAGTCTGCCACTGGTATCCTGCTGGCGTCCTGCTGCTCTGTTTTCCTGTCGCTTCATCGGCATGCGACAAACGGAAATGTTGCTTTTATGCTTTAAATATGGCAACTTTGTGGTGTCGACACACACACACACACACACACACACACAAGCACACATGGACAGTACACACATTGGCATTGACGGTCGTGTCGATTGCACGTCTTTTCCTTCCAAAAGCAAAAGCAAAAGCTAAAGCTGCTCTCTTGCCATGCCTTTCTCTTTCTCTTTCTCTTTTTGTGCAGCTATCTCTATATGTGTGTGTGTGTGTGTGTGTGTGTGTGCGCCTGTCGAAGCGATCGACCATGAAGCCTTCATTATTGCATTTCATGATTTTGCGGTTCTTTATGCCCGTTCGTTCCTTCACAGACACACACACTGCAAAGCAGAGAGGCAGCGGCAGCGGCAGCGGCAGAGGCAGCGACAGCGACAGCGGCAGAGGCATAGCAAGAGATGGAAGAGGAACTGACTGCTCGCCCGGTCACCATGGCCAGGGACAGTGAATGAAGCTGAAGCTACAGCGTCTGCGTCTGCCTCTGCCATGTGCCATGTGTTTGGCCTGGCCGGGACTGGTGTCGACACTTTCACAACATTCCCCTCAAAAACCCAAAAACCCAAAAACCCAAAGCCCAAAATCATCTTCATTTAACCCAGACCCAGCTCCAGCCTCAGCCTTGGCCTCAGTCGCAGCCGCAGCCGCAGCCGCTGCCCGAGCCATACACCCAACAATAGTGACAAAGACATCACAGTCACAGGCTCAGATGCAGCTACGGCAACCCCAACAGCCACGACAATGGCCACGACTGCAGCTACAGCTACGGCCACGGCTACGGATTTCACTCACTCTTCATTCCGACTTGGATGTGTGGCGGCCGTTGGCTGTAGGTCTGTTGTCTGTCTGTGTGCTGCTTCCATTCAAATTTTCAATATTTTCTGTGTGTCGTTGGTCGTTATCACGCATTTCCTGCCATTTGCATCGCCACAGGGCCCAGGGCACAGGGCACAGGGCAAGGGAATTAGAATCGGTACCGGAATCGAAGCCCCACAAGACAGCAGCTCGACTCCACCAATTTGCCGCTTTTGCGGTTCTAGTCAAAACCAACGTAGAGCGCATTATGACGCACGAAACGGAACTCCCATTGAATGCTAAACCGATCATGGAGACCGCCTGTGTACAGGAAATCCGATTATGGCGAACAACGAGGACGGCACAGCAAATGCCGCAAATGGAAGGGGAAGGCGCGCAGACACAAACAAAGTTGCTGGGCAAGAGCAGGCTGAATAGATGCCAAATAAGACAAAGAAAGCAAGGGGCAATGATCACAGACAGCACGAGCTCATAGTAGGGATCGGCTTTAGAAATAATCTGCATGCATAGTCACATATGCATATGCACATATGTATGGATGTATGTATGTATGCATGAACACAAGATTGAGTGCAAAAGCAGTGGCCGGCAGCGTCATTTGATTTCTGTGCATAGATTAAGATATCGGGCAGCGCAGTCGGCACAGACGCACAGCGTAAAAGCTTCGTATGGCTTCGGCCTAAGAATAGAGAACCGCCGCCGCAGCGACAGAGACGCAACTTCGTGTGCTCGGCAGAGAAGCAAGAAACGTTTTTAGCTTCGTGTCTGCGCTGTCGCTGCATGTAAGTGTCAGTGCTTTAGGGTGGTTATGATCGTTCCCAATCGTTGGCGCTTGCTCTTCCCCCAACTTGCGAACTGTTCACGCGACCTTCGGTCTGCGACAAGAAGATCAGCAAAGAGGAGACAGATGGAGAAGCGAGGGTACGTGGTGAAGCTCGGTAACCAAGACCTCAGACGCTTGCAATCTAAAGCAGAGCTTAAAATGAGAGATCCAATTCAATTGATTCGAATGCCACAAAAGCTGTCAAAGTTTACTATGTAAATTATTAACTTAATATTAATGTTGCATAAGCCGTTTAAGCCACTTAACCATTTGCATGAGTAGGCAGGTCTTGGTTTTGGCCCCAAGTCCATGGATGACTCGCAGCAGCCGCACAACTCTGGAATCATGATTAAACACAAGTGCTGTAAATCAGGTTGCCGCCACTTCACCCATTATCCGGGCACTCTCAGTGATCGGGCATGGACTCTGCCCCACCTGCTGGCTGAGCTGTTCGTAATCCGAGAGGGAGAGCAAGAGAGAGAGAGAGAGAGAGAGAGTGGGAATGCTGTGGGAACGCATCGGATGGGGCATCACATTCAGCTGTTAATGCCACTGATTGCTAATAAATTGACAACCATTTCAGCATTTCCCAGAGCCCCAAGCCAAAAGGGCAGTCCGGAATTTACAGACACAAACACACACAGAAGGATCAGCAAATGGAATCACAGCCAGGAGTAGTCCGTGGTCCGTGGTAGTCCCTCCGTCCGCTCCCTCAATGAATATGCAAAAATAAGGTAAACAGTGAATAAAATCAAAATAAAAACTCATTTATCAACACGCATGCCACACACGGACACAGCCAGAGTGGCGGACAGACAGAGTCTATCCATCTCCATCGATAAAAAAAAATCAGAGAAAAACAGGAGAAAGAACGGACAGCGGACAACGGACAAATGTGAAGCTGAGCCGATGGCGGGCCCACTGGTTGCCCACGTGTTGGCCAAGGGAAAAGGTCACAAAAGCAGGTTAAGCTGCTTTTTAAATAATACGCACAACACGTTAATACACACAGGGACACAATCCATTCATCCTGCCAACCTTTCTCCACTCCTGCCCACCACAGAGCGAGTGCCCCACAGCGGAAGACAGAGACGGCAGCGCACCAACTGCATTTGTGTCCTGCTTGCCGTGTGCCACGTGCTGGCAACTCCACGGCCGACCAGCGACTGTGTGCATCGGCAGCTGGAACGACAGCCAACGAGCAGCAACGAGCCCACACGAAGCGTGAGACGAGCACAGTCCACCAATTCGTGGCGAGCCGAGCGCCTGGCAGACGGCACCGATTGGCGTTGTGCCGCCTTCGTCTTCGTCTTCGTCTTCGCCTGCCCGTCCCACCCACCGCCGGTGGACGGTTGACGTTGTGTCCGTAATCCGTTCGCTGGATTTTTTGAATTAGTTGCGTGTGGTAGCTTGTTGACATCAGTACCGGGTACCGGATGCGGATGTGGACACGTGCGTGGCTCGCAAATCTCTCGCCAAAATCTCACGACTTGACGCGTCTCTACAGTGCAGGGCATACCCGGTGATTCCCACACGTCTCCGGTTCACACAAACCAAAAGGAGAGAAACAAAACAAAAAATAAAAAAAAAACTCTACAAAAAAAATCTTCCACGATTTGTGTTGCATTTTTGTTTAGTTTCGCGGCTCTCAGTGTGTGTGTGTGTGTGTGTGTGTGTGTGTTGCTGGTGGTGTTGGTGGTGGTGAGTGATTTCTGTTCTTCCATTTTGCCCCTTTTTATTTTTTTTTTGGTTTGCCGCTGCAACAGTTGCAATTGCTTGAGGCCTGCACAACAACCAAAAGGCAAACCCGAAAATGCACAGAGCCCAAAAGTTCGGCCAAAGGCCGAACCCACGACCTGACCTGCGGTCGTCGATTGCCGGTTGCCCCCGCGGTCAATCATCGTCCGTTTAGCTTCGTTTTGTGGTCGCTTTGACGCGGTCGCGGGCAATTTGAAAGCCAACACCGAAACGCCGATTACGTTAAGTGCAGCAGCCATGCCCCCCCCCACCCATCCTGGATCCCCTATCATCAGCATACTCGTATCCGGCATTTGCTTTGGCTTCAGGCTGTCCTTTTTTGTTTGTTTGCCGCCACTCATGCCGCCGCTCTTCCTTTGTTTGCCAGCTCCAACCCACCCGCCAGTCAGCAGTTCTGCAATTAAAGACTCGCTAACCATCCACTCTTGGTGTGAAGAAATAGCAACAAAATAAAACAAAAACAAAAACAAAAACAAGAACCAAGAATTTACTTTATTAAATGATTGCCGCTGCGGATGAGGGCGCAACTCGGCTCGCCTGTTGCCGTCGCCTTTCAGCATTTTGGTGCATCGAGAGCAGAGCTTAGAGGACCAACGGCAGCTGCTCCGCGTGCGAACAGGTGAGTGTCCTTGGAGCTTATCTGCTTGGAGAGTGAGTCAGAGATCCGCTGCTGAGTGCGTTGCGCTCTTTGCTCCATGCTTTGGACATCCCTTGCGCATTCCTCAGCGTTGTGCATCAGCTGATAGGGATGCTGCAGGCCATACTCGAGGCTGCCATCCAGCTTCTGGCACTCCGCCTTGCTGATGTCGCACTCGGAATCGGTGTCTGTGCCACTTTCGGAGCAGCAGCGCATCTCGTGTGGCAGCAGTGCCAGGGATTCCTCGCAGCAGTAGCCCGGATTCCCCAGCTGCTCCTCAGCATTGTCGGCCAGCGGACTGTAGGCGGGTTCAACAGCATCCTCATCATCGTCTTCACGATCCGACAAAGCCCTAAAGGTTCGAGCTCCTTCTTCTGCCACAACCCCTTTGGCACCGTCACTTGTGTCGCCTTTGGTGGCCGGAGTGACCTCAGACTCCCGCTCGTCGTTTTCCTCACTGCTGATTTCCATGGAGCTGCCACGAACACGTCGACCGCCCATTGAGTTTTTTGAATTTGTTTTCGAATGCGTATTTGAAGTGCTTCGCCAAGACAACTGCGATTGGGGGGGGGGGGGGGATGTGGCACGTAGTCTTCCATTTCGTTTGATGCCAACTGCAGTTTTGCCTTTGCCTTCGGACTGCTGCCTCCTGACTCCTGCTGACACACACACATGGCAGTGACTACCGCAGCAAAGAGTTACATTTGGAATTTTATTTGCCACGAAGTTGCCACCCCGACCCATGCCGTGCTGTGTGTTGTTGTGTGTCGCTATCATTGCATCACTCTCACCCGCTGGCCAGTGGCTCAGCCAAGAGGCAGACTCTGACGGGGATTAGGCAACAAACTCAGCGGAGGGCAACCCCTCAGCCGTGCTCCCATTTGCCACTTTTGTGCTTTCGCCAGGGTGCCCCAGAATCCGCTCTGGCTGCACCACAATTTCATTTCGTGTTGCAATGCCCCCAATGTGCCAGCCTCTGTCCCGTGCTCCTTTCTTCCTACTTTCTATTCGCTTTCTTGTGTTGTGTCTGAAGCCAGCTGCCAGTTTCCAGTTTCCAGTTTCCAGTTCCCAGTTCCCAGTTGCCAAAACTCCTTCACAGATCCTTTTCAGCTTGCCGCATTAACGAACATAATAACCCTTTTCGCTCTCTCACTAATTACACACCGAATTTACTACAAACGAGCAATAAAAGTCATCATCAGCCGGGCAAAATCTCTGCCGCACAGCCACAGTCGACGCTTAAATGCAAATGCTCTTCTCTCACGCACAGCAAAAGGAGACAATGACAATAAATGGAAGACATTAATGCTAAGCGATCCGCAGAGCAGACAGCAGGAGCCAGGCAAACGATTGGAGCTGGAGTGACAGGCTTCACAGGCGGCAGGCGACATTCAATGACAATCAAATTGAAACAATAATGGGCAAAAAAAAAGGGGGCAGCAGAGAGCCAAGGCTCTTCCCCTGTCGTTTGGGGATTTCAGCAGCAGTTTCCGCTTCCGCCTTGGCCTTCACTTGCCATCATTTGAATACAACCATTTTTTTGGAGCTGCTCTAATTATTTGATGTGTCCCTTATGTGATCCCCCTATTCCCCTTGTGCACATTCCGTCACTCTCCACTTAAATCACACTCTCGACTCTCTCGCTCACTCGCTCTCCCTCTCTGGCAGTGGAGCAAATTTTACGCGACGTAATCGTAATATGATTATCGTACTACATAATCCACACCGTGCCCCAGACCCAGACCCAGACCCAGACCCAGACCCATGTGTGCCATGTGTGGGGATGTGTTAAATAACTTCCTTCCGGTGGCGACAACAGCAGCAGCCAGCAGAGTCCTTGCTTACCCTTTCCCCCCCCCCCCCCCCCCCCCCCCCCCGTTGGCAGGCTGTGTCGTGCTTCCGTCGAATGATGCCGCAGAAAATGTTCTAAATCTCATATCATCATTTACGCAGTCATTTTTAGGAAGCCAAGCTGCAAACGGAATGATGAGACGCAGCCACCCAGGGCAAAGGCAAAGGCAATGGCAAAGGCAAAGGTTAGACGCCACACAGCCGCCCAACCCAACCCAACCAGCCATTCCCCCTGCCATTCCGAGTCCCATTTCCATTGCCAGTTCTCCATTGCTCGTAATAAACAAAGCTTCAGCCCACAACTCATGCGAGCCAACTCTCAGCGAGGATGAAGGACTCCAACGACTGCGACAACTCCATGATGACTGTGGGCTCTGGGCTCTGGGCTCTGGGCTGGGGGGCACGTCCAACCGGATGTGGCTGTAGAGCCACTGAAGGGGCGACTCTTTCGGTCTCTGGGTCGAACTCTGTCTGTGTGTGTGTGTGTGTGTGTTGGGCGGAGGGGAGGTGTGTCCTTATTTTAATCTCGACACAAGTTAACAGCATTGTTGGCAGCCAGCCGCGTGCCATCCGTGAGCAGCAGCGATGCCTCCTCCTCAGACACTCACCCGCAGCCTCAGCCTCAGCTTCAGCTTCAGCCTCAGTCTCTCCCTCTGCCCTCATCTTCACATCAACATAATGCGCCCAGCTCCGGCATTCATCCTAACCGCAGCCAGCCTCTGCCTCTGCCTCTGCCTCTGCTCCTTCCTCGCTCCTTCAGTGACTTGGGCTGGCTGCTCCTCTGCCTTCAGTTTCAGTTTCAGTTTCAGCTACTGGCTTACGTCCCTGGCATCCACATTCTTGTCATTAGCAGTTAGCATTCAGACGGCATCCTGCCCAGTCCTCAGCCACTCGCCGTTTCCTTCTACTTCGTGCCTGTCGCCTGTCGCCTGTCGTCTGACGTTCATAATGTTATGATGGCTAAAAGCTAATTGCGTTTGTCTGTGTTAGTTGCCCCAAGTCCTGCTGCCTGCTGCCTGCTCCCAGCACCCAACGTGGCGGCATTAAGTGTCACTGGAGTGCGTGATCCTTGTAAGTCGTCGAGTTACACATGTTTTTTAACCTGCGGGGTTGTGGGGCCCACAGACAGCTGGCAGGGTGGCTTGGTAGAGCAAGAGATTTGGGGACTACGAGTACAGTCCTCCGGCTAGCTGCAGCGAGTAGCTGCCTTGATCCTCATATCAAGTTTGTGTGAAAGCTTTCATACAGTTTCGGATCACTTAATCAGACATTGACCAGCAACCTACTGGCCTCCTGGCTGTCACCTGTCCAGAACCCACTCCCCCTCCTTGGTTGACAAATCACCAAGTGACGCCATCGCGTTGACAACAGGAAGTGTCATCATTAACGAGCATCGGCATAGGCAAACATTTATCATTGGCCAACAGGCAGAAAGGGCAAACAAATGATGAGAGCACAAAAACGAAGGCGTCAAGAAGTTTTGGCAAATTAAATCGCAGCTTCAAATGGAGCGCCCAAGCAGAGGTTTGGCTTTGGGTTTGGGCAGGAAGCTGTGGGGCTGTTGCTGTGGCTGCTTAGTGGCTCTGGCTCTGGCTCTGCCTCTGTAGTGGTTCCTGGCAGCTGCTTGCTGGCTCCCCTTGCTGGGGAGTTTTGTTGCTCAACAAAAACCCACAAAATCAAGCAAAATCGTATTAAATAACAGTTAATTACAAACAAGGATACAGTTCCCCCCCCTCGGCCACAACCCCCGGGGAGTTTTCTTTGCAAATGCTTGATGCTGAATTAATTAATGATTCACTTGAATGATTGATTAGTTGCCTAAATGATTGAATTATGCGATCGCAGCGAGCAGCCAAATAGCCTTCAACCTGCTGCTTGTGCCTTACCCTCACCCAATGCCATCTCTGACCTTTTGGCCAATAACTCAAGCGGCCAACAAGCAATAAACAGGCTGCAAAATAGTATGCCAACAAAGAAAAGGCCGCAGACAAATTGATCAAAGTCAACGCTGGACATTGGCAAAAATCGGAACACAAAGCAGACAACACAGGCAGGAAATTAGCAAGCAAAATAGATGAAGAAATGTGCAGCGTGGCAGCCGCTCATTGGTTTTCGGTTGGCAACGAATCCTCGACAGCTGCCTGCTCCTCAGTTACAATTTGTAGGCAGTGTAATCGTGGGCAACAATTTGTGGCACACAAAAGTCAGTGCCGAGCTGATCCCATGCTGAGTTTTGGGGGTCCGTTACTCCGTTACGTTGAGAGGCAGACAGCAGGGCCCTTTGGTGTCGTTTCCCTGTCTTATTCGTGCATGCAGCTGCTTAAGGCTAAAGTCTCAGGTGATGTGTAATTAAGTGCAAGTTCTCAACTCCATATTTACGGCAGTCAGTAGTCCAGTGACCGTGCCCACTCCCCCTGCGGCTTATCAATCTCTGGCCATCGTCATTGCTCGCTCATTGCTGCTGCCGCTGCTCTCTGTTAGCAAACATTTCATTATTTGATTAGTGACATTCTGCACAGGCATTTGGGTGAAAAGATAAGGAATGCACATAGCCACAGAGCCAGGCAAACAGGAGGGCAAACAGGAACCGGGCCTGCACAGGACTGGACCCACTGCTGTGCTGGTCACTGGGCAAAGGGCCAAAAGTTGCAATTAAATTGGGGGGCTGGCAGTGCTCAGGCTCTGCTTTGGAGTCTAACATTAATGAAGTGAAATTTAAAGAGCTGCCGCCCACAACCCATGCCACAGATTGACTGAAGGCCGTCATCCAACAACCAACTGCCCCTCGTGGCATGTGTTCTTTTTGTGATTTTGGAAATTATCTTCGGGCAGGTGGGGGCAGGTCGACAAACTGCAGGACAATACCCAGCCATGTCCTGTCAGTCCTGCGTGGCAAAATAATTATATTTACTGGCTGCTTTTAATCACTTATACCCCCCCAATATACCACCCCCAATCCCATAGAGATACATTTTATATTACGTATACGTAGGAGTATTTGTTTCCTTTGCCATTTGCTGTGTGACTTCGCAATAGCTTCACATTTAGGGCTTAAGGGATTAGCTGAGCATTGGGCAAACGCCAATTGTAAAATTGTTTTGGCTGCCCGACGACTGTCAAGGAATTGCAAGAAAATCGAGTCCATTGAACGCACGGAGCGGATGATCATTAAAAAATCTAAAAACAAATTAAATGGCCATTGCCAGAGAACAATTAGAGCAAAAGGCATCGAAAAGGAAACGCATTCTCATGCATATTCAACTGCATGCAACATTAAAGTGGCGTTTATTTATTTATTGAAATCTTTTGTTATTTTTCTATGTATTTTCATTGCTTGCTCAGTTGTTGTCTTAGTTTCCTGAGTTGGCTTGGACTCGGACCAAGTAAATATAAAATGATGAAGTGCATTTTGTTGAAGCATTGAACAAATATTGATGAAAAGTTGTGGAACTGTTGTAGAAATTTCTAGGACATTTGTCTGGATTTATCGTGGAAATTTGAGAAATTTATTTGATATATTTGTGGAAATGCTGTGAAAATATTTTTAAGGGATTTTAGAAGAAGTTGAGAAACATTGTAGAAATATTGTGAAAATATTGGGCGAATATTTGTTGAAATATTGAACAAATATTGGTGAAATGTTGTAGACATTTCGTGCAAATATTGTCCAAATATTGAAGAGTTTTTTGTGTTTGTTGTGGAAATATTGTAGAAGAATTTTAGAAATGTTGTTGAAGTATTGTGGAAATATTGGTGAAATGTTGTTGAAATGTTGTAGACATTTCGTGCGAATATTGTCGAAATATTGTAGAGTTTTTTGTATTTGTTGTGGAAATATTGTAGAAGAATTTTTGAAATGTTGTGGAAATATTGAGAAAATATTTTTGAAATGTTGTTGAAATGTTGCAGACATTTCGTGCAAATATTGTCGAGTTTTTTGTATTTGTTGTGGAAATATTGTAGAAGAATTTTAGAAATGTTGTTGAAATATTGTGGAAATATTGGTGAAATGTTGTTGAAATGTTGCAGACATTTCATGGAAGTTATGTGGAATTTTTTTCGATTTATTGTGGTAATATTGTGGAACAATTTTAGAAATATTTTTGATGTATTGTAGAAAGATTGAAAAAAGTGTTGCAGAAATGTTGTGGACACATTGTTGAAATATTTTGCATATATTGTGGAAATATTGTAGAAGCATTTTAGAAATATTGTGCAAATATTGGCCAAATATTGCAGAATAATATTATGGAACTTAGTGCCCGTTTTTAGAGCAGCCAAAGGCGATCAAGGACCGTTCGTAGCCACACAATTGTTTACCCTTTTTCCCTCTTGTTTTCTCCATTTTCTCCATTTTCATCTGTTTAGTTGCTCTCTGAAATGTTGTTTCTTGTAGCTCTCTGTCTTGGCAAGGAAACTTATCCTCTTAATTGGCTCTAATAAGGGCTTAAAGGATTGCACACAAGTCAAAACAGACTGGGCAAATAACGAAGAACGGGTTCGGTTTCCACTGCCGCTGCCTCAGTCCCTGGTCCCAGTGCCAGCGCCTGTCCCACAATCCAATGCCAATCCACTCACTATCCAATGCCAATATTAGAAGCCATCGTGTGTTTCCCTTGTTTGGGCTCAGGGCTCAGGGCTCTGGGCTCTACTCTTTTGTCTGTCTGAGGCTGAGGCCTGGACTATGGCTCGGACTCCTCCCCTGTGTTAATTCAATAAAATGCTTAATAAAATTGATTGATTAGCTGCGGCAGAGAGAGCGAGAGAGAGAGAGAGAGAGAGAGAGAGAGAGACAATGCCACATGTTTATTCGAATCCAATGATGCCCGGGTTCCTCACTCAAGTGGGATGCTAAGCCCAGACTCACAAGGTACCCCCGAACGTTGCTTACATCTCTGTATCTTCGTGCCACATTTGAGATTCCTTTTGGCATTGTCCCGATTCTTCCCCACTCACACTCAGACTTCCACCAGACAGAACACATGTCCCAGTGCTAGTCCTGGTGCTGCTCCTGCTCCTAGTCGGAACTCCAGCTCCAGCTCCAGCTCTGTCTGTGTCTGTGTCTGTGTCTGGTTCTCTTATTGGTTACACAATTGTCTGTGCATTATTTGAGTTTGTGCCGGCATTTGTTATTTTGCTTTTATCCTTTTTAGCTGCCAGTGGATGGGAGGGAGTAAGTAATGCGATTGCATGGGGGGGGGGGGGGGGGGGGGGGGGGGGGGGGGGGGGGGGGGGGGGGGGGGGGGGCACATGGACTCGTACTCTGTGTGAACTGTGAGCGATTCGCGAATTCTTTTCCAACTGACAAGTGCCATGTGCCACCTACATTTCTATATGGATTGTACATGCATTTACTTCAATGATTTCTGCATTGCTCTGTCGCTATTTCAAGCGCTCTCTCTCTCTCTCTCTCTCTCTCTGTCTTTAAGGAATATTAAGGATATTTTGCCAAAATACCTACCTACACGACTCTAATGCTTAGGCTCCGCACGCGTCAAGCAAATGCATATTTGAATTGCATTAGGCACTCGTCTGTCGCTTCTCTCCACTCTCCACTCGTCTGTCGCCTCTCGCTTCTCGCTTCTCGCTGCTCGCCACTCGTTTCTCGCCCCTCTGTGTCTCGTTCTAGCTGCTTCTGGGTGCTGCTTTGTTGGTTTCCAATTATAATGTCACGCATTTATGCCTGCGCTTATTTACGAGTATTATTGTGCTGATGCGACACCCACTGCCGCCTGAAGGCAATATACAGGCCAAAGGCTCTGGCCACTCCTTTCTGCCCTCCTCGGTGTCCAATTAAGAGCCGAAGCTGCGTTGCTGCTGCTGCTGCTGGCAGGGATTTAGGCACGGATCGGTGGCAGGGGCTTCTGCCAGAGTGTGGCAACATCAGGTGCTATGCCGTTCGGACTGCTTGCATATTTGATTTGTGCATTTAAACATTTCAAACAGGCTGTGTCAACTCTGTTCACTCTGCTCCAAGCTCCAACTGCAACCCTAACCCCTGCCCCATCATCTACATCTGGCAATGGCAATGGCAATGGCAATGGCAGTGGCAAGTGCAAGCGACATTGCCTCATTGGAAATTCTCTTTAGAGTAATTTTAGTTATTATATTGCTTTGGCTTTGTTCATCCTTGTTGCTGTTGCTGTGGCAGACTGTGGCAGCAGTCTGTTGCCTGAAGACTGCTGTTGTTGCAGCTGCAACTTAACTCCTACCTGAGCATTATTTATTATAAATGATTAACAAGCAGCTATTTGGAGAGCAGAGACAGCAGGCCTCACCAGAGCCGTAAACAGAGACAGAAAGCCCAAAGCCCGGAGGCAGTGGCCGAGGCCGAGGCAAAGCCAAAGCCAGATCCGGATCCGGATCCGGAGACACAGACGGAGGCGGGCAGCAGCTGAGTCAAGTCGAGGCTCAATTTCGTCTCTCTTTCAGCAGCATCTCAATGCGGGCCCCCAGGCCGAGCTCTCTCTCTCTCTCTCTCTCTCTCTCTCTCTCTTTCTGTCTGCTATGTCACTCCGGTTACCGGTCTTAATCTGGGATATAAATGTTGGATATGTCGAAGGCTTTAAATGGAAAATGCGCCGCAAAAAGAAAAGGCTCATGCACACACGCTGAACTGAAATCAAATGCCAACTGCAGCCAGAGTACAGTAAGAACTCAAAAGTTGCAAGAACATGGAAAGAACACACACACACACACACACACACACACACACACACACGCACAAGTGCCTGACTGACTGGCTGGCTATCAAAAAAGTTATCCACTCGACACTGTTTGTCTTTGGTTGCCATAAAAGACGATGATAACTGTTCATGGCATGCGGTATTTGTATTCAACTTGAAAAACAGACAGAAATGCAGAGAGAGAGAGAGAGAGAGCAGCAAAGCTGGGCAAGAGAGTAAATCGGATAATAATAAAGGATCAAAAGAGGGTGGATGATGATTCAAGTTTAAGTTGGAAATGCAAGCGAGTGCCCACTGTACATATTTACATACACATTTACATATGTACATCCCTGTTTAGTTCGATTAAGTCATAACTTTGAAGTGTCGCAGCAACGAACAATTGCGCTCGCTCACAGCTGCCCCTCTTTACTCACTCACTCCCGCTCTGCAGCTCACCCACTCACTCACTCCCGCACTCTTTCTTCTCCTCCACAGCTAACGGCATGCCTGGCAGCAGCAGCAGCAGCAGCAGCAGCAGCAAAAGCGCGGAAGAAGCAGCGTAAATAAATATGATTAAGCTTAAGAATATATAATAATAATAGTAAAAAGAAATACAAAAAATAAAATAAGCAGCAGCAGAGGGAAAGTTCAAATGAAATAACGCAATATAAAAACATAAATAACGAAGAAGAGTACAAACAAAATAAAAGACAGAAGCAGCGCAGCGCAACGCAGCGCAGCAGAAGCAGAACCAGAACCAACAACAGCAAGCAGCAGTCGAAGAGGGGAAGAAATCACGCAACAAGCAAAAGAGGGGAAGGTGCAGCGCAGCTCAGGCAAGCGAAAGGCGCAGGCAACGGCGAAGGCGAAGGCGAAAAAGGTGAATCATACATTTGGCCTGCTGCAAAACGTGAAGCAACGGTACAAGCAGCAGGAGAAGCAGCAGCAGCAGCAGCAGCAGCAGCCAAAGCAAGACGCAGAAGAGACGCAGCAGCAGCCAAAGCAACAAGAAGAAGGGAGACAGCGACAGCGACAGCAGCAGCAGCAGAAGCAGCATCACCCCATCCAGTCGTAGTCGGAGCCGGAGAACGGGAAAACGAGAAGAGCAGCAGCCGGACAAGAGAGAATCGAGCTCAATTACGCCGCCAAACTGTCGTGTCAGCAAGAACGTGAAATGTGCAATTCCTGGCTGCTGCTCATAATTGCGCTCTCCGTTGTCGTCTGCCTGTGGAACTCGCAATACACCGAAACATCCAAATCATGCCCAGCCGAGTGCATCTGCTTGTCCCAGACTCAAGTAAGCTTAACAATCTACTTGTACTGCAGTGGTGCGTGTTGCCCGCTAAGCCCAAAACTGCCACACTGGTTCGCATGGGTACGAAAAAGTGTTCCATGGAGGGCCTGGCTTATGGCAGAAACAGCACTACTGAAAGTACATAAATAGTTTCTAGCAATAGTTTTAAGCAATTTTGATATATTTGTGCCACAACTGACTGTCGTGTGTGGTGGCAAATATTAATTTATATATTTATAGGAGAGATTTCCCCTTTTGTTCTACAAAAAGATGAGATACCAAAGATTTGATTCGCACAGAACTCGCACCAGTGTTGGCAAACGCACTGCGCACCACTGTAAAGTCGCAGGAGCGGGTTTAGTTTCGTTGTGCAGTTGTATGCAGAACCATCATCATCATCAGCGGCATTCGACTCAAAGGCACAGAAGATCTCTAGGGAGTCGGTGGTCAGGCAATGGCCACAGTTGCTCCGGCTACAGCTACGGCTCCCATACCCGACCCACTCCAGTGATGAGCACAAAAATTAAATCGAAAATGCAGGGAAATGGTTATTTTTCTTTTGTTTCCTGGAGTGCCATTTCCCTTGCTCTACTCCTGCTACTCATCCTGGGCAGCTGTGTGGATTTGAAATGCCTTGCCATGCCTTGCCACCGTCACACGCCACACGCCACACTCCTCCACTTGTTACATTCGCATTCCCCAGCATCAACCATTCCATGTTCATGCCCATGCCCATGCCCCTACCCATTACCATTGCTTCATTCCTCCATTCCCCGCCCATTCTCACAGCCTTTGTGTCTGCGCCTCTGCCATGGCAGTATTCAATTGTGTCCCACGAGGGGCTTGGAGCACGCTTAATGCGCATCCTTATTACCAGTGGGAACGTTGCCATCGTCATTTTTACCAAATTGAGAACTTAAGTGATTTCATTATTCCAGATTATGGACAATGCAATGATTTACTCAGCTCTCTTCCCCTTCCCCTCACCCTTCCTCTCTCTCTCTCTCTCTTTTTGTCTCTTCACTCGGAGCCCTCCCAGGCGCTTGGCAGCCCGTCGAAATGAGTTCAGGCCAAAGGTCTCCGTATCCTTTCGTTACAGTTAACTGTATTTAAGATGCGAAATTAGTTCAGTTCCTACCCCCCACATCTATCTCTCTCTCAGCGAAATGCCAAAGAAAAAGGAAGGAAAAAAAAGAAAAGGTAACAAAAGTGTAGCATACTTTTTTGGGTCACTTGCAGTCCCAGCCACCAGCCAGCAGCCGGTTAAAGTTCAGCGAACAATAGACTTTATAACCGTGTCGCCGCTTGGCCTCGCAACTGCAAAATGCATGGAAATGAAATTTCATTAAATCGAACAACGCAACCGAAACAGGACCGAAAACCAGTGCCAGCATAGAGTTTCCCCCTGCGAAAAGCTGCAGAGAAGAGAAGAAAAGAGAAGCCTTAACCGAACAGCAGAGCAGCAGAAAATCAGAGCAGATGAAAACCCCATAGAGCAGGACAGCATAGAGTTTCTGGTAAATGACAGAGAACTAAAACCGGAACAGGCCATGGACAAGAACCTTAAGAAACCCTCGAAAAGGAACAGAACTCAAACGCAGCCAAAGCCAGCACCAAAGCCAGAATCAGAACCAGAACGTAATGGAATAGTAGCAGCAATACAGCAACAAAAAATAAAATAAAATAAAATATAAAAAACAGCACGGGGACAGGGACAGGGCAGGAGCAGGAGCAGAAGTGTAAGCGGCAGAGAGAGTCACAGAAGTCAGTCGCAGAAGTGAAAAGCGAACGGGAAAGAAAGGAAACTTTTAATTCGTTCATTTAAAAAGGTGAAGCGTATGAAAATTGTGTAAACGTCGCGCAAGAAGTGCAGCGCGGCAGGATGGGGCAGGATTCGGGTAGGGGCTGATGTAAGAACAGGTAAGGCAAGGCAAGCCAAGGCAAGGCACTCCGTGTGGCCATCAGGGGACTGAGCAACGTGACAAGCGATAGACAGTTATGCACTGTTTCCCCCCCCCAAAGATAGAGCCTCAGACACAGACAGAGAGTGAGAGATGGGCAGAGACCCTTTGCTGTTGCGACACAAACACACACAAAGAGGACAGACAGACAGCTTGGGCCTGGGCCTTTGCCTGGGGAAACGCACACATCAGCACATAATAGTTATAAAAAATGAAGGCCCCACCAAAGCAGAATGGCCAAGAGGAAAACAATGCTAGACAGTAGTCGGTTGCTGCCGCTCCTCCAGCGACGTAGAAAAAAGAATTCGATTTAATTTTATTTTCAGCAATAAAGCCACAAATTCAATTTTGGCGCCACCCATCAAACCAGCATCAGCCCCTCTGTCATCCCTGTTCTGATTGCCCTACGGCTGTCCGTTGTCCGCTGTCCGCTGTCCGCTGGCCAAGGGCGGGCGGTGTACATGTCATAAAGCAAGCCAAAAACTGATTAAGAACGAAAACCTTTGATGAGTCCAACACAGACATAGTGCAGAAAGATGGGCCGGGGCCAGGGGCAGGGGCAGGACCACAATTTGGAATGAGAAAAATAAACAACAAAGAAAAAGAGCGAGCGAGCAGCTTGAGCTCAGAGCTGGAATAGGGACAAGGACAAGGTTCATGGAACTAATGGAATTTCAGGCAAATGCAACACAAAAATGTTGTCTAAGAAATTAACAAATTAAACTCAAGACAGTTTTGATTTTAGTTTAGTTTTAGTTTAGTTGCATTGAGAGAATGTTCCTTAAAAGCCAAAAAAGAGTAAACAAAACGTGGAGACACATAAAGAAGAGATTGGCCAACCAAACTGCATTGAAAAATGCCAAAAAAGCAACCAGAAGCAGGCACTAAATGTTGACAATTTTGCGACTTAAACGGAGATCACAATGCCCTGTAGGGCACGTGCATCAAAGGAAGTTTTTAAATCATTTCAATCATTGATGTTGAAACCCCTGCAAATATCCAAAGAAAGTCTTCTTCCGCCCCAAAAAAATCCATAAAAAATGATGAAAAACAAATTGAATTTACTTTAAGTATTCGCTCAAAATACCAGCTCAAAGGCAGTCCAAAAAGTGCTCCAAGTGAAGCAAATAAAATCTGCACAAAATCTAAAAAAAATCACAAAACTCTCCAACTAAATTGACTTTCTTTTGCCACTCTCTTTCTGCAGGTGCTGTGTAACACGGGCGGCCTCGAACAGATACCGCTGCGCCAGCTGCCGGCGACAGTGGAGAACCTGGCGCTGACCAAGAACAATTTTCCAATCATTAAGCCAGACTCGTTCGCCGGCCTGCGAGCGCTCAAGAAGCTCTCCCTGGATGGCAACAATATTACGCGAATCAAGCAGTTCGCTTTCCGCGGACTGCCGCGACTCAAGGAGCTCTCCATACAGTACACACCGCTGCAGACTGTGGCCCAGTTTGCCTTTGCCGGACTGCAGAATTTGTCCACGATTCTGCTCAGCCACAATCAAATACAGCGGATCGAGGGCAATGCCTTTGCGGGCACATCGAACATCAAGCTGATCCTGCTGACGAACAACCCACTGATACGCATCGACAGCTCGGCCTTCTCCAGCCTCACGAATGTGGGCCACTTGATACTGCCATCGGGCATCAGGAGCATCGAGCAGGATGCCTTCTTCGGCATGGATGCCGTCGGGCTGCTCAAGCTGGCCTACATGGACCTCAAGGAGATTGCTCCGTTCACCTTTCGGGGGCTGTCCAATGTGCTGCTGCTGACGCTGCAGGAATCCGACTTGGGGGTCATCTGTGCGGACGCCTTCACGGGCCTCACCCAGGTGGAGACGCTGCAGATTCTGAACAATAAAATCGACTCCATTGAGGAGCTCAACTTCACGAGCACGGCGGCCATTAAGCACTTGAAATTCTATGGCAATCATGTGCTGGAGACACCCGATCCCAACGCCATCATCGTCGACGGTGTCGATCACCTGCAGCTGATGAATAATCACTTCCCCTGCGGCTGCCACATTCACACCCTGCTGGACGGCCCCCTGGCGGAGGGTGCCCACAATCTGAGCGATTTCCTGCAGAAGAACTTTTGCATCTCGCCGCTGGAGGTGAACGGCCGCGTGATGAGCGAGCTGGACATCGACTCGATTGGCCGCTGCTCCGATCAGCTGACAAAGGGCAACTTGGGCAGCTCCGCTGCCTCGCTGGCGCTCAGCATTAACTCCATGTTCCTCATAGCCGCCGCCAGTTGCGTGGAGTGGCGTCATGTCCGTCAGCTGGCGACACGACTGCTGCAGCTGCTCGGCCATGTGGCCTGGCGACGACGCAGGAAACGACGAAAGTGCCAGCAGTAGGCAGCAGCCACAGCTTGCTGCAGGACCGTCTGGTAGGTAGCAGCCACCAGGTGTAGTCTGTAGGAAAATAACCGGAGGGCAGCAGCAGCAGCAGAAAGATTTCTCCACATCATTCTAATGTCTCTCGCTGGAGCTCTAATGTTGGCCAATGCAGTGCCAAAATTCCATTCGCATTTCGTTTCCCTTGCGGCCATTGCACTGCTTGCAATTGCACTGCTTGAATCGCTTGAATCGGCTACAGTGCACTGCCAAACATCACTTTTTGGGCTACAATTTCATTGTGAAGAGCTTCAAGTGTGTGTGTGTGCGTGTGTGCGTGTGTGTGTGTGGCAGTGCCATCGGGTTGCTTAGCATACAAAACGAGAAACGGAAATTACAAATTCTATTCACTCGCCCCGACTGTGGCACTCTAATTCGTTGCCTGGACCCGGCATTCCACCCTGCGGCAAAACCCATTTAGCCTTGCAGCAGACGTAGCCACTTTGATGGAGACGTTCGGCGGGTTGAGGGGGGGTGCTTCACGGGGCTATACTTTAGCCGCTTATCGCAAAAGGATTTAGATTTATCTTAGTTGATTATGATGCTCGGACCCGACTCGACTCTCAGCTCTTTTCGGCTGGACTTTTGTGAGCTCAAAAACAAATGCCCAGAGAAAATCATTGAAGGAAATTAAAACTTTGTTTACTTTCGAAAACGGGGAAAAGCGGAAAAGCGCACAAACACACACACACACAAATTTCATTCAGCTTTTGGGACATTTGCATTGGATTTGCTTTTGCTTGTGCTTCTGCCTTTTTTCTTGGCATTTTCTTAGGGTTTTTCGTTTCCTTTTTGGCCACATTAGTTGGCCTATTCACTTAATCAGTTCTAGGGCTAATTGAAGGACAGCCTGCAGCAGCGGATGAGCGCCACTTAAAGACTTAAAGCCACAGCAGAAAAGGACTCCAGCGGTGGAGGACGCTGTTCGGACGTGCAATTGTCGCCAACAGTTCTGCACAGTTCAGTTCGTGTCCAGTGGCCAGCTCTGCGAATGTGGCCAGCTTAACACGTTCCCAGGACATCCACTTGGCAGCAACCACTTGAATGGTGCACCACCACACACCCACACACCCACACACCCACACACAGACTCTACTAAGTTTGACCATCGTTGTAGGCGCACTTTGCTCTTTGCCGCTGGCTTCGGCCGCCCTCACTCGTCCGCAGATCGTTAACTTAATTGTTCCGCTTGAAATGCGAAAGCTGCCATCGCCATTGTTGCGACTGATAGTCATGAATGGGCGGGGCAATGGGACACGCCCCCTAGACACAGGAACAAAAAAAAGGACACACAGCAACAGCCAGAAACTGAAACTGAAAACAGGAATGCAATAAAATTGGCGTGACTAACTCGACAGCACAGCGCAGCACTGGAACCGTGGCAGCAGATGAGCTGAGTTGAGGCTCGAGTTCAGGCAGGAGCCAGGAGCAGGCGGGCAAGTCGTGCGTGCCTCGGCCAACGTTGATGCTGTCATGCAATCAGCAAATAGGCGACCGCAGCAAAAGTCGCGTAATTAACGCGAGGCCAACAGTGGCCCGTGGCTGAGTTTGGCATTGGGCATTGGAGCACCAGCACCAGCACTCACTCATTCTGTTGCCAGTTCCGTTCCAACATCCTCAAATTGGAGTGCGCCACCCTTTGCCCTTTCGAGCTGTGATTAATGTTGAGTCCAGGGTCCAGGCCGGGCGATAAATAAAATCAGCGACAACGCGACATAAAAACTTAGCAAACGGAAAAGTGAAATGCAATTGGGAGACAGTTGCAAATTGAAAGGACTAGAAAAAGAATCATATCTAGCCAGAGATGTGGAACTTTGAATGGGCTGAGTTCCCTCTCAAATTATTTCTAATATTTATGTGTAGCTTCTCACCTTTTCAAGTCCATCTTGGGCGTAACTTCTGACTGCCTCCAATGCTCAGACTCAGGCTGCACTCTGCACAGCCACTTACCAGCCAGCCTGGTAAAATAAATTATAGCCAAAACCACAATGACACACTACAGGGGATGCGCCTTTGGCCAAGCCTCTGGCTGCTGCTGCCTGAAATATGACAACGGCCAGTGGGGCACGTCCATTTGCGTTTCGCTGCACATTTTGTATGCTTTCTCTTGCTCTATCGCTAAATTTATTGAGCTAATACAAAATTTAATCAGCCGCCCCCAGAAACCCTTTCCCCCACTCTCTCCCTCGGCCACTTTTTGTGCCCTTTTGTGCCTGCTTTCTCTGTGTATTATCAGACTCGACTCGCACATAAATAACTGAAAGTAAGGTCCAAGGACTGAAGTCTGGGTCCAAGGTCGGGGCTGGCTGCTTGTGTGTGGAGCAGCTGGCGGCAGAAAAGGATTTGCCATTGGTCCTTACAGTTCATTTAAAGTCAAGGAGTCGCACATAAATTTCCATGCACATAATTAAACTACCAAATGACAAAGCAAAATCGTTAAATCGAGGTCAAAATGAGGCGACAATGAACGGGTGGGGGAGTGAGGAGTGGGCCACAGCACTGGGAGGATTTGGGGAGTCGTCAGCAAATTTGGTGCTGGCGGTGGTGGCCAACAAATGCCAATAAAATATGCAACCAGATGACCCCGGCCCACAAATAATCCAACCCGAGGCCCAGCTGCTAATTTTGTTCTAGGCCAACCCCCCACCCGCGTGTGTTTATCTAATAGCAAAAATTATGAAAATCTATGTGGGTGTCCTGTCAATTAACGTCGAAAGGCAATGGACTCGAAGGACGGGCACGCAGACATTGCCATATGTGGCACTGGCAGGACAAAGGACAGACGCAATGACAGATGGACACACGAGGCGTATGAGCAATGCGGGCAAACAGCAAGAGCAGGAGCAGGAGCAGGAGCAGCAGAGGATAATAGCCAAAGGATCAAGCACTGGCAGCAATGACAGGAAGGGGGCAACACAAAGCTGCATTAAAAACTTCAACTGCAAACGTTTAGCCAGCATACGGCCTGGCCTGTTGCCTGCTCCGGAAAGGATTAACTCAAAGCAAACTCAATTTGGCATTTAAAAAGTGTTTCCTGCATGCCTTTAAGCAGCTCTCGCAATGAGTTAAACATGCCCTAAGACGCAGACGCTGCTGTCGCAGGACTAATTTCGGTTTTAAGTTGCTCAATTTTTAGTCTGCAGCTGCAGCCAATCGATAGGAAGAGAATTTGTCGGGTTTCTTTTGGCAAATTAAATTCAGCTAATTGCTGGCTGGCAGTGGATAGAACTGCTGCTAATCACTCCAAGATCCAGCCAGGGGCAGGCACAGGGTTAAGTGCGGGAGTGAGGCAGAACTTTATCGACGCGATTTTGGCCGCTGACTGGCACTGAGATTGCGACTGACATCGAAGGCTGAAGGCCAAGGATGGGGCGGGGCTAAAAATGCTTAAGTAAGCTTAGGCACACACACACATACACACACGGCCATAAAACATTTCTACACATGTGCGCCCTTTTGTATGCTACACTGAACCTCACCGAGAAGAGTAACGGCCGCAGCTGGGTAGAAGAAGGAGCGGCAGCAGCAAATGGAGACTGAGAGACTGAAGCAAGCCTGAGGGGGCCAAGGCAGAACCTCGCCAGCGGGCAGAATCACTTGCAAAGAGGAGCACAGGAGAGCAGGCGCCGGCTCAACAATTTAAAAAGTTAAAAAACTTTCCTTTTGGCTGTCTTTAAAGCCTTTAAGTATTTTAATTATGTAGGATTTGAGTTTGCTGTTTCAGTTTCCCTGTTGAGCCCATGGCCTAAAGCCTACCAAAATTTGTGTAGATGTCAGCGAAGAATGGAAGCTGGGAGGCAGCAGGCTGACTGCCAACTAATTGAAAAATCGCCTATGCCCGGAGCACGACTTTGTCTCAGTTGGCCAAAAGTTTTCAATGTGTGGAGGTGTGGAGGCAACGGCAAGTGCGTGCGTGTTGCATGCAGAGGGAGAGAGTGAGTGTGAGTGTGAGTGGGAGTGAGGCAGAGGGGAGACTTTTCACCAAAAACTGATGTGACACATGCAAATCATATGAGGCCTCCAGCAGCAGGAGGAGCAGGAGGAGCAGGCGTAGCAAGAGCTCTGGCTAAGTGCTTTCTGGCTGTCAGTTGTGTGTCGTTTGCGAGTCAGTCAAATCCAGTGCTCTAATCCAGTCCGATCAGCTAGCAACTTGTCGACACGCACATGACACCGAGAGATAGCAGATCATCATCATCATCGTCAGGACAGGACAGGACAGGGCACGGGCAGGGCCATTTTCCTTTCCCATTTTGCCAGCCATTCACCCTTGGAACAACAACATCTTCATGCTCTTCAGTTGGCAATATAAATCAAATCAAAAGCACAAACAAGCCGCGAGTGTGTACACAATTCAAGTAAACTCCATGGAGAGATTGTCATGGCCGAACATTTTAGAGTACAGACAACAGACAGCAGACAGCAGACAGAGCAGGGACAGACAGGAGTCGCTCTCTCTCTCTGGTCGAAGACATGCGGATGGGATGGACGGACTGGGACATAAATCAAGGCGCCGCCGTCAACTTTGCACTGCACTTGCAACAAGACGAGGCAGCAACAGCACGAGGACCAGGACACATGTCAGAGCGGGGTATATTGTATATACATACGATGCGATAAGATACAATACGATGCGATAGATAGGCATGTAAGTGCACTCGAATGTTGCTTGTTGTGATGATGATGACATCGTCCTCATGCTAGCCCTCGTCTGTGTGGGCTCTGTGTCCCCCCGTCTCTCTGCTCGAGCCTCTCAGCTTGTATTTGGAGGTGCTGGCACATCAATCTGCTTGAGCCATGACAACGAAGCGTTTTATTGTCGCACACACACACATAAATAATTCTTCCTTGGATACATTTTTGGCACTCAAATTTCACGTTTAAACTTTAATAATAAACGAATAGTTGCGTTCAACTTGAAAAATGAATATAAATAGCTTCTCAGACCGAATTAAGTTTCCAAAAATGAGTTTACATTTTTGTAACGGTCTCAAATTTGTGCTTCCAACGAAGCTTCCCTTTTGGCACTCCGCCTGCTCCAGGGTATTTTTCCTTTCACACACACACAAGGGCAGTCAGTCTTTTACATAAAATCTCTATGTAGATGTTTATGTAGACTAAAAAGGTACAACGCTGCATTTTTGCCATCTGAAGGCATCTCGGAAGCTGCGCTGCTGCTGCGCCTCCTCCACTTTACGGAAGAGAAAAAATGCTGCTGAGCCCTGAGCTAATCCTGCAGCCAGGATGCGTCATCCTGCCAGCATATACTGGCTTACCGTTACGTTGCGTTTGTTTGTTGGTTGTTGCTACATTTTTTGTTTGTTTGCAAAATGAGGATGGCGGATTGCCGGATTTTGTGAATTATTATTATATCGAATTTCGTGCCGAATGTGTGTAAATCATGGAACACACACACACACACACACACACACACACACCTCCATATGCATAGACAAAACAGAGTCCCGATTCAAGCGTATTTTAGCATATTGAATTTGTACATCGTACCCCCCGTACATAGATACATATAATTATACATAAATACATAAAATAAAGAACACGTTTTTTTTGGTATTATCATAGTCAATATTTCATAAATAACTGGCACAATTTATTGGCCAATTAATAAAGATGCTCCATATAGATAAAAGGTGTACAAACATCTGCATTTACCCAGTCAGATGTATGTACATACATACACATGTATGTATAATGTATAATGTATAATGTACATGTTTACATAGCGAGTCTAGTCAATTAAGGGCCACAGAAAGCAACTTGTATGTCTGTAACTATGATAGCCAAAAAGAAAACACAAACTAAAATGCTAACTGGAAACTGTGGAGTCCTCAAGTAAAACACACACAATTATTACAAGCAATTTGTACTTAGTTTATACGTGCAATATGTAAACACTATTATATACGACATATGTATGATGATAAATATGTGATAAAATGTTTGCAGTGCCCACGAAGACGGAGCAACAGCCCGCTGCTCGCACTGCGGACTGTACATATCAAGGCAAGGAAAACTCTCATCAATTACTTAAACCCAATGCCCCCCATGCCCAAACTTAATGAAGCAATGCAGCGATCCCCACTCCTGTCCTCGTCCTGTCATTCCTGTACATTTGATGGCGTATCCTTAAGTGTGCAAAATAGAGAGATTGAAAGCCTATCGAAGTTAAATGTAAATTTAAGCACACACAATTCTGCCGCAAATCGAATAAAACAAAACAACAAATTTGTACTAGCTAAATTGTGTTTCACGCATTCAACAGCATTTTCTACGTGTGAAAGAGTTGATTCCATTTGCTGAAGCCCAGGCGCATTTGTTGTTTCAATTAGAGGCGTCTTAGCCAGCAAACAAATACATACATGGGCTACATAATAGTTATACATAATCGTACATAAATACATAATATATACATAGCTATATATGTATCTACTTATAGCCAACCGAAATGAATTTTTTTTTTTTTTTTTTTGTGTAAGGAAAGATTTTCCTCTAAAGCTGCTAGCAAAATGTAACTGTAACTCGTAAAAAGTTCATGGCAAAATCAAAGGCAAACAAAAGAATTCGAGAAGTATCGATTCGTAATGTAAAATAGCATAATTTGTGTGACCTTAAGCTAAGAAACCCCAAGCTAAATCGGTAAAAAAACAGAAAAAAAAAAAATAAGTAAAGAAAGGGAAAAATCAGAGCGAAGCAAATGCATGAGTTCAAAAGTGGGTTTACAGCAAAATTGATGTTGATTTGATTTTGGGTTGAACTTTAAACAAACAGAATCCGTGTTGGTACATACGTGCGAAATATTTTTATTAAATGGAAATAGAGTGAGAGAAATCCAATTAAAATGGGGGAATGGTCCCCAGACTGACGTAATTTTCGGTACACATTTCCGCAGTTCATTTAAAATCCAAAAATCAAATACACAAATTTTGCAGCACTACAAGCATTTAAAGTTGAAGGCAGTGTGGAGTGGTGAAGAGGGATTATGATATGCATTATACAACACTGCATGTAATGTTAACTGTAGGTTTAAATATGAGATATACAGGTGCATAACGATTACGATAACGATAACGATAACGATAACGATACATACAGCTACAAAGAACTAAACTAAATGGAACTAAAAACTTAAAGCGAAAGAAACCAAGAATAATTAATAACATATAATAATAATAATAATCAAACCCTACTATCGATGAAGAAGCCAAAAAAAAAAACAACAAAACGAAACAAAAAATGAAGAATCGAAAACAAAAGACAAACATAATAAATTCAAAAGCCAAGCCAAAGGATTATTTATTTCCGGTTGGGGGCGTTGGGGTGCCGGATTGAGGTTGGACAGCGACAACAGGACCCTGTTCACAGTAAGTAGGCGTGGCCCGTGGACGCCGGACTGCTGCTTGGAGAGGGGGTGCCGGTGCCGATGCCGGTGCCGGTGCCGGCAAAGAGACTAATAAATCAAGCATTGGCGCATCCCAGATGCTCTGCTGCTTCGCTCTCCTCACCCCCTCCTTACATCCCACGCTCTCCTGCTTGCTTCCCTTCCCTCGCTCTTCACGCTTTCCCCTTTCCCAAACTCTCCTGCTTGCTCCCTTTCTCGCTCTCTTCATGCCTCCTTCCACTGACCCCGGATCCATTGTCTCGCCCAACATCTTCCTCTGTTTATGCTACTCCTTCATTATGATACTCTTTCAGAGCATATTCCGTTCAGCAGCAGTTGTGCAGAGAGCACTTACAAGTACGACACATATGCTACATGCTTGATCAAAATCAACATATAAACATAGCAGCATATCATCCATCGGCTAATCTGTTTATCTAAATATATTTCTCAGTTTGACTTTGATTAAATCCTAACTGTCCATGGAAGCAATGAACTTAAGGGTATGTAAGGCTTCGGCGCCTGCAGGTATCGGTTTTCCTCGTTGGTTTATGTTTTTTTCTTGTTACGCTCTGCTAGTTTTTTATTTATATGCCGCAAAAGCCTTAAATGCGTCACCAGCAGCAGGCAGGAGCAGCAGCAGAAGGGCAAACGAAGAAAGCAGAATGGCCAAAGCGCTGAGCAGAGCCCAAGCCAAGCAGCGGCGAAAGCACAGCAGCGGCGAAAGCGAGAGTGGAAAGAGTGGCGAGCGTTCTCCCAGGGAGAGGATACACAGCAATTTCAGCAACAATAATAAATATCGCGAGTCAACCGCAGAGCGCCACAGCAAAATGCCAAAAAAAAAAAACAAAAAAAAACAACAAACAACAAAAAACATTTAAAAAACAAAATAAAAACAACAAAGCAAAAGGAATACAAAAAAATAACAACAACACACACACAAAGTCTGGCTTGATGCTGCTCCCCCCCTCGTGCTCTTTGGCGAAGACAAATGTATGCATAAGTCGCCAGGCCATCCACAGTATCTGCGGGAATGATTTCGCTCAGTTGCCTGCGCCAAGGCTGGCCACAGTTACTGCCAACAGTTGGCGAACGCCCACCAATGAGCAGCGCGTCGGAGACAATGCGTGGGAGGGAATCTCTTTCATGATGATGAATGAACCAAGATGAATGGAACATGGAACAGTTTTTGGGGCTACCCACTTCAGTTGATGGCACTCCTTTGGCCAATTACTTTTGCCAGCACCTGTATGGCCACACATACAGCAGCATGCAGATGCACAGTTAGCCCTCGACTGCTCCTGCTGCTGCTGCTGTGGTATGCGAAATATGAGCGGCATTAAAAATTAGTCCAAAGTACTGCTAAGTGCGGAAGCCGTCGCGGCAAACTATCAACGACAGAAGCAACAGCAGGCGCGCGCTATCTGTGTGGCAGATTTAGAGCGGAAGAACACGTAACTAACAATGGATACCCTAGTCATTAAAATGCATTAATGCATATAAATTTGGAGTAGTAGATCCCATCATATGTGATGGTTAATACTCTATTAAATGTTTATCAATCGATGGCCAAAAGTAATGACACACAAATTTTATAAATATTTGCAGCATTTAGTGCAAGCAGAAAACAACCTCAGGTAATACGCAAGTTCGATGCCACCCGTGCCATACCCTACACATTCTCATATGAACTACAACAATGCTTCCCATCACACCACACACACACACACATGATGCAGCTCAGAGCAGCTAGCGTGCCATATTTTTAGTGTCCAGCTAGAAGTTCGCTCACCCTCTCCATCACTCTCTCCCACACTCTCTCCTGCTTATTGTCATCCAGCCGCATTCCCCCTCTCTGGGGCTAGGTTAGCTTTGCTCTGCCAGCGCCGCTCCCGTTATGGTTAGACATGTGATGGCAGAGGGTACCACGACTATGAGCAGCTACTTGCCAACGCAGCGAATAATTATATATTAACACAATTAACTGACAAACTTATATTTTGTGCACGGAAGACTCTGTGCTTATTAAGATAATTGCGACAAAGTATCATCCATTTCTCTATTCATTCTTGACACCATCAAATGTCCATGTAACACTCCATTCCGCTAGGGTATCAATTGTTTCGTATGCCTGAAACACTGACCTTCCGTTCTTGTTGTTCCCTTTTTGGCTGGCAGTTTTGTTGGTCGAAAATTTTAATGCCGCATTTAGCGCCGGCGACAATGCTGACGTTGGCTCTCCTCTCTGCCACTGGCACTGCCCACTGCCACTGGCTCTCTGTCTAACTGTGATGCTCCCTCATATCGCTCCCCTCCTCGATGCACCACTAAGCTCAGCAGCGAGGCTTTAAAGCGTACCCAAAAATATGCAATTCTTTGTTGCTTTTGTTTTGTTTTGTTCTGTTTTGTATGAAGCAGCCAATACCATGACTGCCGTTCCCCCACACAACATGGGAAACAGACGACATTGGCATATGCCACACGAATATGAGCAGTAGTGGCAGCAGCCAAATGGGGCAGGGCATTCTGGTGGGGGGGATTCCAGTGCAGTCCATTGGCCATAGAACGAGCATAATTGGCAAGTTGTATCTATTTGGTAATGGGGCAGCCGTGGTGGCATGGAATGGGCGGAGTGCATGGAATCAGAAGAGTGCTTCTGCAATTTTTAAAGGGCGACAGCTGTAAATGAGCATATGTATGTGTACATGTGTACATGTGTGCGGGCTATGGTGGGGAGAAGTGCAATAAGCGTGGTCCTGCGAAGGAGGGGCACTCGAATGGAGAATACAAAACGAAAATCGCTTAAACTGTGCAAACCAATAAATTTAAAGTAGCTTAAGCGACGAACATGAAACAAAAATGAAACAAAATAAAAACAGTGTGACCAAAAGCGCAGACAGAAAAAGCATTGCAATGCAGCAGAGGGAGAGAGATTGGGAGTGGGAGTGGGAGTGGGAGTGCTGGAAGTGCTGGCAGAATCCTAGTGACAGAGAGTGAGAGTCCGAATAGCGCCTGCTGCCTCACACAAAAAAAGCATGAGGGCAGCAACATGGGGACATAGCGGGGAGTCACAGTCAGAGCCAGAGAGCGTGGAGGCAAGTGGCATCATCGAATAGGCTACTTTAGTGGCGTGTGTTTTGGGGTTCGTTGCAATTAAACGGGAATCAAGTGACAAAAAATGCTTTTTAGATGCAGCCACTAAAGAGCAACTCTCGCTCTCTTTTTCTGTGGCACTGTTGCAAGCAACTTGAACTTGCTGTTGTTGTTGTTTTGCAAGCGGNAAAACTATTTTATTTTGGTTTTGTGTTTTTTTGCGGGGGGGCGGTGTTTTTTTTTTTTTGGTTGTCACTCTCAAAGCCTCCTGGGGGGTCCCCCCCCCCCCCCCCACCCCGTCATCATTATCCTCCACATATGCACATATACTAGGTAAACAAATCAACAGCACTCACCTCTGCATATAAACGGCACGAACACGCACAGACACACACACATGTCTTTTTCCACAGCTGCGTAGTTGTGTTTGTCTTTGTACACTGAAAAAGATAAGAAATTTAAACTTGCGAACAGGCACAAAACAAGAAGCAAAGTGATCGAACTTCTTTGTCAATGTTTTGCAAAGTTTGCCAGACTTGGTCCGCCAGTGTACAGTGGGCCTTTACGAATATTTCGCCTGCCAACTGTCTGGACGTGGGTCTCCCTCCCACTCGGCATCTCTGCCCTCCCACAAGACTCGGCGAGGCGACGCTTTTCTCCACACCAAGGTGAATTTACTTACAAGGTGACGTTGTCCGTTGTGGGGAGGACCAATGACATATTCACCACGCTCAGAAAGATAAGCGCTAATAAGGCATAGAGGTAGAGATATTGGTCTTCTGTGGTGAAACCTTATTCACCTTGTTTGTCATTTCACCTTGCTCCACGCCACTTCTTCGCCGCTTCCCACCCACACTACTCGGCGTCGGCATCTCTCACTGTGTTCACTAGCAGCACAAACACAACACACACATACACACACACAACATACACGGAAACCAATTCAACTGCAATTGGATGCAATACATTTTGCATTTTGAATGCCCCTAGACAAACACTCATCGAGGAACGATGACTAAGAGGGGACTAACGGGGGAAAGACTGGGCCATCTGATGGCCATGAAATAATCCTTAAAATACCACAAAACGATTTTATTCAATTAAAATGTCAAAAACGGTGTTTGTTTTCGTTATTTAATGCTATAAATATTTGCGCACCATATACACATATGAGAGTCTGATTGGTCTGGAGGGATGGATATTCATGAATGGCTGAAAGTGAAAGCGAGAGCTTTTCAATCCAAAATGTAGATCTCTATTTACACACACGACTGCTCGAATTTTGTTAGGATTGGTTGGGCATTAAAAGGCAAATCTATAAAGCCTAACCCCCTAGGTGTGAGAGATTGTGAGAGCTGTTTCCAGCTGGCATCAAAGTTCGAGAAATTTGAAAAAAATTATAAACCAAAAACAAATGCTGGAAAATTGTCCCATGGAAACTGCTGCATGGTTCGACCAGTTGCCATTTCACTCTGCCCTCAGATTCAGTTCCACTTTGAGTGGCATAAACATTGCTTACATAATAATTATGATTATCAAATTGAATGGTGGAGGGGCAAGATGAGCAGAGATGGCCAAGGGACAGTGGGCAGCGGGCAGCGGGCAGAGGGCAGGGCAGGGCAGTGGGCAGGACAGTGAGCCGATAATTTGTTGTTGCTGTTGCTGCTACTGCTGCTGCTAGCTGAATATTTTTGGCTTATTGCAAATTTTGGGCACGTACAACTCGTAAAGACTATTTACGATTCTAATAAAAAGTGTGCCCAGCCCAGTGTCACAACCCATCCCCTTTTTTGCGAAGGAGTAACCAAAGTTGAAGTGGCGTTGAAGGTCCTTATAATAACGAGCGTCCCCCCCCCCCACCGTCTGCCTGTCAGTGTGTATGGAAATTGTTGAATTTGCTGCTAATTAAATTGCCGACGCTTCTGGAAATTTTGCAAATTTTACATGGCGCGCGGAGACTGTAGGAAAGTGGAGAATGGTACAAGGAGAATGTACAAGAAGCTACAATAAAAAGGCACCAAAGAAGGTACACGGCGAAAGAAGTACCGAAGAAGGTTAAAGAAGACAGGTACAAAAACGTACAAGTGGAAGGCACACTAAGAAAGTACTAGGTACAAGAAGATGGTACACGGATATGCTACAAGAGGTATCAAAGAAGGCACAATACAAATGTACAAAAAAAGAAAGTACAAGAAGTTGGTACCAAAGAAGGTACAATAAAAAGGTACAAAAGAAGAAGGTACCACAGCTATCTTTTTTAGTGCACAAATATCCTTGACAGTAATTTCGGGCTTGATAAAACCTTCCTCAGAGCACTCTAGAGGGTATATGTATTTTCGGAGTTATCTGAACTGCTGAATTCCATAGTTGCTCTGCAGATCGTTGCCCATCATTGCTGGTGGTGGTGGTGGTGGTGGTGTCCCACAATTCGTTTTATATTTGCCATTCAATTGTTTTTTATATTTTTTGTGGGTATTGCTTTCTTACCTTGGTCTCTTTTTACCTCCCCGACACCCCAACCGACAATCGCAATCTGTTTTCTTCCTCTCTTTCTGCACTGGTTGCATTTTTAAATCCTCTCTCTCTCTCTCTCTGTCTCTTTCGCCCCCAGCTTGGGGCATGCTGGCACTGGATTAAAGGATGTCATTGGGTAAAATATATGAAATTACCTTTCATATATGTGTTTAACAATTTTTACAATCAAATGTGGATGTAGATTTATGTTTTTTCTGTACCATCTTCTGGTACTTTGTACTTTCTTAGTGTACCTTCCATTTGCACGTTTTTTGTACCTTTTTCTGCTGCCTTTCTTCTTGTACCTTCTTTAGTACCTTTTTGTGCCTTCCGTCGTGTACCTTAAGTATTTCCATTTCTAGGCCACAGCATCCTTTTGGTCGAGCAGCGCTGGGTAAATAAATGTTCTGGCTGGCACTTCTTACGTGCCTCGTTCGGTTGCATTGATTGCCACCTGGCAGTGCCAATGCAGTGGCGCTTCTGCCTGCTGCTGTTGCTGTTGCTGCCTCTTGCCTTCTGGCTGCATGCCTCCACCCACCCACCTGTCCCATTGGGTGCCTTTAGTGCCTGCCTCCCGGCTTCTGTGTCCTGCACATCATGTTGGCTGCTGGGCGCTGCTGGTTCGGTTCTCTCGTTTTAAATCAATACAACAAATTTCGCGGGTCGCCATGGACTGTTGGTTTGGCTGCCCCACCGCACCGTACCGCACCACCCACGCTGCCCCACTCCACCCGCGTTGGACTCTACACCAATTTCCGTCTGTCCCTAGGAGCCCGCTCCCGGCCATCTGCTTCTTGTGCCGTTTAAAATGTTCTGAGTAATTAACACGCCGCGTGTGTAACCCCAAATGGTCATTCCTGGGCGTGGGTGTGGGTTGTGGGTTGTGGGCTGTGGACTCTGGTGCGGTGGCTGTGGGTGGACGTGCAACCGTGGAAATGTGCAGCGTAAGCGCAGCAGCTGAAAGGGTGAGGGCAGGGCTCTCCGTGGGCCCCACGCACATGGCCAAAAAGTTACACGTCGCTCCCGTACCCCCCTCTTTCTCCTTCTCTCTTTCCCTCTATCGATATCCTCTGTGTGTGTGTGTGTGTGTGTGTGTGTGTGTAACTTTTATTTATTGATTTAATACTTTTTCAATTTACTGCAAATGGCCAAAGAGTTTCCCCATGTGTGTGTGAGCCATAACTAGCGACAGTAAGTGAAAGGGGGAAGGAGTAGCAGCAGCAGCAGGGGGAGCATCGAGAGCACATTAAAGAAATGTTAGACCATTCCCAATGCGACTGCGATGCCGTGGCATTAACGGCAATGTCCCCCCACCCAGTCCACAGTGCACTGTAACCAGTCCCCCAAGTTTCATGTCCTGCGTCCTTGTTGCCTGTCGCAGTAATCGCTGTCAGCTGGCTCGAGTACGAGTATTCCCCGGATAATAACAGAGAAAGCGAGAGAGAGAGAGAGAGAGGGAGAGTAGTAGGGGGACAACGTTTCGATTCGCTCTTAATTCACAATTTAATTTCACAGTTAGTTGATCCAGGAACTAAGTTCATGCAGCGGCAGCAGCAAAGAGGTTGCAGATCGCAAATATCCCACGTAAATTCAAGCCCAAATATCTGCCAAAAGGGACAGCTTCGACGGCCTACGATCACGACATTTATGGGGCAGGAGAACCCTCAAGCGTAGGCCGTATCCGTAACGGGCAGAGCGGAAATGAAGGTGTGTAGAAGAGAAGAGCCATTGAACCGATGTTCAACCGTGACGCCGGCACGTCCTTGCCCTTGTCCTTCGCGAACCCATCGAGGCGTTTTTTTTTTTTTTTTGAGTAGGAGTCCGGGAAATGCGCGTGAAAAGCCACAGCGATAGGGAGGAAAGTATCTGAAAATGTTAAAAATTCAATGAAGCAAAATTGATTTGATTCAATTCGAAAGTTCCCCTTCCCTTGCCAAGCATCCCACGATAACAACAAAAAAGCCAACCTTAAAAAAGTAAGGAAACCATCGAAACAGAGAACGGGGTAAAGGAACAACAACAACAACAAAATATTTGATTCATTTATGGAAAAAAGAATGAGACGAAGGACGAATTCGCCGTTCGCGGTTGGCCAATTGTTTACACTGTGATTGCCTCGCATTGTGTTGCAAATTGAAGATGCAACTTACAGCTGCTCCACAGATACGAGACACAGGGATTCCCATGGTCCGACGACAGCCAAAGGACAGGGTCAGGCAGGCAGGGTACGGTGCGAGACTTTCCTTAGGGAATCACTGAATACATTTGCAGATGATTCGTTATTATTACTTTATTTTCATCTTTTAAAATACGAATTTTGTGTGTGTGTCAAATTACAAGTTGAATGTTGAGAGTTTTCGCATAGTTTGCATAGAAAACTAACACCCGAACGAATATGCAGAAAGACCAGACCCAGACCCAGACCCAGACCCAGACCAGAGCCCCTCTGCACGGCTGGAATATTTATTTTTTACGAGCGCTTTATACAAATCACCATGGTGTGTGTGTGTGTGTGTGTGTGTGTGTGTGTGTGTGTGTGTGTGCGAAAACGCTTCGGTACCCTTTTTAATCGCCTTAAATACAAAATATTTTGTTCATTTGAGCTTTGCCTCAAAGTTGCTTATTAACAGCAGGAGCAGCAGCAGCGCACAAATGAATTTTTGTTCTAATTAGTTTTTGCCAAAAGCAGTGCTAAATGTTTGAATAAAATATAGATAAAGATAAAACAAAGTATAACCTCCTCTGACCACCTGGTAGTGGTGCTGCTTTGAGTGTACAAATTATGCAATTTAATGCATTGCTGTGAGTATAGTTTTAGCATTCCAGTAAGTAACTTTGTGTGTGTGTTGCCAGAACAGGTGCAAGAGAAATAGAAATATTTTCCTCAACCACCTCCTTACAACACAACATCCAATAAATGGCTGCAGGCTTTCTACGAGCAATATTCCCACATCCCAGCCATCAAGTAGAACTGCATAGTCCAGGGAGCGACCTTCACACTAGTTGGTTTGCGTTTCTATTTCAGTCAAAAAATTGCAGTTCTCAAAGCGATTACTTACTGTGGGCCACAGCAACATGAAACACACAAACACAAGCGAAGTCGAAGCCAAAGCCACCACGAGCGGTTACATTAGCGGGTGACTTCACATCAATTGGGGCTGTCAATAGCGGAGGCAAAACTGTAAATGCCTGAATGAGAGAGTTCAATTGAAATGCCTAAACTTTGTATGCATGCGTCTGTCTCTTCTGCTTTAACTGCCATTTGTTCTTGCTCGCTGTCAACGCCATCTTCAGTGACGGACAGAGGTGGCGTCACGGGGGGGGCGGATCAAAGATCCTCAACTAACAGTAAGCAACACCCTGATCATACACATTTATGAGGTTTCAGTGCAATATGCTTATGATGAACCATTTTGTTTTTTGATGAATCTTGTGTTCCCCTTAATTGGATTTCATCTAGTTTTGCGTGGACTGCGTAACATCTCACCCCCCTTTGAACGGGACCTACGCCACTTGTGTGAGTGTGTGTTGTCGCTCGTATTTCACTTGACCATTATCCGTTGTTCTCAACAGATGCAGACAATTTTGGCTCACGGGTGAAGGAGCGGAGTGGGGCAAGTGGCGTGGAGTGAAGTGCAGTGGGACAGCCAGGTAGCGTTAACATAAATCAAAGCTTGAAGCTCAAAAGCGAGCGACAGGCGCAGAGAGACACACACAGGCACAGGCAGAGAGAGAGAGAGAGAGAGAGAGAGAGAAAGAGAGCAGCAGCAGGCAGGTAGAAAGCACACGGGCGGGAAAGCAGAGCGGCAGCATCATTCTGACGTCGACCGCAGGGGATATGCAATGTGCGAAGACAGCATTGAAACGTGAGAGGAGAATATGCACTGAGACAACAGAAGTTTACGCTGAGAGTTGAAGAATACTCAAAAGAGGCAAATAAATCTGTTTTTTTCTTCGTTTTATTTTACACAAGTGTTGGCATCACACTTCACAATCGCTGTTTTTGTTGACTTTCGTTTCGCCAAGTGTATAGAATATGCAACGGAAATGCCGCCTGACACACTTCCAGCTGCATTTCGGCACGTGCACTTGAAAAGTGATACCTAGCCAGGGGCAACGGAGGAGGAGAAGGAGTAGATGGAGGAATGAGAATGATGAGGAGCCCAAGAACTCAAGAACGAACTTCAGGGTTGTCACAGTTCTCTCGGCTTTGTGCAAAATTAGACAGAGCATATCCAGAAGCGGCACCAGAACGGGTGCGGTGCGGTGCGAACTGGAGAGAGTGGGAGAGTGTAGGAGATATAGGGAATGCCTCGCGTCATTGCCAGTCATATCCTGCGGGGATAAGCGCACTTTATGCAAAACGCACAACCTTTTTTTCTTCTTTGCTCTCTCTCCCTCTCTTCATTGCTATCTATGGGGGCGAGAAAAGTGTGAACAGCTTCAGCTCCAGCTCGGGTTTTGGCTTGGGCTTTTGGGTTTGTCCTTGTTATGTCGCTGACAATGCCTCCAAGTTGATGGCTTTCAACGGAGATTTGCCACCGGAACGACGCTCGAGGAGTAGCGGTAAAAGACACAAAGGCAGCGACACAGCACACACACAACAACGGTAAAAGCGATGGGAATTGATTGAAAAGAAGCACAGAAGCAAGCAGGAAACCGAATAAGTATAGGAAGCAGCTTCAGACACTTAACTAGAGAATTAAGATATACGAGCCAGGCAGCCAGGCAGCCAGGCAGGCATGTCCCCCATATAACTGGCAGCTTTCGCAACGCCTTCGCCCCACCACCGGGCCATTTGATTATGCTAATGAAATAACAAGCCTATAAAACTGTAAAGAAGGAAAAAAAAACACGAAAAAAAAACGTGTCACCGAAGGAGCAGCGAGAAATGGTAGGAAATGGCAAACGGCAAATGGAAGCAAAGAGGCAAAGAGAAAACTATGCCAATGTCAATGCCAATTCCCATTCGCACGCACGGCACATCCAGGGGGGTGAGAAGGTGTGGTGTGACGGTGCGGAGGAGGTGATGAAAATGACAAGTTTCCGCATATTTGGACCATTGAAAAGGATGACGGAAAATTCGAAAAGGAAATGGGCATGGATTAAGCGGCAGAAACGAGAAACAGAGTCACCAGTTGAAGAACAATGAATACCCTTTTGGCATGACAACTTTCGTTTCTGTTTATAGAAATCTGATCGGAAAATGTTGGCCACAGGTATTTATTTGCTGGAAACATATGGAATATCAGCTAACAATATTTAGAAATATGAATGCCAGCGTCAAAGTCTATTTCCAAAGAAAAGAAATAACAATGCGAATGCCAGAGGTCGAGCAAGAGGCAGATCAAATGGCCAAGCAAACAGAAAGTTTCCAAGAATACCAGGAAAACATTTGCTTTAAAGTAAAACAATTAATCAGAGTCAATCAGAGATCAGTTTACATTTTCATAACAAACGTAAGAGGGAAAATTCAATCGAGGTAATCAACTGTTTTTCTGTGTGAGTTTGCTTTAATGACAGAGCCAAAATAAGACCCTGTTGTGTAGGGCAGTCATGCCTGAAAGTGGGCGATTCAGGAAGGTCCAATAAACGGCAACGTTCTCGGAACTGTAGCGACACCTCAAGAACAGGGATCCGCCGTAGTAAGTGTGGCAATGCCAGAGTGCAAGGAAGGAAGGCATTAAGGAAGAAGGGAAGCTGCTGGCTTCGAAGTGTGCTTTGGGGCATCTTCATTCGATGCCCGGCCTGCCTGTCTCACTTATGTATCTACTCCTGCCAAACTGCTGCCCAAGGAAGCTCCTCCTTTGCCTTGTTCCTCATTCTCCCTCTTTCACACGTTTTTTTTCCCCGGCAGCATTTTTGCATATTTATTGTATAGTTTTGTAGTTTTATCAAGTTAGCTAGTTAAAAGTCAAGATGCCACCAAGTGGCGGATGGCAAAGATGGTTGGTGGCTGGGGGTTGGGACTGGAACTGGAACAGGAACTGGGAGTGGTGACTCGTGCCACCGTGGAGCCTGCTGCAGGTGGATGAGCACGTGCTTGGCGCCATGTCGGCGACTACCAGCCTCCAACACAGCCCGCCCTCCCCCCTCCAGCTGTTGTCGTGGCCGGGCTTTTATTAGCTACGTGCAACGGTCACGAAGGGTGGAGCTTGGTTTAGGGGGGAGCTGGTGGGTTGGCTGGCAGTTAGGTGGGTGGCAGAACAGAACTTGCCACGGCGTCGCGGCGATAAGATGAGCGTGCTAAAGTTTTATTGCCGCATATTTAAGCTATTAAAAAATTCATGCATAAAATGACACACACACTATCGCACACGCAAACGCAGCTCAAGGAGGAACAAAATTAAAAACGCACTCGAAGTACAGCGAACGGCAGAGAGGATAACGGTGGAGAAGGAGAAGGAGAAGGAGAAGCAGCAGTCGCAGTCGCAGTCGCAGTCGAAGAACGCAGCAAGTGTAGCTCCATCGCAGTCGCAGCGAAATCCGCTGCAGCAGCGAGAGCGAGAGAGCGGGAGAGCAACCGTAAAAACCGTCGTCAAAGGCCAGCAACAACACCGAGAAGAGAGTCGCCAAGCGTTAAGTTGAAGCTTAAAGTGGGTCTGGGCTCCGGCATGACTGCGGATATCCGCTGTACCGGTATAATCACTGTCCAAGCTGGCTACGGATATTCCCGATTCAGTCCAGAAATATTCACAAATAGAAATGTTCCAAAATGTCTGAAAAGTGTATGCATAAAATGAGAAAATTGTTATAGGAATAAATGGAGACCATGTAGCAAATACTTTAAAGAATTTTGTGCCAAAGATGAAGCTAAACTTGATGGAGCAGCAGCACCAGTAAAGTAAAGGGTACAAATTTCAGAAGCAGAAAAAAGGAGAACGACAAAGGCAGTGAAGAGGGGGAGACAAGCAGAAGAGGGCAGGGCAGGGCAGGGCAGGGCAGGGCAGGGCAAAGGCAATAAGCAAAACGTTTTATGTTAAATACCGCATCGTTATCTCCTCTGCGCCGTGGTCGGAGAGCATGGCAGGCAGGGTGGGGTCCCGTCGCTGTCCGGCTCTGGCCCGGAGGCCAACTAAAATGCAGCAACATCCACGCGCTGCAGATCCCAATGCAGTCCTACCTCCCCCCACCCGAAACCCTGCACAATAATAACTATAATAATCAACACACAAACACACACACACACAGTAAGCTGTGTGACTGTGTGTGTTTATACCCTAAGAAACGGTAGCATGTTTTTGTTAAGAAATGTGTAATAGATTAATATGTAATGTAACAATGTAATAAATATGTGAAGATAATCACATTTATTTATTATATTATTTTGTATAATATTATAAATATTTAGAACTGCCATTTGAATGAACCATCTTCGAGGGTATCCATGGCCTCGTTACTCCAAAGTTAAACATTTTGTTTTTTTTTTTGGTTGTTTGTTAAGTTTTCTTCATTTCATTTACTTAATTTTATACACACGTTTGCTCTGCTACCGCCCAGCCCCCTTTTTGTTGTGGCTGTCCCTTCAGTGCAGTGTGTGGTATTTATTGCAACACGCCCCGCGCCACCCCTGCCACATTCCCATTCCCATTCCCATTGCCATTCCAATTCCCACTAAAACTCGTCTCTTGTCTGGCAGCTTTTTAGTATTCATTAAACTGCATAATTATACAATAAGTGCAATGGCTACGACTTAGACGCAGCACCAGCAGCAGCCCCAAACCACACGCACGCACACATACACACTGCTGCCACGCCCCCAAAGCCACGCAGCACACAAATATGTATATCCATGCTAAAGGGGCGTCTTGTCTGGCGGATGCACCACTCGAGCAGAATTTGTAGCTAAATGAAATGCAAAAGAAATGATGAAAACTTAGAGACGAAAAGTGATGCAATCCACGGAATTATATAATTACATTGGACAACAAATTAGCTGCCAATGCTTAGAATTGATTTTATTTTAATTCATTTTTAAGCACTGCGACTGTTGGGCAAAATAACTCATTGAGAAATCGGAACCCCTACAGTCACCTCAAACATTTGCCACCCCCATCCCCTGCTAAGTTCCAACATAAGAAAGGGTCCAACAGGGGGCGCTGTCGTTCATTGGATGGGGGGGGGATATGGGATTATTAAGCAGGATTATGAATAGATGGGCTCATTCAGTCAGGCCGTTTCTCGCTCCAGCCGGCTCCGCCCGGCCACTCATTGTTTTTATGTTTCGAGCAACTTTTTGCCAATTTCAAATGGACAAAACGGAAGCAAAATATGGCCAGCCACCTGAACTACTCGCCAATGTCAGCCCCAAGCCCCCAGCCCCCAGCCGCCCGTACGGTTTGTTCGGGCCAGGGCTAGAGGCTCATAAACAAATCCCTTAAACGTTTTAAATGCCCGAGCCCAGCTGCATGTGACCACGCCCCCCCATCCGATATCCAACACCTACTAAGTCCTCTCCCGCCTCGCCCTCCCGCGCACTCATAAGTTGGTGGCAAACGCAACGAAAACCGAACCAAAAACAACAACAACAAAAAAAAGAAAGAAAAAGAAAACAATTGGAAATAGACAAAGCGAAGAGGGTTGAGGAGGGACTATGCGAAGTGGGAATACTCTGCATTCGGCAGCACATTTCATGCTTATTATTTATATTACTTTTAGAGAGAACAGAACGAAATTCCAAGTAAAAACAATCTTAAAAATAAGTTTTAAAAACATACAAATAAATGCGAGAAACTGCAAATGAAAGTTTCAACTTTGTTGACATTGGAAACGGGCTCAAGCCTAGCTCTAGGGCAATGGCAATGGGTAAAAGTGGACATTGGACGCACTTGGAGCATGTGTGCGGACCATTTCATGCTCGAAAATAGTTTTGGGCAAGGCATTGGGAGGTTTTGGAAGCTCTTTAGCTGTAGCTGGAGCTATGGATATGGATATGGAACAGTGTCCGCACAGGGTGGAGGTGGAGGTGGACCAAGGAGCTCGGTGGAGCAGCCAAGCAAGCATCGCCCTCTGGTGCATCGTAAAAAATAAGCAGCAGCAAATTGTATTTTTATGAGCTGAAACTGTTTTGGGGCCACATTTCAATGTCGATAAAAACAACGATGGTCCCGCCTGTCGATGGAGGGTGGCCTGGGGTGCGGCGGGGGAATGGCTAAGCAGTGTGTGGACAGTGGATGTGGACCCGTGTGTGTGTGTGTGTGTGTGTGTGTGTGTGTGTGTGTGTGGTGCAGCTGGAAAACCCAGAACCGACAACCGACAACTGGCCACCGGCCACCGACAACAACAATAAAAACCTGAAACAAAAACTTACAACAAATTACAAATAACGAGGCAAAAAATCTTCGTTCCAGCACTGTGCAGGCGCCAGAGCGGAATAGATTGTGGCAGTGCCAGGGACACTGTGGACAGGGGACAGAGGACTGTGGGCTCTGGGCTCTCTCTACTAATAGAAAATCGTGTGGGCAAAATTGCATTGCGGGCCTCAGGAAACAGGAGACGAGCCCCTGTTAGCTGAACATTCATTAGAACTAATTAAACGTGATCATAGAGCGAGCTTCGCCCTACCCGGAGCTAAAGACACAGGACAGGAGCTGGATCTGGAATGAGACTGGGGGGCTCCGCAATTCGAAATTGAACCCTCCGGTGGAGCAGGGTTTTGTCCCGTCTATTTCTATGTCCTATGTCTATGGATAGTTAACCGAGCAAACATGCAACTGGTCGATTGGAGTAAATTGATATGCCAGAACGAACCCCCCCGCCCCACACACACACACACACCATGAACACAGGGAATGGCTACAAGTACGACATATGTCTGGTGTGTGGGAGCCAAACACCTACAGCTGGCAATGGGTGCTAAAGGGTGGCCACAAATATCCACAAACAAATCGAGGAGAAATTGGCACAAGCAAAAACATTGAATCGTGGCCCAAGGTAAGACTTTCTTATCAATGCGCCATGTGCAGCCCCAGAAAACTCTCTTTGTTTCCCCTTTGTGTATATAATTGTATGTAATTCTTACATTTGCATACCACACGAATAGCTGCACTAATTAAAACGTGCCGTGTGGCACGTGCAATTCAAAAAGAATGCCACAAAAATCCAGTGCACAGCACATGCGTGCCTTTGGCGATATTTATCGCTTGGTTTATGCCTAAATGATGTGAGCCTAAGCCATTGTTGCCATTAAATGCACCAAAGCCAAAATATTGAAGTTATTCTTGGAAAAATATTGAGCCGAGCATGTGATATATTTTGTTGGTCAACTGAATCGATATCGATATCTGCTCATGCAATGCACATCCCTGGGATTTTGTGTGTTTTTGTTCAACTGTACTCGGATTACAAGCTGCTGAAATTCCTAACTCGATGAATGTGCATCGCTAGGCAAGTGACTATCCTCAAATTCGTATTACCCAGCAATAATAGTTCATTAAAATTGCTAGTTATTCGTCTCCGCAGCATTCCAGTCCTGCAGCTTAATCGGCAAGCTGAGGTGACCGCAGTCCACAGTCCACAGTCGGCCACAGCCACAGCTCCAACTCTCTCTCTCTCTCTCTCTCTCTCTCTCTCGATTGTGTGGCAATATCACATCAAATATTGTATGTTCCTCATGCGCCAACGTTTGATTGCTACTGGGATTCTAATATTAATTAAAGGCTCAAGTCAGCACCAGCCCACACAGCCACACAAGCTGCTGTCTTTCCCACATATACACTCGCATATAACTGTCTCTCTATCTCTATATGTGTGTGAGTGTGTGTGTGTGTCTCTGTGTGCACGCCCAGTAAATAAATATAATTAGCTGGGAGCAAGCAGCATTTCTCTCTCTCTCTCTCTCTCTCTCTCTATCTTCGGTCGTTCCGTTTCATACCATTTTGGTGTTGTGTGGCACGCAAAATGAGATGACACTAAATCAAAGTTATTCAACGCACGTCGTTAAGTCATTAATCGAACAATGCACGGCGGGAACATGCTGCGATTGGGATACATACAATACGCCCACACACAACACACAACACACACACGCACACACACACTCGCTCGTAACATATGCTGATATCGTCTTTGCCGTTTCTCTTTGCCTCTCTCTTAGCCCTCTCTTTGCCCTTCTCTTTGCCCATCTCTTTGTCTTTGCGTCACGTTGACGGCCATGTTGGCACATAATAACGGGGTCCAGCCCCTTGACGACGATGATGATGTTGATGATGATGCGGCCTCAGAGGTAACTAACGCCAGTGCGGGACCTCTTCCAACTCCGATGCATTATTAAACGCATAAATTTCAAGTCAAGTGGCAGCAGCAGCAGCAGCAGCAGCAGCGACCTGAAATGCCAGAGACAGACACGCGTGCTGGTCCCATGCTGTAAATGCCAACCCCCATCCCCCCTCAAGTGCTGATGGCCAGCGGTCGCGTACAGTCGCGGCAAGCGCCTTGCGGTGGTAGCGCCAGGACGCAGACTGAGTCAAGTCACTTCCAAAATGCTTTTGACAAGAATTTGCAGCAGGCTGTGGTGGTGGCAAGACTGGGACAACCGCAGATCTGCACTGCGAATGCTGTCATCCAAGTTCCCAGAAGCACTTCACAGACTACACAAATGGCAACAAAATATCCATGATTTGTGGGTACCAAAACGCCACTAAATTGATCCACATTATCATTTACTTTCTGCACCATTTTTGTAATTTTATAAGCCCAAAAATCCCTTCAACTAAAGCCGCAAAATCGCATTTAATTATTTAATTATAACTTTACAACAAGCTTAAGTTTGTAACCTTTGAAAATCGTGTAATATTTCAGTATTTCCGATTGATACAAACTCGCACGAGTTTCCAGCATTGCAATTTACGGTTGAAAAACATTACCAATTATGGTAATGGAAATAAACCTCGTTAATTATTGGGTAATCGTAGCAAAGTTTAACAAAGTTTAACCGATTTTCGCATCAAATAATCGAATCGTGCCGGAGGGGGGGTTCGAAACTATAACTAAAACCTGGTACACAGACAGAGCAGAGTTTTGGCCTGCCTGGCATCTGCTTTGGCAGATTTATGCGGAAAAGTAAACCACCATCGGACCGGACCATTCAGCAGCAATCCAGCATGCGAGTACCATATAGCAGTTACCGCATTCAGGAGTTACAGCAGCACTGAAAGGGATCGGAGTATCGGGCAGAGCATCGGGAATGGAAATGCAAAATGCGAAATGGGATATGCGAATGCTGGGGATTCCTCAATTCCCACACTCCCAATCGGGGGGTCAACTGTCGAATGGAAAACTGGCAATGCTCCAGCCCGGCCCGGCTCGGCCCGGCCCGGCTCGGCCCGGCCCGGCTCGACCCGGTAATAGGATTATGCCTGGGCTCCATCAAAGCCAAAACAACCGCAACCACGCATAATTGTTCAATTTATTTATTTAAGCACGAAATGCGTGGCTACAGCCCAACACAATGCCCACACACAAGCACAAATGCATAAAGCCAACAAAAAAGAGTGGCATCGGGCAAGAGATCCTGCCATCCATCCTTGCCCAGACTCCAGTGCCAGTGCCCAGCATGGACCAACAACAACAACAACAACAACAAAAACGGACCTCGGCGAGCAGCAAACGTTTTTCGGTTTTTGTGGTCAATGAAAAATCGCTTTAAATAATGAATTTCAGTTAAATAAATATTTAAAAAGCTGTCAGCGAACTTTTATGGGCTTTTATGGGTGCTGCACGGACTGGTGGCCGACTCCCAGCCACCAAAATGGATCATCACCTGCCTGTGATTGGCGCCAAGAAATTAGTATATATTAGAATGATACAATAGGAGCCTGGACATCAAATCAGCCAAGAGCTGTGTGAAGATTATTTTCATACATCCCTGAGCGATGGAAAATCGATAAGCGATAACTTATTTTGAGCATATTTGGAGTGAGGCGTGCACACAGCTAAAAGCTAAATGTTGCATTTATCCACCTGCTTCGCCTTTATGTTGCTATTTGCTGCAAGTGACAATAGATGGGGGCACTGTTCCCGTTCAAATGGCCATTGAGTGTACCATTTTTCTATTCACAATTTTACAATTTGTCATTTAGTTATTGGCCATTTTTCTGTGTGTTGACGTGTCGAAAGTCTGAAGTGACTGTAAAATGCCGTTCAAACATTTGAATTGAAATATAAGTTACAATCAGCGTAACAGGATTTGTAAATATTTTAAATTGTATTACAACTATCAATATTAATTCATAAATGAAGGGTATGGCAATGGTTGTGTGACTTCTTCTTTATTTCATTTCAATTCATATTTCATTCGCATTCCCGTTTTAAGGCCAAACAATCAGAGCAGAAGGCTGCCAGGGCTAGGGGAGACGGCAATTGGTGGACACGAGAAATTATAATTATAATTTCTGCGTATACGGGGGAAGCCGTTCAGGACTAATTAGTCTCCTGAGCGTGTTCTTTGATTCCCGATTTCTGATTATTGTAAATCTCTGGTCACGCACAAACGAAACAATTCATAAATTTAATTTTTGTGGCCCCGGCAATAGCAGAAAAAAGAGAGAGGGAGAGAGAAAGAGAGACGGATGCATAGGCCGGGAGTGCTGGATGCTGGATAGCTGGAGTCGCCACTCGACACGTCCCAGCCAACGAATTCCCACAATAAACATTTGCACGGGGCCATCCGACAGCGAGGATGATAATGTGGATGACGATGTAGTGGCTGCTTCCCAGTCCCAGTCCCAGTCACCCACACCCACAGCCCATGATGATGATGATGATGATGATGATGAGGACGATGTGGGTAATGACGCTGATGACGACACACCGTTGGGAATTATTTGTATATGCAGTCATGTAGCATCGATTAATCATTTTATTATTATTGCCATTCGTTGCCGTTCCCATAGCTCGTGATCCTCATACATACGACTACGAGGATGAGCACGAGGACGACTACGAATACGAGTATGAGTATGAAACGTTTTGCGTGACTGGACACCCACTGGGGAGGCAGTGCGGCGGTGCTTAGTTGCGGATTGATGATGGCTGATGGAATTTAAAATGCTGTTCATAGTCAAGCTTCAAGTGCACCCAATTGATGGGTTAACAAATCATGCGCAAAACAACAACAAAAAACAACTGTCTCTTTCAGACAGCAAGTTACTTAGGGGATCTATGGGTGATATGCATCACCTGGATACTCTTTCCTTTTATATTCCACACAGAAATCAGTAAAATGTCTGCGGTAAATGTTTATTAACAACAATAACAACAGATCTCTCTTACCTTTTGGGCAATTACGGTTTCGTTAGCTTTCTCCCTCACTCCTCCTTCCTCTCCTTTGTCTAAGCGGTCGGGGAAATTTAAAGTAAGAGAGCGGCGCAGCTTCGAATGCGCGAGCGGCTTGGCGCTCTCTTAACTCAAGAGAGCAAAACTTGCGAGGCACAACGGTGAATGGGTGTCATATGTTAAGAGAGGAGAGAGGAAGCAGCGCAAAATCGAAGGCTCTCTTCATGTGTGAGTAAAGGAAGAGCAAATGCAGCAAGGGACAAAAGCTAAGAGAAGGAAGAACTCCCACTAATGTAGATGTATGTACATATGTAAACATGCATATGTATACATTGGAATTTACATACCTTGCACCTGTAATGTATTCCTTGATTCTGCCTATAATAATAATCCGTTCTCATCCAGACTTTTCCAATTTATGCCGAAAATGTTGGCAACTCAGTTGCCAGCTGCAGTTCAATGCCCCTGGCAACACTGCTGCTCTACAGCAATGAGATAGACTGTCAAAGAGTCGTGTGTCAGATTGTATTGAAAACCAAACAAAATACAAACCAACTTAAAAGTACTGAAAAGTTTTGAAAAGTTTTCCGACGGCACGCGAAGCGGTAAGTGGAGCCAGCCTGCAGTTAAAGGACTCCAACAAAAAACTAAACTAAATGGCGCCCAAGATTTAGCCATGTATGCGGCAGTGAAGCCCCTGTCCCAGTATCTGCGCCAGAAGACAGTGCGCATATACGATCCGATATTCATACTGCACTCCAAGTACACCATCGTCATACTGCTGGCCTGCACGATCCTGCTGTCGGCCAAGCAGTACTTCGGTGAGCCAATCCTGTGCATCAGCACCAACAAGCACACGGAGTACATTCAGTCCTACTGCTGGACCATGGGCACCTACATACTGCCCACCGAGAGCAACACCAGCACGGGCCTGCCCGGCGCGGCCTTCAATCGGAGCGGCCTGCAGGGACTGGTGGCCAGGGATCAGCAGTTTGCTCGCCTCATTTCGATAGCCGAGGGCGTCGGACCCGAGAAGCGGGGCGTCACCAAGCGCCTCTATCTGCGCTATTATCAGTGGGTGTTTATGATCCTGCTGTTTCAGTCGCTGCTCTTCCACATGCCCTCGTACCTGTGGAAGGTGTGGGAGGGGCATCGCATGGCACAGCTGAGCTGCGAGGTGGGTGGCGCCATCATAGTGGAGGACACCTACCGCACGCGGCTCCACATGCTCACCAAGTACTTTCGATCAAAGTTCTCCGCCATCCACTGCTGCTATGCCATCAAGTACACCTTCTGTGAGATGCTCAACTTGCTGATTAGCGTGAGTAAACGAGAATCTTGCATCACTGCAGGCATCAGGCATCAGACATTCTACTCTCCCATCTATTCGGTAGATACTCAACTTTTGGCTCATGGATGTCGTGTTCAATGGCTTCTGGCAGAAGTACATACACGCCTTGGCCGCCATACCCGTCTACGATTGGCAGCTCTGGAACATGATGACATCGCGCGTCTTTCCCAAGGTGGCCAAGTGCGAGATGTTTGTGTATGGGCCGAGTGGCACTCCGAATGTGCTCGACATTCTCTGTGTCTTGCCGCTGAACATACTCAACGAGAAGATATTTGCCGTGCTCTACGTTTGGTTCCTGTTCATTGCCATGTTGTCCGCTCTGAATATGCTGTACCGCCTCCTGCTCGTCTGCTGCGCCCGGCTGCGACTCCAGCTGCTGTGCACCCATCTGCGCGGCATGCCCAAGACCCATGTACGCGAGGTGCTGACCACCGCCGGCTACGGCGACTGGTTCGTCCTCATGGGTGTCAGCGTCAATGTGAATCCCAAGCTCTTTCGTGAACTAGTCGAACAGCTCTACACGGAACTCATGGAGGAGCGTGCAGCCGCAGCCGCAGCCGCAGCCGCAGCCAAAAGAGAATCACCAGCCGCCAGCCACCAGGTGCCAGGTGCTGCTGCTCCACAGTCACCGCAGCCCACGCCGAGCGCCCCCCATGCCGAGGCAGTGGCATCTGTACGCACCCTGACACTGATGGCTCCCACCCTGAACCTGATGGGCTCCAACAATGAGATTGTCAGCATTGATCGTTGCTGCGATGAGAGTCAGGCTTGAAGTCTTCCATCGCTGCCCCTTTTTGATGGTTTCATTTACAAAACAATTCAATATACTTGAGCTACTTTCATTTCTTGCTGGAACAGTTTTTCTTTTGCTTAAAGCACGATAACAGGGGGGCATCTGATTTCATTTATCAACAGCTGCCCAAGGGCGAGCGTTCCCAGAAATAAGTTCCCACACGTTGTGGGATATTGATGAAATTAAGTCTAACAAATGCTGGCTGGCTCCCAGTTCTGTTTGCTGTTTGCTGTTTGTAGTGTGTGTGGCCTTCTGCCTATAAAAGTCTCCTGCACGCTCTGGTTGGGGCACAGTCTGATCCGATCGCCATGGCTTCGATGGGTAAATCGTTTATGTTCCTTACATTCGTGGGGCTCCTGGTGTGCACAGCGGTCTTTCAGGACTACTGGCAGCGTATGTTCATCTCTCTCTTTGCGTCTTTTTATAATTAATTATTTGTTTCTGCAGCGCGCTGCACAAAGCCCTTTGTGGATGTTGGTGGACGTTGCATATTCTTCTCCTCCAACAAGGCCGTACGTAAGCCGTTTCTCACACCAAAAACTATTCCCACTAATTGTTTTTTGGGTCTTTTATAGCCCACTTATGAGTACTACAAAGTCACGTACAAGTCGCGAGTTCTCAGCGTGCCCGTCTTAGTGAGTATTTTCCAGCGACCGCATTGGGGAGACCCAGCAATGATCCATCGATTGATTGTTTGCAGATGGGCTGGCTGCATGCCAACCTCGGCTGCGAGGCCATCGATGACAATTCCCGGCTGCTGACAGTTCGATCGGAGGAGGAGATGCGCCTTATTGCCGACTACTTGAAGAACAAAGCCCATTCGGCCACGCATACGGTGTTCTGGTGCGGCGGACATCGCGGCCGCTTGTCCGATCCCAAGGACATTGATCACGAGACACTGCACGATTTCTACTGGCACAACGACGCCCAGCCCATGAACTATAGCAACTTTGTGAAAAAGGAGCCGCCAAAGAGGCGCTTCGGCGATGGCTACTGTGTCTACATGGAGTTCACGGGCACCCAACTGGTCATGGGCGTCGACAGTTGCCACAAGAAGTGGTCCTTTGCCTGTGAGCTGCAAACTGGTGCACCCAAACGACCAAGCCCCTTTGAGACTTCAAAAACGAATCTATAGAGCATGCCTACAGAAAAGAAAAAGAAACACATCCACGAGCCACGCGGAAATTATAAATATGTTTTATGAGACTCTCCGACTCTCGATTCTCGATAGAGAAATATGAACCACTGCAAATTGTATTTATTCGAAAAACATTTGTTTGTGCTGATCGTAGATATACTCCGAATGGGTAAATAATGTTCCAGTGGCCTTAAGTTTTTATCTACATATTTTTTCAGGTAAACGAATTGCATCAAAATGCTAATAAAATGCACTAATCATAATGAGTGCGGGCTGCTATCTGCAGGCACAACACATAAACTTGAACAAACTTGAGCAAAAAGTTGCGCAAGCCAAGGCAGGTGGGTAGCGATGCTGGCGATGATTGTAAAACTCATCCAGCCGCCTGGCTTGTCTGTCCATAGCTGAAAGGGGCGGGGGGGGGGGGGACAGAGGGTTTCGGCAAGCATGGCGGCGATGACAACGCAAACGGCGGCAATTACATGCAGCTACTCATACAAAAGCAACAACAAACAGCCTCCACACAAATGCAACAGCAACAGACAGACAGACAGAACAGAGGAAGAGAGAGGGAGTGGGAGAGCAATTAAATAAAGGGTCGAGTCTTCTGATGCCCTTGCAGTTACAATCGTTTGTTATTGAATATCCATTTGGTGTCATTGTTGAAATACAAATCCTAAAAGCTCTAAGAGTGCTGATCGGAAGTATATGTGTATATATGTATGTGTATGTACATATGTAAGCTTTGCAATAATCCGCCTGCATATCATAATACCTGCAACAAAAGGGTATGCAAAAGAGAGACGAAGAGAGCAGAGAAGACCGAGAGAGCGCGCGGGCAGAGTAAATATTACTGTGTCTGAGGCGGCTCAAGAGAGAGTGCAGGCGAGAAAGAAAGACAGAGAGAGAGAGAGAGAGAGCATTGGGTTGTGTGGTGTGGAGGGGGGAGCGTAAAATAAACAAAGTTAATTTTAATTAAAAACCGCAGGAAACCGAAAAAACAACAGAATGCTAAATAAAATTTGCGTGAACAAGACAGGGGCACTCAACGACGATGACGATAACGATGGCGATGGCGAGATGTTAAAGTCTTGCATATGCAAGTGTAATGCAATGCAATGAATGGCTTCAGGGGAGGCGTGGTGGTGGTGGGGTTTAACAACAACGCAAAGAGTAGATAGTGGCAAATAAACGGGAAAAGAGATAGGCAGATAGACAGACAGACAAACAGACAGACAGACAGACAGACTGACAGACTGACTGCTGACTGAGTGAGAAAGAGAAAACATGCCGCCAGCAGTAACCGAGCAGCTGTAACCGGTTTGTAGGCCCACTAACACTAAACCAACACTAGCGCCCCACGCCCCACGCCCCACGCCCAGAGCCCAAACCGAAGAGCGCCCTCGGAATACCCACCAATGGATAACTGTAACAAAGACACATGTAAACAATTTCGTTTGTCTTCATCGCTGCTGCCTTCACCGTTTCGTTTCGTTTCGTTTCGTTACTTTTTGTTTCCTGCCTCTAGTTTTAATTATACAAAGGGAAAACTTTACCCGCACACCGCACATCCTACACACCCCATCACCCATCCCCCATTCCCACCAGGCGCCTGCCACTGCCAAGACGAAAGTTGAAAGTGAGCAACGGTGAAACGATTTCTAACCTACCCCTCGGTACACATTCCCCAACCACAAATCCAAACGGCAATTGCCCAAAAAGTACAAGATGTACTGTTAGTCTCTGTTGCCAATTATGCATCAGGGGAACGAAATGATTGAAAAAGGCGAAGAGATTGGGAAAAGGAAGAGTCAATCGATCAAAGGCAAAAGCAAAGCAAAGAGTGATGAACAAATAATAAAACCAATGTGGGGGGGGGGGACCTACAAAGCCTCTTCAAAACTCTATTAAAATAAAATTAACTTAAAATCAGAAGAGATGTCAGCTAAAGAATACTTCAAGTCCACAAAGGACTGGAAGCTGGCCCAGAAAATGTGTAAGGAAAAAAGAGTACTCCGCGAGTGAGTAACAAAACCCAACAACAACTGAGGCATGCTCAAGAAACCCCTTACCAAACCCATACCCATAATAATAATAAGGAAAAAAAATTAAAACCCGATGCCAGGCATTGCCATGGGTTACCTTACCCCCATGGCTTGTCCTCGGTTGAGTTGTTGTCACTGGCGCCGCCACGAACAAAGAAAATGGCAAATAAATTAACAAGTTAATTGAGTTTCGTGTTTAGGCAGCGGCGAAAACGAAAACGAAAACAAAAACGACAACGAAACCCCAACAAAACCCCAAAACCTTATGGCCAATAATCGAGTGGAGTCTGGCTCTCCTCTTCCTTTGACTATCTCTCTCTCAGTTTCTCTCTCTCTCTCTCTCTCTCTCTCTCTGCATCTCTGTTTCTGCGGCTGGTGTCGGGGGGCGGCTTGTTGCGGTTTGTCAGGTGCGTTAAAATTTGCGGTCCTCGTTGCGGCCGCTCTTCGGTTATTAACAATTAACAATTAATGCTAAATCAATAAGCAAACACGAGTAGAACATGTTTGAAAGGAGCCTCAATGCTCCACCCAGCCTCCTCATACCCTTTCGCCCAGCGACCACTTTTATCTCTGACTCTAAGACAATGAGAGGACAATGTCATTTATATGCTAATTAGGATTGCTCAAGGAGGGGCTTTTGTGCCCCCCTGGTCTGCCGATTCTCGACGACGAATTAATTAAAAATTTTTGCGACCTGGCCACGAAATTACCGAAGAGCAACTCCAGGCTACAAAACGCAGCAAATGCAATCCGGAACAGGATACAGGATACAGGACACGGGTCCTACTCATTCTCCATCCTCATCAGCAGCAGGAGCAGCAGCAGTAGAAGCCTTGTCCAGGGCGGCGGCGGCTGCGGCGGCTCTGGTGTGTGGCTTTGGTGTGGGAAGGAGACGGACAACGAGGGACACGTGTAACATAATCATTTTTCAATTACATTTTCGGGTTTTCGTGTGTGCGGTCCGAGTTTGGTCCTTTAGAAATCAGCCACGACCACATACCGCTAGCTCGGCCTGGAAATACTAGCCCTAAGAGCGGGTTGGGTAGTATGAGGAAGTCCCCCTCGACCACTCGACCGCCCGTTGTGTGGTGCATATTGAACATTTGCTGCAAAATTGATTCCACGACATTTTTGCGGACACCACGACGCACCATAGCGATGCACCATCGATCGGATAAGCAGAGAATTATTCACCACGCTCAGAGAGACAAGCGCAAGACAGGGATAGAGCTAGTGGCAGACATTGTCACAGTGGTGAAAACGTCACTTGGAACAGAGCATACAATGAGAGCAGAGAGAGAGAGAGAGAGAGCGCAAATTGCTCGCTTGCAGCAGCATTCGATGCTGATCAAAGGAATTCATCTCTCGGGCTGTCTCTCCTTTCTCCTGTCTTTCTCCTGTCTCTTAATTCCGCTTAATATATATTCAATTTGTAAGTTGGTTGCTGTTTCCGTTATAATCATTCCGCATGTGTTGCTTAGCCAACAATATGCACCCCCCACAATTCGTTTATTGCTTTCCGCCCAACCAGACCCGACAAGGTGGCATTATCTGTAAGCGAAACCGTTTTTGCAACAAACGGCGATGATTCCATATTCCATCCGCTATGGCCATACAGCCATAAGCCCCCTACAGTTCCACGCTCTGCCCTTTCCTTTCCCTTCGTTCCAGTCCATGTGGCTACGCCCCCGAGACCCGTTGTTCGGACAGAGCGAAGCCATCACCATCATCATCCGTGCCGTGCCATGCCATGCCGTGCCGTTTTAATCAATTATAATTGCTAGCATTTTTGATTAGTTGGCACCTGCCTCAGCCATCAGCAATGTCCGTCCGTCCGTCCGAGTGGTTGGGAATCGTTTTGGTCAACCAGCCAGAGCAACGTTCATCCATATGTTGGATGCCGGTCGGTCGGCATGTGGCTGCCTGTGTGCTGCCATTCTGCTGCATGCATACATACACACATACAATGTACAATGGGTGTGTGTGTGTGTGTGTGTGTGTGTGTGTGGTGCTCTGGCCAGAAGACTGGCAAACATTTTACGTAATTGCGCACATATTTAAATTGCGTTCCATAAAGCACAATACATCAAATTATGGTCCAAAGTAAAGTAAATCTGACAGACAGAAACAACCGCCAGAAAAGAGAGAGAGAAATGAAGATGGAAATGAAGGTGGAGCTGGAGGTGGAGTTGGAGTTGGAGCTGGAGCTGGAGGATGGAAAGCTGCAGCAGGAGTTGTTGTGCTAAGGCCAGTTAATAAGTAAGCTGCAGAATTCATCTTGGCTGTCCGTTCGTTAGTCTGTCCAACCTGTCCTGGCCTGTGGACTGCCTCCGTTTGTCTTTTGCATGCATTTTGCATGAGATTTTTGTGCAAGTCCACTGTGGACTCTACACTGAGCGAACAATTCAAAAGGCCATGCTTACATCATACAACTGGAGCCACAAATCGTAACTTCATATCCATCTAGGTTGCAGACTTATTTGTGGAAGATGTGTGGCTCAGGTATGGCCGCTCGAGAGCCGTGGATTGCTAACAGAGCGCTGTCGCAGAGCACTAACAGAGCGCTGCCGTGGATCGCTAACAGAGCTGCCAGCGCCTGCGGCTACAGTATGTTAGCTGCTTACAGCGCTGTTACGCCGCTAGTGCTCTGGCCCTGGCCCTGGCCCTGGCCCAGGCTTATTTTATTTATTTTCTCACAGTGCAGCCCAACACACACAAAGAGCATTTTGCACTGGCAGTGTAATTTATTTAGATTGTCTTGGCAAATATTTATGCACATGTTTTTATTGATTTATACATCAATTGTTTTCCCTTTGGGGGTCCAAAGCCAAAGCCCCAGCTTCAACGCTGTCCGTAATTAACGAAGACGACGGACGTCGACCCTGGGCTAAGGATAGGCCTTAGTACCCGTACCCGGTCACAAGTAGCCATCAAGACAAATTACCTGAAAGCGATTTCGGTCATATCGGGGCACACTCGTAGAGCGTAGAATGAAAACTTTACCGCACTTAAGTGTCGCATTTATGGTGCCCGGAAGGGGCAGACAATTTGACATACCATACCCTGCCCTTGCCACTGCCACCGCCACACACCGCCACGAGTGGAGTTCAAAGCTAATCCCTTTCCGTGCCTTCCTGGATTAGTTTTGAATTGCTGCTCCCTCCAACAAGATTAGAGGCAATTGTCCGTGAGTCTTCTTGGGGTTGTGATGGACTGGGGGAGCAGCCAGCCCATCCCACCACTCGCACTTGTGGGTCATATCCATCCTTATGCCATGGCTGGTTAAGTTTGCAACTGATTTGATTTCATCTTGGCCAATTGTCCGTCCACGCCTACAGCTAAAGGGCAAAAAAAAAAGAGTAAGACACCCCCAGGCACAGGCACAGGCACAGGCACAGTGCTCCAACGTGGGACATACGTATGTATGTAGAAATGTATGTAAATATGTAAGTACAAATAAATATGTACTATGTATGTACATTTGTATGTACCGTGTCTGATGTGTGTCCATATATTCATATATGGCAAATATTTCACAGCCAATTTCGCATCCTTACACACAGTTTCTTCGTCGTTGGTTCTGGACTCCGTCTTCGTCTTCGTCTTCGTCTCCGTCTTATTCTTGTACTCCCTCTCCATGCTGCTGCTGTTGCTGGTCTCCTTTGCGCTCTCCTCCTCTTCGTCTTTGTCCCCTTGCTGGTCCTGGGCAGGGACAACATCCACTATTGTGCATACAAACTGTAATAAAAAATTCAGTCCACGTCTCAAGCACTTATTGATACGTGAGCATAGATGACACACAGGCACACACACACACAGGCACACAACTGGCATAAGTAGCGCATATATATGCATAGGATCTGTATGCCAAAGGGGAGCGTGGGGCAGCAGGCTGTTGACCCAAAACAACAATTACTGACCCTGAAAAAACCGGCCATCAATCGGCATACAAAAAATGGCGTGAAAAATCCCAAAAATACTTTCCCGCCTAACAATGCAAAAAAGAAACCAAACCAAATTTCAGCAAAAAAAAAAAGACAAAATTCAATACAAAAAAGTGCGGAAATTTCGGATAAAAAAAAGACAACAAAATTCACACAAATGCGAAATGCATTCTTAGCTCAGATTTTTTGTATGCTTTGTTAAGGTTTAAGTAAATAGTTAAAAAACAAAAAACACTCAAACTGTTTGGTTCGAGTCAACTTTGGCTTGCATATCTTTCAGTTATCAAAAATCAATTGAAAGTGCATGCATTTTATTTGTTTATAAATATGTATGTTAATTATTTGCGAATCATTTGCAAATATTTAATTGTTTTATGCGATACCACACAGGCTGCGAGGGTATTTGTGGTGCAAACAAACAAACTGAATCCAAATGGAAAGTCGTCTCCTGTCCTGCCGTGCGTCTGTGTCAACAGCAGGCAGGTAAATGCCATTAAATATGATGCGCATATTTCTGTGACACGAACACAGAATGTTTTAATTAATTAAATTAACTAATAATCGGTGCGGTTGCTGTGTCTCGCATACGCTCATGTAATATAATATACCAAAAACTTGCACATCGGCTAATTATTCAATTAGTCATTACATTAATCATTGCTCCAAATGGAATACCAAGCGCAGAGCTTCCTTGAATGCTCACAAATACGACTCGGATCTATTTGAACAACAAATGTTGAATAAAAGAGAGAGAATGAATGAACATTTGAGTTCTTATCATAATTTCTGGAACATTTATTGGTCTTTGACAAAGCTTGGAGGGAAATATTTAGTCAATCATTTGAGTTCTCAAAGAACAAGGAGAAGCGACACTGTCAAAGCGTTTTTGCAATTTGTCCGCTAATGGGTGGATCCAATTACCATCCACTACATCTACATCTACATACATGTTTACATATGTACATTACATACATATGTTTAGCTGCATGTGTGATGCATGCAGCACATTTTATAGCACAAGTCAACTTGCACATCGAAATCCAATACGTGCCATGTTGTTAAAATATTTCTGTTGCAATCACAAATAAAAAAGGATAACTATGTATGTATGTGGGTACATATGTATGCATGTAGACATGTATGTAGATTTACATTAAAACATTCTTCTGCATTAGGGTACATATCTTATTTGTGCCTGTACATATCTAATTGAATTTTCATTATTTTTCGATTATATTTTTGTTACATTTTTGCAGGAGATTTGCTCTAGGTAGAGGGTATCCCTCCGTTTGATAGCCCAGGGCCAATGATGCTCCCACTTGTTTCATATCGTTTTGTGGTATTTTCGCTATTATGAACAATAAATGAATTGGTATTGGATTAATTAATTGGTAAATTGCAGTCAGAGACACGCACGGCGCTATTGAAGGACGCTCATAAGGAGCATTGATATGTACTACATATTTAACTACATATATGTACATATGTACATACAGTACTATGTGTGTAAATCGACGCGAACAAATCAATTAACATTATTCATTGAAAGACAATTAATTCCCATAATTAAGTCTTATGCAATGCGCTGAGACCCTTTGAAGTGAATGAATGCCAACAAAAGACAAAACCACAATATTTATGCTACATGAAATTATTGTAAACAAAGTACATATTTGTATTAAGTCTAAAATGTGTTGCCCGCTGCTCTCTAGCTGCTCTCCGTCACTTGATTTTACGGTTGTTCTTTCCTTCCTTTCCAACGGAACTTACCCCAAGTGTGCTATTGCAAGGCAAAGCATTGCCAGACCAGAGATCGCTTTAACGATATTTGTCTATTATGCCGCTACTTGTACCCCTCCCCTCACTCACACTTTCCGACTCACTGCACTCTTTCGCTCTCTCCCGCTCGCTCTCTCCCGCTCGCTCTCTCTCTCTCTCTCTCTCTCTGCCGCAGTAGCGCCTAATGTGCAAAGCACAAAGGAGCGAGCCAATCTCGGCATAAACAGGTGACACCAAGAGCGAGAGAGAAGAGGCAATAAACTGCAATGGCATATATCGTGGGGTGTCGCAAGGCGTTGCGATGGTGTCGAGAGAACAAAGGGGGCGGGACGGAACACACAAAGAGTAGAACATTTTGTTAAGGCCACTTTGCGACATTTTAATTTAAATGCTAATCAGTTGCCAATAGAGAAAAAGAGTGAACCTATGTATCGCACCTCCTCAC
>NW_022995745.1:5918929-6098329 GCF_900245975.1 Drosophila guanche
CCCCCCCCCCCCCCCCGCGGGCCCCCCCCCGCCCCCCCCCCCCCCCCCCCTTTGCAAATCATTTGCGGACGAATGCAGGTGAGAGCGGAATGGAGAATTCGCAAGGTGCGGCAGGGGGGACAGGGGAAACAGCGCTGCTGCAATTTGTGTAAAATGTCGGCCATTGTGGATTAGCAGCAGCAGCGGCAGCGGCCGCCGTCCGTTCGAGGCCGGCCTACGAGCTTGTGGATAAGGGACACCTGCAGCCAACGGTATAGTTTGTATACCCTGCACATAGGGTAAGACGACTGCAAGCTGACTTTGGCAGCCACAAAAATAGACACCAAAAAAACGCTGCAAAATAAGTTCGGCCAGGGGAATTCCAACCTTCAACGGGAAGGGTATTTACAACTTCGGCACGCACTGTTTTATTGTTTGTTTCTGTTTTGGGGCTGTTGCTGAAGCTGCTGCCGTGTCATCATTATCATTTGCATTTGCATTTTCGGCAGGCAGTCAGGCAGCCAGGCAGGCAGTGGCTCAGCCACCTCTTTGCCCTCTTCTTTGCCTCTGTTGTTTCACAAATATTGTCATTTTATGCTGCGTCCATAGCGTGTACGTCTCCGTATAGCCCCACGATAGCATCAGCAGAGGCGGCGGTGCTGTCATGTGAGTGTCAAAGTGGCAAAATTGCTAATTCCCTCAAAGCATTTTGGGCCATAAAAACAAATTGGACATGGGCCCACAGAGAGGCCATGTGCATAATAAAGTCAACTCAAGAGTTGAGAATGCAATCAAAAATTGAATTAAAGATTGACGGGAACTGCATTAAAGTGATTCAAATCTACCACCTTAAGCGATAAGTATCGATAGACTACTCATAAACTGGAGCTGGCTGCTAGCACACTCATGAGACTGTCCATCTTGTCGTTATTTAGCGTATTTTTATGGCACCCACCCACCAGCACTTTGGGACAGGTGACCAGCAACAATTGGTACCGTTGGAGGAATGGATATTATCGCATTCTCATATTCTCACAAATCAATCTGTGTTGGTGGGCCATCTCAACGAAATTTGGCAGATTATAGATACCGATAATGTATCTAGATTGGTATATAGGTTATACATAGAAAACATATGAAGAGGTTAATAGCATGCCAGTCTCAGACAAAGTCATTGTTCATGTTTAAAAGCAGTGTGTAAAATGGAATTTTAATATAACTTATGGCAAATAGGGTACAAAAGTGCCCATCCCATACTATACTATCGGTTAGCCAGCAACAATATGTCAAATGAGTTTTGTTGGTTTTACCCTTATTTTGCAACAATCCAATAAAAATTACACATGAAAATTAGCCAGTCTTGTGGAGCATTAATTGATGTATTGTTTGAAATTATAGTTTAAGCGCTAAGAGTCCTAACTAGCTGGTAATATTAACTGGAAGATCAAAGTCGAGGAAATGATTTAAGACTTACGGTATCTTAACAGTATATTTTTAAAATGAGAGGGTTCGGTATACTTCCGAGGATCTGTCGGTATATTTGATCGATCATTTGGCGGTCACACTGCTTACGTTCTGCCACTATGCAACACTGATTGTTGATTGTATTTATTTATCGTTAATTTCGTTTTCGTTTACGTTTTTTTACTTTGTGAATGCAATGTTTACTTTGTTTTGTGTTTAAAATAAGCTTAATTTAGTTAACGACCACCAACTGCCATGACGACACCGCGGAGCTGCGACTGTGATAGCCCCCAGCAGCGATTGCTGCAATTTACCAACTGCCGCCTGGTGCGCGGCCACCAGTTGGTCCGCGACGATCTGTGGGTGCGCGATGGCAGGATCATCAATCCCGAGCCTGTATTCTTCGATGAACAGGCGAGAGCCCACAAGCGCATCGATTGCCACAATGCCATCATAGCACCCGGCTACATTGACCTGCAGATTAATGGTAAACAAAATGCCTCCCCTACGCCCCTACGCATTTCACTTTCACTGCTGTGGATTCAATTGGTGCGTCAAGGTCGTTTAATTTCGCTAGCCCATTTACATGAGCGGCTGTTGATTGGACACGTAATCAGCGAGTTAATCTTATCGTACCCCGCCACAAGTGCTGCACCGCAGTCACCACACAAACAGCTCACAGCACCAGCTCCGGTCCAGTTCACGCGATAAGCTTTGGAATGACCCTATTAATGACCACTTTACTACCCATTAGGTGGCTATGGTGTGGACTTCTCGCACGACAAGGACACCATTGAGGCGGGCGTCAACAAGGTGGCCCAGGGACTGGTGCAGTCGGGCGTTACCTCCTTCTGCCCGACGCTGGTGACCTCACCGAATGCCAGCTACCATGCGATACTGCCGCGCATACCCAAAACTGTGCCAAACGGTGCCGGCATCGTGGGCATCCATGCCGAGGGTCCGTTCATCAATCCCCAGAAAAAGGGCGCACATCCCGAGAACTGCATTCAGACAATCGACAAGGTGAGCGGAGTGAATCTCTTTCCATTTCTATGCCATTATTCCATCTTCATCAACAGGGACTGGAGACACTGGAGACCACTTATGGCTCGCTGGAGCGCATCAAGATCATTACTTTGGCGCCGGAGAAGGTCAGTGATCCGGAGGTGATTGGGCAGCTGGTGGCCAAGGGCATAACCGTGTCCCTGGGCCATTCTGTGGCCACACTGAGCGACGGAGAGCGTGCCGTGCAACAGGGTGCCACCATGATAACGCATCTGTTCAATGCGATGCTGCCGTTCCATCATCGCGATCCCGGCCTTGTCGGACTCCTCGCCTCCGATGCCGTGCCCCAGGGCCAGACCGTTTACTTTGGCATCATTTCGGATGGTGTGCACACACATCCCGCTGCGCTGAGGATCGCCTATCGCACCCATCCCGAGGGCTTGGTGCTGGTAACCGATGCCATTTCGGCGCTGGGCCTGGAGGATGGCATCCATCACATCGGCCAGCTGCCGCTGGAGGTGCGCAGGGGCAAGGCCTTCATTGCCGGCACAGAGACACTCTGCGGCAGCATTGCGCCCATGGACGAGTGCGTGCGAATTTTCCACAAGGCCACCAGTGAGTAGAGCCAATGCACCTATAAATAGTTGGTCTAATCTCAATGCCTAATCCACACAGATTGCTCCATTGTGTATGCCATTGAGGCGGCCACACTGCATCCTGCGCGCTGCATTAAAATTGATCAACAGAAGGGCACCCTGGACTTTGGCTCGGATGCCGATTTCATACTCCTGGACGACGAGCTGCATGTGCTGTCCACATGGATAGCAGGTGCCTGTGTGCATCAGTGTGTCCAGTAGCTAGTACATAAATATATGTACATAAATACGTATTTATTATGTATGCCCGAATGTATTCATAATGCACAATTCTCTGATCAAAATGTAAAATCTCGACATTCCAATTCTGTGCCGCTCCTCAGATTTGTTTTTACTGCCTGGAAAACTCTTTGCTACCCAAAGACTTAATTGCTTTCTGTTTATGGAGAAATTTCATCATCCAGACGGTGCCAAGGTTGCAGCTTTATCGTTTTAAATTGATGAAATATTTGATTTGTTTTATGTTCAGACTTTGCCTAGCTCTCAGCACGTTTCTAGGCAGACATAGCCATGAAATGTTATCTATTATATTGGAATTTGAAGCATTCTTGACTTGTTTTTCGAGCGCCATGAGATGTAGTTCCTTTTCAGCTGCTAGACATTATTTTGTGGCACCTATTAAGCAAAGGAACGTCGGATGTGCCCCCCGAGGAATGCTGAAAATGTTCATTTTTGGATTGTTCATTATATATTTTTTGTTTTTTAATCGGTAAATCATTTGGTGTGGACAACTACACTAAATCCATATACAATTACAAATAATAAGTATTAGACACAAAAAAAAAAAAATGAAATGGTTTACAATAAAATTACAAGAAGGAAAAAGTACATTTAGCATATTTAGGCTGGATTTTGTTTTTATGCCTATGCTACAGCTATTTATGTACTCTCTATATATATGTATGTATATATATATGTAATGATCAGTAAACAAAACGTGGAAACAGTGGCACAGCGAAACCAACCTCTGGCATGAGTAACCGAACCCAAACCCGAACCCGAAACCCCCAACTCTGCGACAACTTACACAAAAAACGAAACGAAACGAAACGAAACGTAAGCAAGATCAAGCCAGGTAAGTACTAAAGCATATTATATGTATATAGTAAACAATTATTACATTTCCAAGTCAGATTTCCTTGATCAAATGCTCAGATGTTCTTATCGAAATGCTGCACAGTCCACTGACTACAATTTGTGCTACTGTTAAAGAAATATTTAGCATTCCAAGATATTACGGAGGGTGATGCATGTCTGCTGTTGCTGGCTGCATATTGTATGTCTAATGACTGCGTAGTAGTTTCTATAATCTATAAAAAACCAAACACAAAAGAGTACGTGGGAAAACGTTTGCCAGAGGTGTGTGTGCTTGTGGCAAATCGGCAAAGATGGATACTTGATGGCGGAGCAGTAAAAGGTGCGCTGATGTAGTGGTAATAGTTAGTTAGTTACTAGGAATCATCGTATATAGCATATCAAAAAATGTTCCATTATACAAAAAATTGCTTCTTGTTTTTTGGTTTTGGTTTTTGTTTTTGTTTTTGTTTGTTTTATGTTTGCTTCTAGACTCTATAGAGACATTCTATGGAAAAAGGTTGTGTGTGTGTGTGTTCGTGTGTGTTTGGTTACGTTCTTCTAGTGGAGATTAAACCCTATTACACGTATTGTAAAAAATCTGTACCACGTTAGCTAACTAGAGATCGCCTCATGCGGGGGGCAAACAAAATGCCAGACGCCTGGAGTGGCCCCTGAGACAGACATGAAATGCAGTTCTGTTTCTCACATTCTTTGCTGCTGCTCCTTCACTTTTCCTTGTTCTTGGTTCTTGTGTTGTGCGTTAACTAACGTACTCGTATTCGTATCCGTATCCGTATCCGTATCTGCATATCCATTTGCATCTGTAGCTGCCTCTGAGTCTGTATCTTCCATTATAACCAACATCAGTGTAAAGTTTCGTCCAAATGTTCGTTGTTGCAAATTGTTTCAACTTTTAGGTAGGTTGTTTCTGTTGCTGTTTCTTGTGCTTGCTCTGTTGTTGTTCCTTCTGCATATTTTTGTTGTAGTAAGTAATTTCTCTCCTCTCATTCTACCCCGCTCTGTGTGTGTGCGTGTGTGTTTGTTGTCTACGTTTATTGCTTCATTTGTTTCTAAAACTGATCCGCAAACTGATCCAAATCTCGTCTCGTCTTCATCGCACAGCTAAACACACGCCACGACCACGGCCCCACGGCGGAGAGAGCCTTGACCACTCCACGCCACTCGTCCCCGTTTTACGCACAGCATTTGCTGTAGCCCGGCGCCTTGTCATTATTCCGACGATCGATGACAACACGCTCTGGATTCTCGGCCGCCTCCTTCCCAGATGTCTTATCCAGTATGGCCTCAGCGAGCTCGCAAAAAGCACGCTCAATGTTGATGTTCGACTTGGCGGATGTTTCCATGAACCGAATGCCATGCTCTCGAGCAATCTGAATGGAGAGTGTGAATGAGAAGTTGATCGCAGCTGTAGCCCCATAATCTTTTCAGTTTTACTTACCGCCTCGCCGCGCTCCTTGTTCACCACACGCTTGTCCGTCATGTCGCATTTGTTGCCCAGTATCATCTTTTCCACATCCTCATTGGCATGCTGCAGAGAGAGAGAGAGAGAGAGTCGCATAAGCGGGAGAGAGATAAAGAGATTGTGTGTGAGTGATGTTAATGAATCAATCAGGGGACGTTTGCACTCACCTCGTCAATGTTGCGTAGCCATTTGACGATATTCTCGAAACTCTTTTCGTTCGTTATGTCATAGACGAGCATGATGCCCATCGCCCCACGATAGTAGGAGGTGGTTATTGTGTGGAATCTCTCCTGACCGGCCGTGTCCCATATTTGCAGTTTGATCTTTTTGCCCCGCAGTTCCACGGTTTTGATTTTGAAATCAATTCCTACAAATGAATCAAAATTTAATCATACATTATGACGTCACAGCATGCGTTAGAATTCGGTTGCCCTCTCTCATAAATAATGAATCACCAGAGCACCACACACACGCACACACACGCATGTACACACAGGGCCCATGGGACAGACAGACACGGACATGGAAGTGAGACAGATAGATAAATAAATGTTTGCACGTATCGGTTACGTGTATTAATCTAGTTTTATTGCCTAACTAGGGGAAGGGTTACCGTTACCCTACAGCCACAGGCACAGACATTCATAGCTATGCAAAGTTCTCCCCACAGGTCAAGTCCAAAGGCTGCAACGATCTCTACATGCACACATACATACATATGAACATACATGCATATTTATTTGCACATGCAGAAAGAAACAGTAAAATGCATTCATCCCAGGGAACATGTGCATGCACAAAGTTTCCTCCTGGAATGCATGGTACCGTTTCTGATCCCACAGATAAGACAATGCCACGCCCAATTACACACACGCATATCCTTGACACCGTCGCCGCTGCCGCCTACCCACTGCCACAGCTGACACAAGTTCGGCTTCTACACACATGTGCATAACATGTACATATGCATGTATGTATGTGAGTCAATTGTAGGCAAGCGTTTGTACAAATAAACCGATTCGATTGCCTTTTCGGACAGGCCATGCACTCACCTATGGTGGATATAAAGGTCGAGGTGAAGGCATCATCGGAGAAGCGAAATAATATGCAGGTCTTGCCAACACCTGAATCGCCAATTAGCAACAGTTTAAAGAGCAAATCGTAGGTTTTCTTCGCCATTTCCACACACCAGCGGCTCTTTTAGAACAAAGCACACACAAACACACGCGCAGCTCACAAGGCACGCACCCACACAAACACGCACACACACGCGCACACACCCACAGCACGCAGGTGACTAGCGATTAATGCTCTTGCTCTAAATGCACTTTTATATGCTTCGCTTTAATCCCGATAATATATATATATATATTTTATTTTGATATCTTTGGCTTTGGCTGCTGTTTAATTTTATAAGAAAAACGTTGATTTATTTCAGCCTAATGCGCATTCGACTTTTTATTTTTCTCTTTGCAATTGTTGCTATTAGTGCTGTAAAACCATCGATGGCCGCACAGGCTCAGCGATAGTAGAGTATATCGATGGTTCACCGAAATCGTTATGCAGCACTTTGCTGTGTGCAGTGAAAGCGTATAGCAACACTGCAACCTAAACTGCAAACACTGCAACAAACAACCAAATTCTGTGCATTTTACCCATTTTCTACTTTTAAATACAACAAAACTGTTTAATTTGCTCGCCAGAACGGGCAAAAAAGTGGTAAATAGAATTGGCAACAAGCAACAGCCGATATTTAACGATTCCCTTGCACGGAGACAGGGTCATGGATGTCGACTGGCAAAACAATCTGACTGCGATTAAGGATCGCGGCCAATATCTGTTGCAGACTGAGAAATGGGCCGACTGTCGCTTTCTGGTGGGCACAGCGCCCAATCATCGCATCATTGCCGGCCACAAGCTGCTCCTGGCGATGGGCTCGCCGGTATTTGAGCGGATGTTCTTTGGCAATCTGCCGGACAAGACCGATCCCATTGTCATACCCGATGTGCAGCCGGAGGCCTTCGAGGCCATGATGGAGTACATCTACACGGACCGCATCACCATTGGTTCCTTCGACAAGGCCTGCGAACTGTGCTACGTTGCCAAGAAGTATATGCTGCCCCACGTCGTCACCCGCTGCACCCACTTCCTGTGGGCCGATCTCAGTCCAAAGAACGCCTGTCGCGCCTACGAGTTTGCCAAGCTCTTCGACGAGCCGCGCATCATGCAGAGCAGCATGGACTTGATTTCCACCAACACCAGGGAGGTATTGTCGGATCCCAGCTTCATGGACATTGAGGTATCCACACTGATGGCCATACTCGACCAGAATCGTCTGAACATCGACTCGGAACTGGATCTGTTCAACTGCCTGCTGAAGTTTGCCAATGAGCGGGGCATTCTGAACGAGTCCGGCCAGCCCGAGGGCCTCTACATGTCCGGCGACAAGGAGGTGACGACCAAGCAGTCACCCGACCACTCCAGCGGCGACATAATGGTGGAGGAGATCAAAATGGAGCCAGATGTGGCCGCCATGGTGCAGCATATGCATCAGGATGACGACGGAGACAGTTTCGAGGCAGACCCCAATGGGCCCTCAACCTCGTCAGCAGCGGCAGCGGCCGCCGCCACAGCATCGCCCGATGCGGATGCTAATGGCGATGCCGATGCCGATGCTGCTGCCTCTGACGATGTGGTCATCATTGAGAGCGACGCCTCGGGCAATGCCCTCGACGATGAGGTGAATATGATCAACATAATGGATGCCCAGCGCACCATCATGGACGGGGCCATGCTGCGCCAGGCGGTCAAGAAGATACGCTTCCTTACGATGACACCGCAGCAGTTTGCCGAAGGACCGGCACGCTCTAAGCTGCTGCAGCAGCACGAGGCACTCGCCATCCTCATCAAGATCTCCAGTCCCACGCTCAACGACTGCAACATGCCCGAGGGTTTCTGCATCTCGCGCAGCACTCGAAACTTCTACGAGCCGGCACACCGTCAGCGGGAGCTGGCCGCCTCGTATCGTCATACCGGTGCCACTGCCGCAGCGACGGCAACATTCTTTCCGGTTTTTGGGAATCGCAACAACGGGGGCGAGGTGCTCTTTTCCCGCATGGGGGCCACCATACATCGCACCAACAATCGCGCCGACGCGCCCGCCCCCCCTATTAATGCCGGCATATTTGGCGAGGAAGGCATCATGCCCCTAGGTCTGCGCGCCCCGGAGACGGTGAGTGTGGCGGACAATCCGGGCGCCAATCCTGCCAGCCATGCCACATTGCGCTGCTTTGGCGATGGCTACGAAGGCGGAGGAGCTGCGCCCGTTGGCCCGAACAACGCCAATGACAACGAGCCACCGGCTGTAGGAGGTGTGGCTGGAGGAGGTGCAGGTGCTGGTGCTGGTGCAGGTGGAGTTGGAATTGGAGGAGAATCTGGTGGCAATCAACACAACGACATGGTCCGTGCCTACTGCACGCGCTCGCTGACACGTCAGTTTGATTATCGCAATACGAGCGTCACGGATGCGGGCGTCACCTTTCAGGTGGACACAAACATCTGGATACTGGGCGTCCAGGTGCCCACGCGTGTGCTCTGCGGCGAACTGATGACCTCCGCCGGCTTCACGGAGCGCTACAATGAGGTTCTGTACGCACACATCCAGGATATGCACGGTTCGCGCATCACCTACACCCATTGTACGGCACGGGTGCGATATGACTCGCTGCTGGACATCACCTTTGACCGTCCGGTGTATATCTACCGCAATCAGATCTACAAGATATATGTGGTGTTCAACAAGGCCGGCTGGTATCCGATGTACTCGTGCGTGCCCGACGCCAACAGCCATCGCGTCAAGTTTATGTTCAATGTGGGCAATCCGACGGAGTCGGTGCGCGATGGCCTCATCTATGCGATCATATTCTTCACACCCCAGGACCATGCACGGCATCTAATCGACTGAGCCAGGTATTCAACGGATGTCGCCCACATTTGGCTTCACTTTAGGTTTAATTTCGAATTTTTGATGTGATAGTTTTAGGCCGGGCAAGACTACTTTGCCCACTCCACTCCACTCCACTTCTTCTCTTTAGAATAAAAATTGATCATCCTATTCCAATACAACATATACATATACGAGTATGTATGTATATCCTAAGAACATCTAATCCACATGGAGTTTATAGTTTGAGTTCAACCATGTGTGGGGGGCATTCCATCAGCAAGCATTCGATGCACCAAAAGGGAAGCGAAGCATTAAACATTAGCTTATAATTAAGTAAGCATTTTGTATATGAAACTCCAACCAACAACCACAATTAATAACCATTTCCGTCTCTCCGTTTCCCCCTCCGCCGTGCAACAAACTAAATTCAATATGTTTAGGAACAAAGAAATCAATGGAATGGTTTTTGCTACAAAGAATTGATTTTCGATTGATCGCTCCAATGGCAGCCACATGAATGTCACACAATGTACTTAGAATAAACTAATCGTACAATTAAGCTCAATCCAAGCACTAAGAACATAACATACTCGTACAAGAAAACAAATATTCAGTAACCAATAACCATGAATAAATCAAAATCTATTATTTAAGTATTTATAACTTTATTAATTATATTTATTCGCTTGGCACGACACCAGTGAAGCTTGAAATGAAATGATAGACCAAAGAATATAAGGATAACGGATCGCAGTGTGTTGGACTCCCGCTATTTCGTAAAGTGAACTTGAAGTGGTGCTACTCTGTCTGAAGGGCATTACCGTTATCTTCAGGTGGAAGCTCCCTGCTGCTATTTTACACTAATTGCAGCACTGTTTCTCGTTCCTTCCCACTTGCATTTCCATTCCAACCACCAAATAACACGAAAGGGAGGGAGCGACAGAAGAATAGAGTGCATGCGAAATTCGTTAACCTTTCTATATTGGCAATTGGCACTTAAGTTCTTCTCTTTGTGCGCACCCCGCACCGCTCCTTCCAGCCACAGGTGCTCCTTGTCTCTCCCACGGCCCCAACGCAACGCCTCCCCTCTCTTGGTGTCATCTGTTAATGCTCGCTCCTTTGTACCGTTCAAATTGGGATTTGTGCGAAAGGCAGAGAGAGAGAGTGCGTGCCGAAGAGAAGTGGAGTTCCGCATGGTGAGTAAAATATGAGTGCGATCAGCATGTACACACCGAACCAGCGTCGTCTGACTTTTTGACACTACGTCACCTTGAATTAACACACTTTGCAGTGTGCACTTTAAAGCAGTGGGCATCAGGTGAGCTTATCAGTGATCAAAAGAGTGAGAAGAGCAGACGGGCGGGTATGACAGTTGCATGGCTGGCTGCTACGACACTATTATATCTGTTTAACTTTAATAAATTTACAAACTTGTGGGGGCTCTTTTTCGAATGCATTCGTTGCCCGAAATGTATTACAATAAATAAAATTAACTTTATTGCGATTCATATACAAAAAAGGGGAGCCCAAAGAACGACAAAAAGTTAACTAAATACATAAAGAAAGGTTAACAGGCAAAATTACTACGAGTATATGCAAAATAATTTGTTTAATTCGGTTTTGGGTTGGGTTTCTTTTCGCTAGGAAATTTGGGACAGTGCGAAAGGCATGCGCGTGCAGGTATACAAAAAAAGCCCTCAGAGAGAGATAGAGAGGGGGAGAGAGAGGGCTATATAGATAGATTGTGGAGTGGATAGGATAGAGCTAGTCGGAGCTGGAGCTTTTCATATGTACGTATTTATATACAGAGCCGATATCCGAGCAGAGATCGGACTACGACAACGTCCAACGATGGATCTCCTCTCCTCTCTGTCTACTTTCCGTAGTTGGCGCACCCGCCGCTGGCATACTCGGGCTCCTCGCAGGTGAGCGTATGCTCATCGAAGACCTTGTCCTCGCCGCAGCTGATGAGACGTGGATAACCCTCCACGCAGGTGATCAGGCGATGGCAGTCCCCGGAGACGGGGAAACGTGGGAAGGGCCAGAAGCGAGCGGCCACCGAATTGGGATCCACCTTGGTGGGGCACTTGAAGCCAACGACAGCTGTGGATGCAACACAAACACACAAGAAAAAACAGATCGTAAAGAGGGTGTGGGGAATGCATAGTTAGAGCTGATCTTACCCTCGGGATTGCAGTGGTCGAGGAGCTGGTCGGGCCAGTTGCAGCCATGGATGCGCTCATCGTAGGCCAGGCCGGCATCGCAGTCCTGCTCGTGGGGCTCGCCGTGGGCGCACTTGATGTACGTGGTGGCACAGTCCTTGGACACCGCATACAAACCGAACTGATACTCACAGCCCGGCGAGGAGATCGGAGTGGCTGTGTGTGCGTGCGAGGGTAAATTGAAAGTTCTCCACTTAGAATATAACGTCTCTACTCACGATCCCACTGACGACCCTTGCAGTCGACGGCCCAGTTGTAGTTGCAGTGATTGTGGACGGCGCCCTTGCCATCAAAGAGCAGCCCATTCTCGCAGGTCTCCAGGGTGAGGGTGCCATTGGTGCAGAGGAAGAACTGGTCGCAGTTCTCCGTGTGGGCATACGCCTGTTCGCCGTACTTCTCGGGGCACTCGGGTGAGCCCACGGCCAGGGCATGTCCTGTTAATGGTAAATAATTCAATGTGCATTAAAAATCGATGAAAAATCAGCACCGATCTTAGTGGACCTAACATTTGGGATATTTTATCGACTCATTTTGACAGCTGCGTTGACAGTTGCGGATAGTGTCAACGGCAAGCACCATAGGCCATGTGCCATCCACTTCCTTCCGGCCTTCCTTCCGCACTTGCCAGCGCGGTGGCGGCGGAGGCGTGCAACTGGTTTCGATGGGAGTGCAAGTGACGCCACCGTCTCGACACTTTCGCGCATCTTCGCGTCTAGCGGCAAATGTGCGGCGCCGTAACGTGATGTAACCAGCGGGCGCTTGGAATGCCGATGCCACCATCGAGATCGGGTAACAGGTTGATTGCCTACCCAAAGCCGACAAAAACAAACACAGACGCACACACGCACACACTTATGCACTACAATGTGTGCACGAGTGGAGTATATTTAAATCTTCGAAGATTTCCGGTAATTTGTCTGGGACAAAAAGTGTGTTGGGAAAACTCTCTCGAGTTGAAAATGCCGAAACGAAAGTTAATCGTTGGTGCAACAAACGGATATAATCTGTTCACAGATCGTAACACGATCATATAGAAATCTGGATTCTAGAGTGATCTTTGAAGCACGAATTAAATAACTTCAATCTGTTTCTAACCTTTTGCTGGCTGAAAACTTGTATCGTATCAAGTGATTGTGTTTGCAAGTCTTTTGTTTTATTTATATTCTTAGCTAATTGTTAACTGGTTTGACGGGCCCCAGTTCTACTTTGGCATTTGTTTTATCGCAATTCCTGATATATTTATTGAATACTTGTGTGGCTGGAAATGATCAGAGATTTGGAATCGATAATCAGTTTCATAAGATTGAGGATCAGTTTGAAGATTGAGGATCGTTTGGCCCCACCCTGGCACATCGTCTGCGTTGCGTCTGAGTCATAAAAAGCAAAAGTGATCGAGCGCACATGATCTGCATGCCAAATCAGCCATAAGCCACTGTCCCCGCAGGTGTCTCAGGGTTAAGTATCTACCAATTGGAGCAGTCAGGTAACTAATCTCTGGCCTAGCCTTCGCTTCAAACCAGTAATTAAACTGGATTTGGATTTGATATTTCTTATATCTTTCTGCCACTGCGCTGAGAACAAAAGCGCCTAACGGTGGCTGCCATGTGTGTGTGTGTGTGGATAGGGTAGGTCCACACGGTCTATGGTCTGGCGACCGTCTATGACCACTTCACGCGATTGCAATTGGAATTTTTGAAAGTAAAAGCAAACATGCTTCGTAATTGAAAGGTTGCGCTAATTGCGAATGGTAGGGGGAATGGTTATTATTGCTATGTTAGCCCCCAAGGCCCTTGCGGCATACTTACCAGCTGTTATCCAGGACAGCACCAGGATACTGGATACTAGAATTTTCTGCATGTTGAACACTTTGTTGTGGCTTTCTTGGTTCGTTTGGCAAATGGCGGAAATTCAAAGAAAGGAAATGCACCCACAACACACACACTGAGAGAGAGGCACAGAAACAATAACAACAACAACAACAACAACAACAAAAATTCAAATATTCAACACGCGCAAAAAAAAAATGTGTCGAAAAACAAACTGAAACTTTCGCTTCAGGTGGCTTGTACGTTTTAACGGTTACGCGTTCCAAACTCAACTGAAAAGATTTATACCGGACTCCAAGAAGAAGAAGCAAGCGGCGGTAGCGGTAACGGCAGACAGCGACAGCGACGTCGACGGCGACAGACAAACAGAAAAACGAACGAAAAAATACAAAAACAACCAACAAACGACAAACAAAAGTTTTGCAAAAGCTTTGGGTTTCGCGTTGCTGTTGTTGTTGTCGAGATTTTAGGTGGGTGGTTGAGATGGGAAGTGGAGAAATAAGAAAATAAACCAAATTGCTGTTGGTGTCACTGTAACGGTTATCAACCGTGGTGTTGTTGAATCTATTGTTGTTTCTTTTAATGTTGATAGAATTTCTTTCCTTCTTGCTGTTGGTGCTGTTGTTGAAACTCTTGCCTATTGATATTCCTATTATTTTGAATGCTGCCGCTGTTGTTAGTGTTGTAATATTGCCACCACTGCTGTTGCTGCAAAACGTGATTTGGGGTAAGCTTCCAGCAGGCAGGCATATGGCATGCATGAATATGTGATTGAAAGTAAAAGGCAAAGCTCGAGCAAAGCGCAGGCAAGCTTCATTCATGATCGGCGCTTGTCCCGTTTCTTGCCGATTACCGCTACATTGTTAACTATTGCAAAACTTTTGGCCGCTGCTGTTGCTGCTGCTGCTGCTGCTGCTGCTGCTGCTGCGGTTATTGCATAACCCAAAAATCTGCTGCTCTGCTCTGACTGCAGCCTTTTTGTTGTTGTTGTTTTTTTCGTTTTTTTGCTCTGCTGCTCTTGTGATTTGTTTCGCTTGCGGCAATCCGCTTTGCCCACTCAGGTAATTAACGGCTCTTTTGTGTGCCCTGTCTCAACAAAGGGTTAATAGATCACCCTCGGCCCCCACCACCTGACCGTACGAGTTGCAGTGTTGCGTCCCAAGTGAAAGGTTTGATTGATTATTCGACAGACAGATGATATCCCCAGATATGCATCCCACTTATCCCACACACTTATGTATCTATTTCCAAACAATAGATCAACAAAATACAACAGGATTTATCATAGTTTTGAAATAATTTTTTAATTAAACAGAAAATGAAGTTGAAGTGTGTCTTTGATCCACTAAAATGGAAGACCAACAGTCTTAAGTTTTAGATACAAAAATATATAGAAAAGTGAATATAGATGATAGATATAGAGAGATAAATATTATCTAAAGAGTGCTTAAAGCATCGCAGAACGTTCAGAGGGTAGTCTTAAGGTATGATGGATAGCTTTTAGGAATAGTTATACCAGCAGAAAAGACTCTTTGAAAAGGTATAGAACTCACAGCAAAAGTTGTAGAAATCGAAAAGAGAAGCCACAAGAAAGTTATGCATAAAAAAAGTGACTTCAGTTGATTAGATAACATAGAAATAGATACAAAGATTTCTTAAATACAAAATAGAGGAGGAAGCTGCTTAGAGCAAGCCAAGATCTTGCTAAAAGAAATATTTGCATGTGTGAAATATCCATAGATGAAGTGAAAACTTATAGAATACAGCATCAAATGATCAGAAAGATCTCATAGCCAAGAAGGATGTCAAAAATAACTAAGGGAAAGAAGGAAAGATAGCATAAAAATAGAGGGGATAAGTGAAAGTGCATAGAAAGTTTATAGATAGAATATAGAAGAGGTTGCAGGTGTAGTTTATATAAAAAAAATCAGTTTATTTTCTTGTATAATAATTAAATGAAAGTCAGAAAGAGTGAGGAAATATATACACAACAATTTGGCAGTAGATTCAGTTGGGCACAGAGTGATAGACAGAGAGGCGGTAGAGGTAGACACAGAAAGTGAAGAAAATAGCTGGATAGAACGGAATCGATAGAACGAGACAGCCAGACAGTCAGACAGTCAGACAGTTGGACAGAGGATTATAGTTTAACTGCTAGGTTCTATAGGAAATGGGCTAGAAAAACTAACTTTAAGTGACTACGACGCGAATCCATTTTTCTCAGTGTCTATTTTTGTGTGCATAAGTGTGTGACTGTGTAGGTGTTGGGTGTCATGTGTGTGTGTGAAGTTGGATAGCAGAGAGAGAGGGAGAGAGAGAGAGAGGAAGTGGGAGACGCGCATGTGGAGCTTATATCGGCGGGCAGCGCTGAACAACAGCCGGCTTAGTCCTTCTTATCATCGACATCCTTGTACCAGTCCTCGCAGCCGGGCACATTTTCGGGTGCGTCACACATCTCTGTGTTATCGTTGTAGACCTCGCCCAGCTGGCAGCCCAGATCGCGCGGATCCTCGCCGTTCAGGCAAACGTAGAACTTTTGGCAATCTGTGGGATGGGGATACTTGGGATGGGTCACAACCTGACCGCGATCATCGGTCTTTGGCTGATCCTTGGGGCACTCGAAGCCAGTCTCAGACATTCCTTTAATAAGAAAAACAAAACCAAATCATGACGGTCAGTGAAAAGCTCAACTCGCAGAGGCTCAAAGCTCAAAGAACTTACTCTGCTCGGGATTGCAGCCCTCACGCTTGGCCGTATCGGGCCACACGCAGGTGCCAGAGTACTCATCGAAGTGCAGGCCGACGGTACACTTGGTCTCCAGTGCGTCGCCCTCGATGCAGTTGTAGAAGATGTTGCACACAGACGGATCGGGATGGGCAAAGAACCCGTTCTTGCGCGGACAATACTTGCTGGACTTGGGCTCCTCTATAAATGGCAAGTCAATTAAAACCAGTTCGATGTGGCTGGACATCAGCAATTTATCTTACGCAATTCCGTACGATCCTCGCAGTCTACATTGAAGGGCTGGTCGCATTTGTTGAACTTGCGATTCAGGGGATCGAAGACCAAACCGTCTGGGCAGAGTCTCGCCTTGGGCACACCATCCTCGCAGACATGGAACTTGTCGCACTGAATCTCATCGGCGAACTGGCCATTGGGCTTGGGGCACTCGAAGCCGGCTCCGGATACAGCTATGTCGAGGAAGAAATAAATGTACAGACGGGAAGAGTTCAGTCAACTTGTTTTTCACACTTTCACTTTTTCCATGGCACGGAAAAGTGTAACAAAAAAACGTGATCGACCGATGATCGGAACCGTCGATGGCAATTCCGCCATTGCGGTTTCCTGCTTTTGGATGGGGGAACTTTTCAACAGAGTAACTTATTGGTGGGGGAAATGTTAACATGGGATATTTCAACAGAAGCTGCTGGAACTAAGGGGAACATTCGAGAAGTAAAACGATTCTTGAAGAAATAGTTGGTGCATCTCTAGGCAATGGCTGCACCTTCATGCAGTGACGACTGCAAAAGTTTTGTTGCATAATCCACAATTTCAGCCAGACAACGACACGACCGCTTTTTAGGCTTGGCAGCAGCCAGTTTTCCGAGACCACCGGAGAGCGAGCAGACCCAGTTCCAGTGCCAGTCCCAGTCCTAGTCATCAGCCAGCCGGTTTTCACTCCTCATCTCGTTATGCCCCGCCTCGAAGTCGTTTATGGATCTGCCGTCTGTATCTGGGAGCTCTTCTCGAAAGGTTGGTCACTTTAAATGTCATTCGTTGGTTTGGGCAGGAAAAAAAAGAGCGTTTAAGCGCTTAAGCGCTTAAGCCTAATCTTGATTTGGTGTCAATGTCAAAATAATTAACAACAAGTTGCGATTTCTGCGGGTGTTTTTAGACAAACAAATAAACGGACAGACAAATCGGACACTAGACACCAGCGACAGCGCGTACACCGTTACCGAAATTTCCTTCCTTTCGATCCCATCCAACTGCGATCATCGGTCACCGATTGGCGATTCTGTTCAACACTCACTTGTCGCTGCCAGACAAAGCGTCACAGCCATGGCACATAAAAATAATTTCATTTTGTGGATTTATGCAGATTCCAGGGTAGTAAAGTAAAGCAAAAAAAAGCAGCACTCGATTTTTGTGACGGCGGGTCCTTCCAGGAAGAGGGGAACTGCTGAGCAACTGGATCGCGACTCAAGCGGTGCGATGGTTAAACTTAAACTAACAACGGAACGGCAGAGAGGCGCACTTTTCAAGACTTTTTCACCGGCCCCGGGAGGTGCTGCGACGACGACGACGACGGACACCGACGCCGTTGCCGGCCGCGGCAGAGCAATGGCAGAGCGCCAGTGCTATGACGTGGGGCAGGGGCACTTAACCTGGCCGATGGAAACGACTGGGGTGCGGTAGTGTAAGGGAAGTCAAAGTAAGGAATGGGAAGGTGGCAAAGAAAGGCGAGACAAAGATGTAATGAAACCAAATAGCGCTAAGAGCATGTCGAGCTTTGCACACCCTTCCGCCTCTTGCCAACTGAACCAGGCAGCCCACACGGCTGCGCGAGGCGTGTCAGTGCAGTAATTGGGTAGAGTATTCACACAAGGAAGTAAATCAGCTTGGGTCGAAGAGTGGCACACTCATGCGTTCGCATGACTTACGAGCAGGTACGTGCATACAAATGTAAATATGTATGTATGTATGTACATGTGATCAATGCAGCTTTGGCTGAGGGGAGCCAATATGTGATTTGCGAGAGCGACTGCGTCCATACACCTTACTCTCTCTATCTCCCCAACATATTTTCAATACAGCAAACTCCCGTTAGATTATTCTCTAGGAAGTCATGTTGTGCGAAAGGAGAGTGGCGATAAAAGACGAGAGAGCGAGAGAGCGTAACCTGCAAATGCATTACTCTCACACGCCAAGACAGTACAACTCCGGGTTAGGGTATTCCAAGCATGAACACTACCCGCAAGCACATGTTGTGGATGTGGCCGAAAGTAACAAAAAAAAACGCCAGCAAGCGACGACATTCATATGCGCCAACGCTACCAGAGGTTTGATGGGCCGCATGCAAATGTCGTTTACAGCAATAAAAACCCAAATCACAAAAGCCCCAAAGCGAATTAAGCCAAAACGAACAATCAACGCATACGATAACCAAAAGAAAAAACCAAAAAGAAGTGAATGAAGGGTGCAGCCTTTCCATTCCCGAACCGGTGCAGGCCTTTCCATTAACAGATGCCCGCACAGAGTCCAGCAAATTCACAGCCTTGAGGAGGATCTGCTTTTTGTTTTATTTTTCGAGAAGATGAGATGTTTCGAGAGGGAGAGAGGGGTTCCTTGGCTGGTGGAAAAACTGTGTCACAGGGGAAATCGAAACGAAATGTCCGATAGTTGGTAATATACATAATATATACATATATATGCTAAATATACGACACGCAATGTTCCCAAAACCAGTTGTCCTTGAGAGATGCGATCCGATACGAACCAATACGATGTGGCATCTGTTTATGCGGCGGCGGCGGCAAAAACCAGATGAGATAGAAACTAGTTTAGGTTCAAACTTAATTAACCGGACACTTTTACTCTCAATCGACCAACCGACCGACCGACCGCCCGGCCCGATGGATGCCATGCCGTTGGTATTCTAAGAAACCAGCAAAAATCTAAAATTCAATTGGCAAATTAATTTGTAAACTAATCACGAATAAAAATCGTATTAAACGAACCGCTTTGGTTTGCGTTTGCGTTTGCAGTTAGCAGAAAACCTACAACAACAAAAACTACTGCTCGCATTAATACACACACACGCATACATACAGATGTGTGTACGTATTTCGCTTCTTCCATCCCGATGGACACACAGGCCAACCGGCACATTGGTTGCCCCATCCCGATGGAAAGAGACGCTGATTTATCAGCCTGGAGCGAAAAAATAAAATCATTTAAAGATTTGGTAATTCAAGGTTTTTACTGGCAACATCGGCTCGGATGGCTGGGATCGTCTTCCAGTCCGGTTTGTCCAATAATGTTACGAAATTAACGAAAAGACAAAACAACAGAAACCAAAAGGCATATTTGGTTGTCTTGTGGCTTATGGGTCATCAAATGTTGGCATTTAAATGGAAATGCGCCAAAAATAGTCTCTCCACCCCCTACTCTGAAGACAAGTTTCCGATGCACTTTGTGGCATTTTGGGTTTGGTAAAGGCAGGCAATTAAGAGGTCATTCAATTTTAGAGACAAAACGTCATTTGCTCACGCATGCACCGACACACACCCACACACGAATACAGCAGAATAACGGTAAACAGGTATGCAGTTTGCATGTTGCCGCTGAATTCACAGCATGACAACAGCTGGTGGGGGGCGCTGTGGCATTGATGGCATAAATTAAAGAAAACAATTAAACAATTGTACATTGTGCATTCTTAGTTAGCTTTCTATTTCCAGTGGCAGGTTCTTATGGTTTCACTTACCCGCCCCCCGAAACCAGCAACGCATATATTAACTAACAGCAATCAGAAATGGTTAAGCAATTCGCTGTTAAGTGCACTTAACATGTGCGTAACAGTGTGCTGTTGAACGCCAAATTGTTTGCTAGATCAACGAATTATGCTGGCTATGATTTTCTAACTTGAACAAAGATGTAAAAACATCATTATTTTCCCCGGCATAACTTAAGTTTTAATAGAGGGCGGTTAAGTGGGCAAAGTTCGTTATTTCCTCTTTACATTTGCAGTATATTTTGACAATGTGCTGGTATATTACGGTTTATTTCTGAGGGTCAGGCGAGTATATTTGCTTGAAAAATCCGCAGTCACACTGGTCAAAACATTAAAGTCGCATTTTTACATGGTTGAAAAATGTTAATTTAAGTACTGAAATTGCCAATATTGAACGTTTAAAGAACGCCAAGAGGTGGGTCCACTAAGACAGTCATCGAATCATACATAATTGGAGTGCAAGAGAATCTGTGAAACCAAAAACGAAGTGAACTCGAAAATATCAGACACACTCATTTTGTGGGGTGCATTGGATTTATTGATTTTCTTGCATCAAAGAAACGGAATGTGCGTGCGCGTACTGGGTGACATCTGTTCTGATTAGAATTCGGCCCAAAGACCAATATGGAGTGTGCAAAAGCGCACAAAATGACTATTTAAATGTGCAATCGAACAGAAAAACAGACAGCCGACACCAACACACAGTTAGTGGACACGCACACACACGCAAACGGAGAGAAGGTTTTTTGCTAGCATTTGGCCAACTGGTGACATCATCAAAGCAACCAATATTGGTTAAGGCAGCCGACGGACAGAGCCATAACCAAAACCGAATTGATCATTCATTAATCATTAATCATCGTGCACCACCCTTGCCCTTGCCTTGCAGAGTAACGCGCTACACAAGCCGCTTCTAACCGACGACATCCCTGCCTCAGGGTAGCACCAATCCAACAAATTCGAAGTGCAATCCAGAGAGAACTCGCGAAATAGTTAAGTAAAACAAGGGCAAACAAACTAAAAATGGATCGCAAGGCTGAGCTGGAAAGAAAAAAGGCCAAATTGGCGGCCCTGCGCGAGGAGAAGGATCGTCGGCGGAGGGAAAAGGAGATTAAAGACATGGAAGAGGCGGCTGGACGCATTGGCGGCGGCGCTGGCATAGACAAAGATCAGCGAAAGTGAGTTTGTTTTTGTTTCTTGGGTTGTGATTCCCAAAGCCCAAAGTACACGCTGAAAGCTTTTGGTTCTGCCTTTCCTAGAGATCTGGATGAAATGCTTTCATCCCTGGGCGTGGCACCTGTCTCCGAGGTGCTGTCTTCTCTGTCATCGGTCAACTCAATGACGTCGGAAAATTCCAATACACAGACACCCGACGCCAGCCTGCAGGCCACTGTCAATGGTCAAACGTGAGTTGCCCGAACACTTTCCCAATTTGTATTGAATTAATTGTTATGTTTGCTTATTGCTTTGTTCCTTTTGCCTTCAAGCAGTGGCGGAAAGAAGCAACAGCCCTTGAATCTGAGCGTTTACAATGTGCAAGCAACGAACATTCCACCAAAGGAGACGCTGGTCTATACGAAGCAAACACAAACGACCAGCACCGGGGGACATGAGCGTGATGGTGCGTACACACAGCATAAGAATAAAGCATAAGGATAAGCATAAGCATAAGCATAAGCGGGAATCCACTGTACCATGTACCATGTATCTACCGACAATAACCACTATCCATAGTTTGTTTCCATCTATCGTGCTGCTGTCTTGTTCTTGTTCTTGTTCTTGGTTGGCCTTGAATATCCTTTGTACTATATTCTCGCTCTATCTCTATCTATCTGTCTCTCCACACACACACACACACACATGTGTCTCTGTCGCTTAAAGTCTGGCTGCTGCATGCTAACCTTTATCCTTCCCTCTACCCCCAACACACACACACACACACACAAATTCGGCATTTTGCGCTTTAGAACGCTTTCCCCCTCCTGACCCAGTCCCAAAAAAGATAAATCATAAACGAGCAATCCATAGTGAAATAAAAAATAACAAATACAGTTCTTTCTTGCCACTCCTCGCCTCTGTCAGGATATATGGAGGATTGGTGGCGTCCACGTAAAGGTACTAATCTTAATTATAAGCAAACCTAACCACCACACACATGTCAGTATCTGTATCTGATCAGCACAAGCGATTATTTTGGTTTATGTAATGGTAAAAATTGAGTTACCGAAATTCAATTGGTGTGGCATAAACATGGTTAAATCATCATCATCATTGTTTTTTTCATTATCTCTGACCCGCGGAACCACCCACGAACCCATCATTAAATTCATCATTTTTGATTTTCGTTCCCATTGCCCATGCCCACAACTCCACATTGTTAGCGCCCAATTAGAACAATTTTTGTAGCGCATTTAATAATTTGTCTATTTAATTTCTCTCTCTTTCTCTCTCTCTCCCCCCTTATCTGTTATTGGCACGCACGCAAAAAAAACTGCAGCTCATGCTACGGATTATTATGGTGAGTAGCCAACGTTCCTATCCGTAATACTTGTGCCCAACAAACTTTTCAGACTCTCTGTGTAGACGTAAAAGCAAAGTAACAAACCGTACAAATCGTATCGTATGCGCCTCCTAATATAATACTCTATGTAGAACCACCTATGTCTATATCCCATCTGTCTATATGTATCCTATATTTTGTGTGTAGTTCTTTTTGCGCTCTTCCCAACACGCTCCCCAGCCTTACACACGCCCAATACCAATCGCCTTGCGTTCGTTGCCTTGCTTAGATTATCACTGATAAATATAAACAAGTATTTATTGTATTCTTATTGTTTTTAGCATATTGGTTTTATGTTTTGTTTTGTAGCCTATCGTAGTTAATGCCTTCCTTCCCTTTGATCTTCGTTTCCGATCGTTTGATTTAATTTGTTCTCCTCCTCCCATAACTGATATCTGATCCTTAATGCATATATATATTCTATGACATATCATCTATGATTTATATATCTATAATTGATTTGTTTTTTTGTTTTCAAATTAGCTCTAGAGCCCACATCGCCACAGATTCAGTTTGTATCAGAGCCATTTTATCTTAATCGTAAATCGTTAAAAAAAAAAACCAAAACAGAAACCCGAAAACAAATTGTTAAACTCCACCCAATTTATAAGTTGTGTGTGTTTTTTTTTAATTTTATTTTTATTAACTTATATTTTATTTCGTATAAGTAGATAGACGGACTTTCGTATGCATTTTTTCTCTCTTTTTTAAGCTCATCGAATTTGCTGCATTTTAGTTTATGTATAACAGTTTTTGTGTAGGGCTATATTATGTTCGTATAACAGCTATAATTGTATTTTTTTCTCTTAGTTTATTTTATGACAGTGTGCAGAAAGTCGAGAACTAGTCGATGATTATTTTTCACCCAATTCCTCCTAGGTCTATGATAATTTGTAAGCCAAAACACCAAATACTTTGCATGCGTAAGAGATGCACAGAAGAATGGAGAGTTCCCTAATTGTATCTAGTAATTATCTGAACCGTTCGGTTCATAAATTTATCTTTATATAAACTACTGTATGATAATTCTCCTTCTATCGCCCCCACGCCCATGTCCCCCGCCCTGTTCTGCCTCCGCTAACCTATATTTTTTTGTGTGTACCCATCCAACATATAAGGCCAGGCTTGTGTGCTCTTTATATACATACAATATACTCAATATATTCATATATATAATCGTATATCTTTTCTATATGTGCCCGCCCATGTGTGTGATCTCTCTCTCTCTCTCTCACTCTCTGTGTCTCTCTCTCTCGCATTTACCAAACAGCAAAATTCAATTAAAAGCACACACTAAAAACATTTTTCCTTCTCACTTCTTATACGTTATGCATTTAGCTTAAAAAAAAACATTGACTATTCGATCTCTTAATTAATTAATGGGCGGTATGCAGAGCCAAAACTATATTTTGTTTTAACTCTCTTTCGTTTTGTTTTGTGTTTTTTTTCTTTGACAAAAATCACAACAACAACAACAAATCATAAGCAAAAGTAACCAAATCGAAAATCAAAAAAAACAAACAAAAAAACAACCAACTAGCTACAATGTATGTAAAAATATCATTTATTTCTTTATATTTCTTCAAGATGAATACAATCTTAATCCGGGTTTAGAGTGGGAGGATGAATTCACAGGTAGGTACAGGCCGCCACCTCCGGGCGGCCTATGCCCATATTGAAAAAAAAAAAACAGTGACGGAATCGACATGAAGCAAAATAGGAACGTACCAAATTCTATTCACAAAAAGAGACAATAAACAAAAGTCAAGTCAAGAAGAGAGCTCAAAATATCATCGAGTGGTTGTCAGTGTTGGAAAATAGTGGTTTCCGTAGAGAGTCAGTGTTGCGAAAGAGTCAGTGTCGAAAGGCAAACATTTACACCATCGATCGAAACAAACACAAATCATTTGTGCTTCCATGTCCTGCGTCACGCCCCAACCTACTAGACCCTCCTTCTTCGATGTGTGTGCCTGTGTGTGTGTGTGTGTGTGTGTGTGTGTGAGTCAATCATCCTGCAAACCGCCCCGTCGTGCTGTCAAACCCATAATTTTCCTCAACTATATACTAACCGCCTCTCATTCAAAAGCAACATCAAAGGGTTAACCCCTTGCGAAATGTGTCACTAAGACTAGGGGGAACCCTCGAAGAAAAGCTCAACTTTCGTTTAGCCAGTGCTTCTCTCTCTCTCTCTCTCTCTCGGTCTCTGTCTTCACACACACATCCACACACACTCTCATTCTCCCAGTTGTTGTGATGAAGCGTACCCTCTCTCTACTTATTCAATTTACAGCACAGTAACACAGATAACAATCGATCGCAAATCGATCATTAATCGGCAATTAAACTTAAAATATTTCAATATATGATGTATTATATTTAATGCTAGCATAAAAACTAAATAATTTTAAGTGCAACAAAGCAAGCAAATTACAAACTGGGTGGAGAACAACAACAAAAAGCAAAATGTGTTAACGATAAACGATAACGATGGCTGGCGATATACATTTAGAGTTAATCGAAGCATTAGAGGCGTGCAAATTGTTATATTTTTTATTTGTATAATTGGCTTTGTATATTAATTAGGTGGATCAACAAATCATACCAAACCATACATTTCCCTGCATAAATTAACATTGTAATATATATAGATAAATATATATATATATATTTTTATGCTGCGTTCGTGTGTCCACGACGTATGTTCACGCAAAGCACCCCCACTAATCACCCAATCCAAATAGCAGCTCCAAGCACACTTCACCCCATCCAACACTCCAGAAAAACAGCTCCAGAGACGAGCTGCCCTGCCGCCAAACTAACTTTCCCCCCCCCCCCCAACTCTCGTGCTCTCTCTCTCTTCTAACTGTATGTGTCTGTCATTTGTGTTTGTCTCTCTCTCCCTCTCTCTCTCCCTCTCTCTCTGTCTTTCTCTCGCCTAACCGCAAGCACCCGTAAGCTTCAGTCCCACAACACAAACTGTAACCATAATCTGATCAACCAGATCGCATCGAATCCCTGCCGCAAAAACCGCAAACCTAAAAAGACAAAGCCAAGAATCAAAAAGAATTTAAGCCAGTCAAGAAAATAAGCAAAAGATAAAAGAAAAAGGATGAAGATGAAAATGAAAATATGAAAAGATGAAGCAAAGATATGTAGAATTCTGTTCCTGTTCTGTCGATTGTCATATTCCTCTAGCTGTGTTAGTTTTATACCTTAAACAGTGCTTGCATTTGATGCCCAAGGAGATGACGAAGAGAGCTCCCTGCCCCATTTGGACAACGGATTCTCGTCGAAGCTGCCACCCGGCTTTCTCACCCACGGCCTGCCCACGGTGAAGGATGTCGCGCCGGCCATTACACCACTCGAGATCAAAAAGGAGAACGAGATCAAGAAGGAGGGTGAGTCCCATGATGACAATCACCTTAAGGAATATTTTCTGATACAAAAAAATCTCTCTCGTTTAACGCTTCAAGTCAACGAGCTGTCGGAGGAGCAGAAACAGATGATCATTCTATCGGAGGACTTTCAGAGATTTGTGGTGCGTGCCGGGCGTGTCATTGAGCGGGCCCTGTCGGAGAACGTGGACATCTACATGGACTACATTGGGGCCGGGGACAGCGAGGAGACCAACGATGAGCGCTCACACGCTCGTCTCTCACTGAATCGAGTGTTTTACGATGAGCGATGGTCGAAGAATCGATGCATTACCAGCATGGACTGGTCCACACACTTCCCAGAGCTGGTGGTCGCCTCGTATCACAACAACGAGGAGAGCCTCAATGAGCCGGATGGCGTGGTGATGGTGTGGAATACGAAGTTCAAGAAGCGCACACCCGAGGATGTCTTCCATTGCCAGAGCGCAGTGATGTCCACCTGCTTTGCCAAGTTCAATCCAAATCTGATACTCGGCGGCACGTACTCGGGCCAGATTGTTCTGTGGGACAATCGTGTGCAGAAGCGCACGCCCATACAGAGGACGCCGCTCAGTGCGGCTGCGCACACACATCCCGTCTACTGTCTGCAGATGGTGGGCACCCAGAATGCGCACAATGTCATCTCAATATCGTCGGACGGCAAGCTCTGCTCGTGGTCGCTGGACATGCTGTCGCAGCCCCAAGACACCCTCGAGCTGCAGCAGCGCCAGTCGAAGGCCATTGCCATCACATCGATGGCATTCCCGGCCAATGAGATCAACAGTCTGGTGATGGGCAGCGAGGATGGCTATGTCTATTCGGCCTCGCGGCATGGCCTGCGTTCGGGCGTTAATGAGGTGTACGAAAAGCATTTGGGGCCCATTACGGGCATCTCAACGCACTACAATCAGTTGTCACCGGACTTTGGACACCTCTTCCTCACCTCGTCCATTGATTGGACCATCAAGCTGTGGTCCCTCAAGGTATGCAAAAGGCAGATACAAAATATTCCAAGTATTTCTCTTATATAATTCGTTCTCTTTCTGTGCTTGCAGGACACAAAGCCGCTTTACTCCTTCGAGGACAACTCGGACTATGTGATGGACGTCGCTTGGTCGCCCATTCATCCCGCACTTTTCGCTGCTGTCGATGGTAGCGGTCGTCTTGATTTGTGGAATCTCAATCAGGATACCGAAGTACCAACAGCCTCGATTGTCGTTGGCGGTGCGCCGGCGCTCAATCGTGTCTCCTGGACACCGTCCGGACTGCATGTCTGCATCGGTGACGAGGCCGGCAAGTTGTATGTCTATGACGTGGCTGAGCATCTGGCGCAACCGTCGCGGGATGAATGGTCACGATTTAATGCCCATCTCGGCGAGCTAACAATGAACCAGGGCGATGAGGTCTAGTAGCCTTATCCAACGACGACTATAATGAAGATGAATGATGATGAAACGGATTGTCGTTGGTCGATTTCTGTAATCTGTAACCTCCTCCATGGAAAGAATTCATTCTCCAGCCCCTGCCCTCTGCAGCCTCAAGCCCAAGTGGAGTGTATTTTATATATTGTGAAAGTGTGTGTGTGTTTTTTTTTGTATCCCTTATCCATTATGTCTGTGTGATCCCGCTCCATACTTGTGTATAGCCCAGAACCAATCAACCAGAAACGAAAACAAAAACCAGCAATAATGTGCATTAGAAAGATCATTGAATGAAATTCGAAAAAAAAAAACAAAAAATATTAAAAATTGAATACATGGAATACATATATGTATGAAGTGAGAAATTATGTAAAACAAGAAAAGGGTCGAAGTGAAAATGGAAATGGAAATGAAAATGCAAATCATTTGTGAAGTAGTCCAAGGTCTCAGCCCATCCTTGATTGATATTGTAATTTATTTTTGTATTATTAGTTACTGGTTTTATTAATTATTCAAATTTTTAATTTACAAATATCTGTGTTCTCTTATTATTTTTCGTGGAACTCATGATTCTGATGATTCGAGGGAAAGCAACATATAAATTAAATACTATTATATATTATATATTCGATACAAAACAAATTAAGCTTAAATCGGAATGTAGAACGAATGGAGAGCTCCAGCTTCTCGCAATTGAAAGACACAGAGAGCAAGAGCGTGAGCAGCAGCATGTAAATGTATTAGAGCCTATTTAACGAGATTAAATAAAAAGATAATATCTACTATATACGACAGACAGTGGCGCCGCCCCAGATAATTGTGTATGAGTGGATCTGTGGTACAGTGTTAGCTGGCAACGCCGCCATCCAGATGATTCCATTGCTCTGGCATGCCAGAGTGCACTGTGCAACGGCACATTCCATAGCGTATCGAAACCGTACTGAAAGCTCGCCAAGTCGCGCTCTCAAAAGCTTTGCACGTAGCTTGCGCTCTCAGGTGGTGTTGAGACAGCGGTAGTCGCCTCTTCTCTCCCATAAGTAGACAAGTGCAAACGAGAAGACAACACTACTAAATGCACGAGCGGCTACATCGGAAGCAGAACAAGCAGCAGCAAGCAAGCAGCATATAAAAACAGCAAAAGAGAAACGTTGCGAAAGTTTGCAATTATTTAGACATTCAACTTAAACAGTATTTGCAAGAATCTCAATGGATTACAAGGTAAGGGCAGTGGCAGTGACCATCTATGAAATATGTACCTTCAAGTGGCATTCCTACACACTCCTCTGTATCGATTGGCCCACAAATGAATAACACAAAACTTATGCGTCATCCAGCCAGTGCCGACGGTTGTGGCTGCCGCCCCCTTTGATGCGGCCGCCGATGCCCAGACACTGAGGGCCGCCATGAAGGGTTTGGGCACCGATGAGCAGGAGATTATCGATGTCCTCGCCGGTCGGAGCAACGGCCAGCGGCAATTGATTCGCGCTGTCTACGACGCAGAGTTCGAGCGGGATCTGGTGGATGACCTGAAGAGCGAGCTGGGCGGCAAGTTCGAGGATGTGATTGTGGCCATGATGCTGCCGCCTGTGGAGTACCTGTGCAAGCAGCTGCACTCGGCCATGGCCGGCATGGGCACCGAGGAGGGCACCCTCGTCGAGATCCTGTGCACGAAGAGCAACGAGGAGATGCATCAGATTGTGGAGGCCTACGAGGACAAGTACCAGCGTCCGCTGGCCGAACAAATGTGCAGCGAGACATCGGGCTTCTTTCGCCGTCTGCTCACGCTGATCGTCACTGGGGTGCGGGATGGACTCAACACGCCCGTGAATGCGGACGAGGCCAAGGAGCAGGCCAACCAGCTGTATGCCGCTGGCGAGGCCAAGCTGGGCACCGACGAGGAGGTCTTCAATCGCATCATGTCCCATGCCAGCTTCCCCCAGCTGCGGCTCGTCTTTGAGGAGTACAAGGAGCTCTCCGGCCAGACCATTGAGCAGGCCATCAAGCACGAGATGTCCGATGAGCTGCACGAGGCCATGATGGCCATAGGTATGAGCACCACACTCCTCTTATCCTCCCAAATCCCGAAACATCTCTTATATGTCCAACCCTCCAGTTGAGTGCGTTCAATCGCCGGCGGCCTTCTTCGCTAATCGTTTGTACAAGGCCATGAATGGCGCTGGCACGGATGACTCCACGCTCATACGCATAATTGTGTGCCGCTCTGAGATTGATTTGGAGACGATCAAGCTGGAATTCGAGCGCATCTACAATCGCACTCTGCTCAGTGCCGTGGTGGTAAGTGACCGACCACTCCCCACCATCCACACTCCCTGTTAACGTCTTGCATTTCCGTTTTCCATTTCCATTTTGGTGTTTGTATTGTGCTAGGATGTAAGTACTTGCCCCTCCAAATTGCCACGATTGTTGCCCCGGTTTGAAGTGTCCTAATCCCCTGTCTCCTCCACTCTCATTCTCCCCTCTCTCTCTTGCAGGCGGAGACCTCGGGCGACTACAAGCGGGCTTTGACAGCCCTGCTGGGCGCTGCCTAAGCCACTGGTGCGGAATCGTTTGTGCTTATACGTAGTGTGCCTTCCTAGAAGTAGCGCTTTTAATGTCTGCTAATAATATTAATCAATTAATCCATCTTAAATGTGAAATATTTCATCCAATTAAAATGTTTGAATTTGATGCAATGTAGTTGTGGATGTGGGTGGGTTGCTTGGTTGGCTACTTGAAGGATAACTTGTGCATCTGCTTGGAGATCACCGGCAGGTAGTTCTGCATCTCATCCGGATTGGTCCAGAAGGCTATCGAGCTCTTGAGCTTGTCGCACGGTGCCTCCCGGTGGACAACCTCCTTGAGTATGTAATCGTTCTCGATCTCATGATGAAAGCGCGTATCGTTCATCCGCATCAGGACATCGTCGATGCGCAGGAAGTGACGGAGAAGTATGAAGAAGCCCGAGGGCATGACACGCTGGAAACATCAGCAACAACGTCAATCATCAATCAATAAGCTGACAGTAAAACACTCACAATGCGCACACTCATCACCGAGATGCCGTGATCGTGCAGCTCATCCTCGAACAGGGTGAGATCTGTGTAGAAAATTATATTCTCGCGCTGCATTAACTTGAACTTGTTGAGCGTCATATCGGTGCTCTCCGATCGTATCTTCTCGTTCATGGTGCCCTGATAGGTGGACGTGAATGTCCAGTCGAACGGCTTGAACTTCTCCTCTCTTGTCTGCTCCGGACTGAAAGGGCACAGAAGTGAGTAAGGAATATGTTGAGTCGCCTTTCCACTCACCACCGTGTATGACGCCATTCCTGGGCACAGGCAACCTCCACTGGTTGCGGCTGTTTGCCATTGTCGACCAGGGCCAGGGCATCCATCGGCTGGAATTCCATCAGAGCGCCGTCCTTGTGCTGCACCACCAGTTTGTTTTTATGGAACACCATGTCGGGCAGGTGGGGCAGTTCCAGAGAGTATTGATAGTGGCAGAGTTCGCAGCGAGCGGCGTCGTCCTTTTCGCAGCACTTGGTGCTGCCTTGCTTGCAGATGCTCTTCAATATGTGCGACTTTTCGTAGCTTATGTTCCAGTCATTGAAGCGAATCGACTCGCCGTCAAGCGGCAGCCGGGGTACAGCGCACTGCGGGAGCGCGCAAAAATTTGTTTTCGTCAAGATTGGGCGACTGTGCTCCTGCCATTACTTACATCATTGTCCATTTTCGTTAGCTGTAAGTTTATATTCGCCAAAATCAAATCCGAAATTGAATCATGGCAAAAATCCGAAATCGTATCAAAGCCAGTGTGACCGCGGAATTATCGATAAAATATACCGTGAGGGCCTCGAAAATATACCGAAATATATTTTGTATATTTTCATTTTCAAAACGTACCGTAAATTATACCGTGAATCTAAAATCATTTTCCTTGATCTTGATTCTCGGTCTCTATAATCTGCAAATTTGTAAAGTAATTCATTGAGATTGTGATCTTTTTTTTCCGACCGAATTTCTGTCTCTACCCAAAGGAACCAACAACGAAATCGGATTTTTATTACCTGTATTTATATGTAAATGCAGGAAAAAATCGATAACACAAAAAATACCTCGATACATCGGACAATCGTTTGTGGCAGCCCAAGTGGCAGCCCTGCTACAATCAACAGCTGCAGCCGCCGGTAATATTTGTTTTTGATTCAACATTTCGCCGTCCTGCCACACTCAAACACAGAAGCCATTGAATCACCTCCCGGTTTAGAATCAGGATGTTTGCCCTGACACGTTTGGCGCGTTGCAGCGCGATACGTAGACGCAGCCTGGCGGAGATCTCCACATATCTGCAGCCGCAGCGGTGCCGGAGCCAGGCCAGCAGCACGAAGGCAAGGCTCAACGAGCTGGACGGCCCCAGGCTGGGCCAGCCCACCAGTGTTAGCCATCCGCATCTCATCCAGCCCCACGAGCTGGTGCCGGGCCTCACGCTCGACGAGTTCCAGCAGCGGCGCAGCAAACTGATGCACAAAATACAGTCCTATGCGAGCACCTTTGGCGACAACTACAACGGCCGCTCCACTAAGAATCACATGGTGAGTGCATGCCTTAGTCATGGCACTTAGTCGATGCCTTTCTATAGCCCGGTCTCGGTTCTTTGCAGGTGATTGTGGGGGCCGCCTCGAAGAAGTACATGAGCGGCAAAATTCCTTTTGTCTTTCGGCAAAATTCTGACTTTTACTACCTGACTGGCTGCCTGGAGCCGGACTCGATTCTTGTGATGACCATCGACCAGGGCGCCAAGGTGGAGTCCATGCTGTTCATGCGCCCCAAGGATGCGCATGCCGAGCTGTGGGATGGCCCACGCACTGGCCCCGAGCTGTCCGTGCCGCTGTTTGGCGTCACCGAGGCCCACGACCTCGGACAGTTTGAGACGATACTGGGGAAGCTGGTGAGCGGCCTGCAGCCGCATTTCTGGTTCGATATGAAATCCTGCGACCTGCAGCACGTCAGGGAGGGCGTCATCAAGACGAGCAGCACGGAGAATATTCAGCTGCTGCCGGTGCACACATTTTTGGAGGGCCTGCGGCTGCTTAAGTCGCCCGCCGAGATGGAGCTGATGCGTCGCACGTGCAGCATTGCCGCCCAGTCCATCAACGAGGTGATGGCCGAGACACGGCCCGGCCAGTCGGAGCACCATCTGTTCGCGTCCGTCGACTACAAGTGCCGGCAGCGCAACGCCAGCTATCTGGCCTATCCGCCGGTGGTGGCCGCCGGTCGGAATGCCACCATCATCCACTATGTGGACAACAGCCAGCTGCTGCGGCCTCAGGATCTGGTGCTGATGGACGCCGGCTGCGAGTATGCCGGCTACACCAGCGACATAACGCGCACTTGGCCGGCCAGCGGCAACTTCACGGCACCCCAGCGCACGCTCTACGACATGGTGTCGGTGCTGCAGTCGGACATCATCCAGCTGATTGGCCGCATGGGCGGCGAGACGCTGGACCAGCTGTTCCAGTCCACCTGCTACCGACTGGGCAAGTATCTGCAGGAGATCGGACTGGTGCCCAAGGAAGCGGATGACTACAAGACGCTGGTCAGCCAGGGCTACAGATTCTGTCCGCATCACGTCTCCCACTATCTGGGCATGGATGTGCACGACACACCGAATGTGCCGCGCAGCCGAGCCCTGGAGCCGGGCATGGTCTTCACCGTGGAGCCGGGCATCTACATCGGCCAGGAGTGCACCGATGTGCCGCCCGAATTCCGTGGCATTGGCATACGCATCGAGGATGATCTGCTGATCAATAAAGACAGCGCTGTGGAGGTGCTCACAGCTGAGTGCATCAAGGAGCGCCGCAGCTTGGAGCAGCTCTGCCAGCAAGCCGAAGCAGCCACCGACTCAGCCTGAAGCCAGCGAAGACACACACAAAATCCCTAGTCAGAAACTGCACTTTCAGGGTGTGAATATGGAAAAATATAATTGGAAATTGTATAAATGAAATGTGGTGATGTGGTTGCCGCTTAGAGCTTGGCAAAGATTGGCTTCTCGTCCTTCGTCAGCTGAGCGGCCACGGCCTGGGCAAAGTCCTCCGACTGCAGATTCAATTTGTTGTACCAGCGCTGCAAGAGATAACAAAAGAATTTTGTACCAATGGGTTATGGCTTGGGCCGTGGGTACGTACAATATGATCGAGCCCCTGCTGGTTGGTGTGCTCCAGCGAGTAGACCATGTTCGCCTTTGTCGTCTGCACTGCAATGGGACTCTTTTGTGCTATTTGCTCGGCCAGGGCCAGGGCGCCGCTCACCAGCGAATCCTTGTCGGCAAAGACACGGCTAACGAGGCCACAGGCGTGCGCCTCGGCTGCCTCGAAGCGGCGCCCGGTGAAGCAGAGTTCGCGGGCCAGCGACTGGCTGCCAATGGCCTTGGGCAGTCGCTGGAGCGTGCCCACATCTGCGGCCATGCCGATTTCGACCTCTTTCACCTGAAAGAAGGCGTCCTGCGTGCAGTAGCGTATGTCCGAGGCCGTTATCAGATCAACGCCAGCGCCAATGCACGCCTGATGGACGGCCGTGATCACGGGCTTGGGGCACTGCTCGAGGGCACTGATTGAGTCCTGGTACAGCTTGATGACACGCTCCAGGATGTACCCCTTGCGGGCACAGTCATCTGTGTCGGCCAGCTGCTGGCCGAGGTTCATCATGTCGCTGAGATCGATTCCGGCCGTGAAGTGTTTGCCTGAGGCGGACAGCACAATGGCGCGACAATCGGGATTCGTGGACAACTCTTCGAAGCAGTTTTTGATCTCCCTATGGGTGGAGGTTGGATACTGTAAAGAATGTACAGCTGACCATGCTTGATGAGGACTACTTACAGCCACATCTGCTTGTTGATCGCATTCAACTTGTTGGGTCGGTGCAGTTCCACATGGAAGACGAATGGCTTGGGCGTCGATATGGCCAGCGTCTTGAAGGCTGTGTGTCCAGCCGGAGAGTTGGCCGCCTGGGCGCTGTGGGATGTGTTGTGGCGTTGGGGCTGCATCGCAGTAGTATATCGGCCGCTGGCTGCCAGAAGGTAAATGTGAAACGGGGATATCAGCGCGGGTAAAGGTTCAGTGGTTCAGTGGCACTTCGGACTTTGAACCGCCGCTGTCCGTTTGGACTTGGGGGACAATAGTAGTGTTTTAGGGAGACGACAATGCTGTCCTATTACACACCGGTCATGTTGGGTGCCAGCCGGATCAGCTTGTTCAGGCGATACACGGACATGTTGAACGAATTAACAAATCTTAAATGTTTTCTTTTGTGCGGCAGCAATTTACACAGTTCTACCAGGGTGGCAACTCTAAGGTGTCGATTAATTTTCTTTTCTGGTATTTTGTGCACTCATGAAATGTATATTTTCTGATTACTACTATTTACAAACAAGTGCTTCAGAAATGCTTATAGTTAATTATAAATAATAGTGTTCTTATGTCTAAAAAGTGACTTCTTGGTAAGCACGAAAATACAAGTATTGCCCTTTATAAAAATACCAACCGACCAAAATACCAAAACTGAGCTGCTTATCGACGTTGCCAAAGTTATCGGCTGAGCTCGTTCATTTGGTTTTACCATCCAGCAGAAGTTTGCAGGTGTTACTTAAAGTTGTGTTTAATAAAAGTGAAATACATTAAACAACGGGTAAGTCATACCGCTTTAAATTATTTTTCGTGTAGTTTGTGTGCAGATATGAAGAGGAGGAAGTTAGGTGTCAGAAAATAGCCAAATCTCGGTCTAAAAGTTCTATAAGTTCCGCGACCGGCGAAATTCGCAAAACTGCTGACAAGTCATTTTGCTTTTTTGGGGGACATTTGTTTGTTTACTTAATATTTTCGACAAATAGGCATATGAAAAGAGCTGCAGATCTCGACAGATCACAATATCTCTCTAAACTTTTTTCTTGCTGCTGGAAAATGTCGACCCAAGGTCCGGCGTTTTATGCATGTTCGTGCAGGTCTCTCAGCAGATAATTTCGCCATTTGCTTTTCCTACATTAGGACTATAAAGGGTCATATGTGTGTACATATATTACAACATTTGAATGCTGAATCAGAATTTGAATACTTATTTTGCACACCTTAAAGTTCATTTCCATTGGCAGAAGAAACATCAAAAAGTTCCAAAAAGCCCGCTGCGCAGTCTGCAGATCTGCCGGCAAGGCGTCGCCCCTGCCCGCGGTGTCTCATGCAAGTCTCAAAGCTCAAGAATCTCAAACATAAACACAGCTTACAGCTGCGCGACGGATTCGTGAACTTATAAACAAGCGCCAGCCGGCGCCTTCCAGTGAAATTTGATACACTAGGCGGCCATATTGTTTACATTTGGGTTTTGCGGAGCGGATGCAGTTCGCAGAAAATATACAGTTAACCAGAGCTCCCACCCCTTGAGAATCATGATTTCATTGCGAAATATTTTTGATCCCCTCATCAATTGTTTATACAGAAAGCTAGCGCTCTTTTTCAGGCATATATTACGGCTGTCATCTATATTATCCGAACAGACGTTTAAAAAAAATGTCCATTTTCTTTTTTGTTTTTGCAGCTGTGGCAGCTCGAAATACCAAAATACAATTTCTGTTCATCGCTTGCCGTGTGGGATAGATATATCGATATACCTGTAAATCTCTTCATTTTTGCTTTGGCGCGGCGACGCTATTTTCCCGGCAAAAAAGGATTTGTGCTAAATAGAATATAAATAAGAAAACTAGCAAGTGCGGATAAAGGAAACATGGTGAATTGCATGCTGTGTGGCTCGTCGGTGGAGAATGTCCGTGACTACGGGCCATCCTTCCATTACGACGAGCTGAATAAGGTGCATCGCAATTGTCTGGTAGGTGCCTCAACTCCACATCCAGTCCACCCTAACAAAAATACTAACAAGCGCATTGTTTACATTTCTTCATCTTTGTTTTTGCTGTGTTTCTTGTGTGTTGTTTAGTACTTGAGCTCGAATCTGGTGCAGCGTGGCGATGACAACAATGGAATCTCACGTTTCCTCAAGGAGGACATTCTGGCCGAGGTGGAGCGTGCCAAGAAGTTGACGTGCCACTACTGCAACAGGAGCGGCGCCTCGATTGGCTGCTGCAAGTCCAGCTGTCGCCGCAGCTTCCACTTCAGCTGCGGCCTGGAAAACCTGGCGCGCAATCAGTTTTGCGGCTCCTATAAATCCTACTGCCACTCGCATGTTGGCAAGAGCAAAGTGCGCCCACCGGCCGACGAGAAGTGCCCCATGTGCCTGGAGCTGGTGGTGCCTGAGAATGAGAAGTTTAGGCAGGTGCTGGCGCAGCAGGCACCGTGCTGCCGCAACGGATGGTTTCACAAGAAGTGCCTGCAGGATTACGCCCACAATGCTGGCTACTTCTTCAAGTGTCCGCTGTGCAACAGCTCGAGCAAGTTCATGGACGTCTGCCTCTGGGGTGTGTCGGTGCCGAACAGGTACGTATTTGAGCAGTTATTGGCATGGCAAATAATCCCTCCCACTCACTTCCACTCCAGGGATGCTTCGTGGGAGACTGAACCTAACGCATTCCACGACCAGTTGGTCCGCGACTTGACCTGCACCGCCTCCAGTTGCATTGCCGTCCATGGGCGCAACTCGGACACGCGCAACATTTCGTTTTGCCAACTGTGCGGCTCCAATGCGGTGCACAGCTACTGCGTTGCCCCCACTTACGTGGAAACCTGCCAGACGTGCAGCATCGTGGATCCGCCCAGTGATGACTCCGAGGACGAATTTGAAATGTTTGCCAGGCGCGAAGCCCTTCGCAGTCGCAGCCGGATTAATGGGCAGAATCGCAGTCGCTACCAAGACAAGCTGCGTGCTCCGAGCACGGACGAAGACGCTGATGATGATAATGAGGATTGCGATTTCCTTGGCGGCCTCGAAGCTGTATACCCGCCGTTGGCTGCACCGGCCGCTGGCGCCATCACTGCCGCTGACAGTGTCGCTGCTACTGCCACTGTCAATGGAACCGATACTGGCAGCATGACAACTGACACATCAAGTGAGCAAGCTGCCGCCACAGCAGCACCACCAGAGAGCGACCCGATGCTGCGCACACAAACACCGCTTGGCTCGTTGACACGCGCTCGCGCTGGACATGCAGTCAGTGCTCCATCGAACCGTAAAGTTGACCAACCCGTCAACACCTCGCCCCCACAGGCCACTGTGACCTCTTCAGCTGCGGTTGCTGCTGCACGCCAGAGAAACAGAAACTCATTGCTCCGCCACACCATGTCGATCGAACGTGAGTCTAGAGTACAGCGCATTGGACAACGGCGCCGAACGATGAATTCTGAGCCGTTCAACGGGGAGTTGCGGTCTCGTACTCTTCGCCGCCAGGGTGCAGCTTGTCTTCGCCAGAGTTCCGAAACGGAGATTGGTGCCGGCGACATCTCGTGTATCGCCAGACGCACGCGAAAGCGCACAGCCGAGACGGATACGGAGCCAAAGAATTAAATCCATGAATGTGGACGATGCCACATTCATTTCCTATTTAGATAATATCCATAATGGCAAGGCCATAAACAAAAAATTAATTTTGTTTCAGTTATATTTTTTTTTTCTTTCTTTTTTTTTTTCTTTTGTTAATAGTATTCAGTATTAATCTTCCTTTCTGGATCTCCTATAAACTTAAAAGAACTTTACTTAAGTTTTCCAAAAAAAATATATAATATTGCGAAAATTCGCAAGTGTAAACATATAAAAACAAATAAAGGGAATAACAAACTTATGCCGAGTTATGGAATTGGGAAATCTTTAAAAATCCCGCCCTAGCGGCCATTGGCATGAATATGATCAAATTGTGCACTGGCAACGTGGCGATAGTTCAGCATTTGAAAAATCGACCACCTCTGGTCAGACTGTTTGACGCAGAAATATCGATGACAACGATTACCACCATCGATGTTTCTCCAGCTCCACAGACTATAAATAAGGTTATTTTTTTATATGTGTTAGTGCGTTAGTAATAGTTTATCCAGAATATGATTTAAGGACTGAACCAGACGCCCCCGAAACCCGTTCAACGTTCCGCAACGAATTCACAGCTTCGCAGGAATACGATTCGAAACGAAAACTGATGTCACGCACACAGAGCGAAGCTGAAAACACACAAATTCAACAACAAGTCTGTCATTGAGTAGGTAGGCAAGTGTGTGTGCCAGTGTACATATGTATGTTCGTGCCAGCCGTGTCTAATAAATGAGTGCAAATCGGGCGAACACTCTAATTTTTCCATTTTCTGTGTTATAATAACTACTCGTGGATTCGACAATAATTAGTCCATAAATTCCGCTGTGCTTCCTTCCCTCTCTATCAAACGAAACCAACAACAATATGTCTTTCACACACACATGAAACCGTTGCTGATACGAAGCAGCACCAGCAGCAGAGCGAAGGGCAGCGCAGCAGCAGAGCCAAAAAAAAAAAGAATCATTTAGATCCAAGGAAATTGAAACCGCTACGCAACATCCAACCAACCACACAACTTACATAAATTTAGTACATCAGCACTAATAACAATAGCCAGCTTATCACAAGAAAGCAGCAACAATTAGGAGCAGAAAAGAAGCAGCAGCAGTAACAGAAAAGAGAAGTTGGAGCAGACACAGGAGCAGAGGCCAGTGGCAGAGAAGCACTATCAGCAGCAGCAGAGCAGAAGCAGAAGCAGAAGAGTACAAGCAGCAGAGAACAGTTTATCTCAAATATTCATAAAAACCAAGCCGGCTGCCGCCTAAGTGCGAGCGAGAACCAAACAGCTCCAATACATCTCTTGCTTCAGTACATGTGTGTATGTGTGTGTGTGGGAGCAAGGCATAGAATTTGTTTTTGCAAACAATTATTTTTGCATTGTTCAAAGCGGCAGCTCTAACTGTAAATAGCAGCAGCGGAGAAATAGTGGACAGCAACAGCAGGAGCAGCAGAGAGCAGAAAATGGCACGCGGCTTTGATCATCTGTTCAAGCTGCTTATAATCGGCGACAGCGGTAAGTGCAAAAAACGAAGAAGTAATATAAGGGGGGAAGAACCGCAATGATTGTAAGATTAATATGCACTCTACAAACGCACACACTCTCTACCCCTCTCTGTCTCTCCTGTGCAAAGGGTTTTATAAATAAATATGAATTTATATTTAAGTTTTTACTTGTCCTCAATTTGCCAGCATCCCGCTAGAGCCCGATCAGCTGTTTTTAGCAATGGTTTTTTCCGTCTGTCCCCGTTTTCTTTATTTTTTCTCGATGGAGATTTATAGAAGCGACTAATCTGCATATCGAGTGCATCAAAAGTGTCGCCCTTCTAAGATTACATTCCTTTGTCGCTGTGCCTGTGGCTGGCGCTGGGCCGTGACTAATGGTGACACATCGCAGGGCAGGATTCGCACTTGATACCCAAGAAATGCTGGTGGTTTCTCTATTGCTTACGCTTCTTCCAGCTGCATGTAATTAGATCATCTGCTCGGAATAGAATAATAATGAGCCACAACATTTCCAAACACCCTTCAACTCCCTCCAATGAATATTTTTCCTACGAAGTGTTTGTCGAGTTTTTGAGAGTATTAATTAACGATTTTTCCCCCATTTTTACCGCCAGGTGTTGGAAAATCCTCGCTGCTGATTCGATTCTCAGATGACACATTCTCGGGCAGTTATATAACTACCATTGGAGTGGACTTTAAGATCCGAACGGTCGACATTGACGGGCTGCGGGTGAAGCTGCAGATATGGGACACGGCCGGACAGGAGCGATTCCGCACCATAACGAGCACCTATTATCGGGGCACCCACGGCGTCATCATCGTTTACGATGTAACGAACGGCGACTCATTTGCGAATGTTCGCCGATGGCTGGAAGAGATCCAGAACAACTGCGATGTGGTCAACAAAGTATTAGGTGAGTCTGGAAGCAGCTATTGTCGACATTTAATCATTTGTTTGATTGCGTAGTGGGAAACAAGAACGATGATCCCGACTGTAAGGTGGTCATCACCGAAGATGCGCAAAGGTTTGCGAAACAAATGGACATCGAGCTGTACGAGACATCCGCCAAAGACAACATCAATGTGGACAATATGTTTCTGTCGATAACGCGGCAGGTGCTCAACCACAAGCTGCGCACCACCTCCAATGAGCAGCAGAAGGACACCATTAACTTGAAGAACAATCCCGGTACTAAGCGTAGAAAATGCTGCAGTTGAAAGCGCGTCGTGGGCATAGGGAACTGGCACCAAAAGCTGCTACAGGACCGGACCAGGATCGGTGGCGCCCTCGCTTGCGGAATCAGTTAAAATAGTTGTGGGGAGCGCATAGTATATAAAATATAACGTGGGTTATTGGCGTACATTATGGCACACACACACACATAGACATAGCTAACACCAATGCACCAACAGCGACACCAACAACAACAACTACAACTACAACTACAACTAAAACTACGACAACATCAACACCAACACCCACATAGAGACGATTTTTTCTGGTCTGTTTTGGTTTTAAAATCCTATTTTAATCGGAATCAAATGCCAGTTAGCCGTTAAAACTAAAATTTATATGTGAAAAGCGCAATTAAATGTATTTAGAAATTTATATACATACAATACAATACAATATTTAATATATATACACAAAAAAAAAACAACAAAAAAAAGCGAAATTGAAACAGATGGCATATTTATATACACAACAAAATATACATATTTATATCGCGGAAATTGTATTTACAATTGCATCAAGCCCCGAGCCCCCCATTCCTGAACAACAACAACAACAACAAGAACACAAAAAGGTCTCCAATATCTCACGAAAGCAGAAAATCAGAACAATAAATTATACATGTGAAGTTTCTCATAGCCGGACAGACAGACGGACACGCTCGCAGTATGGGAATTATTTTTGTATGGAAACATGTCCGCAATGAACAACAATTTCATTGCATATATTTTAAGAGGAGCTGCAACGCCACCACATCCGATACTTTCTTTCCCCACAAGCAAAGAACATGGGAGCATTGATATTTCTACGCGTATTCAGGTTATTTTTTTCTTTTGCTACTTTCACTTTTAAAAAATGTGCACCATATAATATTTTTTGTTATTATTTTTTGAATGAATTTAATGGGCAGATAAATCCACAAACAAAACCTGTACCCAAAACCATACAAGCAAATACAATTGTATTTCGATTTCCAATCAATAACAAACAAAATGGAATAAATCGAACTACAATTAAAGCAGATTTAAATAGAGAAGAAGCAACCTTCCAAGGGGGCGAAAACGGTGCAGTTGTTGAGGTGCATTTAAAGATTTCAAAATTTGTATTTAATTGTGTTCTAATAATGCAACTGATGGATTTGGATAACTTCATCAACACAAGAAAATGTAAACTCCAAGAATTTTGTTAATTTCTTTCAAAGTTGATATTGTAAATGGGTATGCATAGACTGTATGCAGTGTATGTGCAGTACGTTGAAGCACCATAAGGTAGTTGGGATAAAGACAATAATTCGTTGAATTACTAAAGTGCTTCGTGACTTCCAAGATTGTATTTGAACCAACCAAGAACCAACAAATTAGGCAAAGTTCATATGATAAATGCGATTACTTCCTTCCTTCTTGCTAGAAACCACAGCCAGAGAATATTTTCAACATTTATTCAGTGATTTTTGCAATGGATTCTAGCAAAAAATTACGTGTTCTAATAATGATTTGATTGGGTTCTAGTTTCGAAATGTATTCCCGCCTCTCGATCATTGATATTCGAATTGTTTTGTGGTAAAATAGCGTACTGCATGACAAGCCCAGGTGTGTATTTATATCCAATTAGACATTTATTTATGTATTGTGTTTAAACACCAAATATAATTATTTAGTTATTCCCTTTTGGCTGCATAAAGACTTTTAGAAAGTGTGGCAGTTCCATAAAGCCTATACATACATGCGTACATACATATATATGTAAATCTACTGATCAGAATGCAAAAAAAAATGATATATATTTATATATGTGTATATATTTAACGACTACAATAAAGAAAGCAAATTAAATTTTGTAAGCCGAAAGTTGTTCACATTTAGAGATGAAAGAGAAGGTTCATGCAGAACGAAACCAGCTGAATCGGTGGACCATCCTTATGGCATCCTTATAACAAAACCAAATCTGTCATCTTTGCTAATTAATTTTCATATAATTTATTAATATTTATTTGTATTACTTTGTTTCGAAATATTTCGGTTCGTTTTCCACTGTATTAGCGACTAGTATGGAGGAAGGAGAAAAAAAAAACACATGGCGGATACACAGAGAGAGGAGGGAGATTGGGATAGACAGGGTGTACGTATAGCGATTGAGTTGACTGTATTTGGCAGACAGTGCGGCTGAACGCTCCACTCTGTGTTACGTTAACGGTAACGGTATTCAATGATACTTGGCCACGGGAAAGGTGCGCGTCTGGCGGCAGGAGACGAGAGCATCACCCGACTGACCGGGCGGACAGCGGCAGACAGCCAAATGGGCCTTCGGCTCGCAGCTGGCGCCGGTTGCGCACTTTCCGATGCAGGGATCAATGCACTGATAGTTGATGCAGGCCCTATGGTCGGGGCACTCGTTGTTGCTCAGGCACTCCCCCTAGATGGAGACACGAAGAAAACAAATGAGAGAGATGAGGGAGATGTCCGATATTGCTGAAACTTACCCGAGTGCAGTGCGTCAGTGGATTGCCCGTGTGTCCGGGCAGGCAATTGCAGACGGGACGTTCGCGTCCTGTGTTGTCGTGTCCCGGCACGCAGATGGTATTCGTGCCGCACGGATTCGGGTCGCACAGGTCCTCCTTGGTGAATGGGCGACAGCGCACAAACGGATCGCCGGTCATGTCACGCGGACAACTGCACACGGGCGTCAGGCCACGCAGATTGCAGTCGGCGCCCACGCCGCAGGCACCCTCGCAGGTGTTCTTGCAGATGCCGTAGAAACAGGCGGGCCGACCGGACGGACAATCCACATCGCCATAGCATTCCGGTCGACACTCCGTGTACGCACTGCCGATATAGCCCTTGGGGCACTCGCACACCGCCCGATGGTTGGCCACGGTCTTGCAGCTGGCGCCCGAGCCGCACTGGCCGCACGATGGCACGCACTTGAAGTTGCTGCACATGTCGCGGCTGCTGCAGTCGCCATCGTGTTCGCACTCGTGCCGGCAGCCGCTCAGCGGATTGCCCAGAAAACCATGATGGCAGGAGCATGTGGGGACGCCATTGATGATCTCGCACTTGGTGTTCACGCCGCAGGGGCTCGGATGGCACTGTTCCTCTGAGGAAGAGATAGATATTCAAATATGTATATTTCAATTTAGTTTAATTTAATTTTAAGGGTAACATTTGATTCTTCTGACTGTTGTAAAAAGAAGTAAACATGTCGCTGCACAAAGCTTTTATGCTGAGCGTGTGCCGACTGCGCTGCCCGAGAGCTTTTGATTTGCACAGAGAGAGAGAGAGCAAACAGCTCTGCCGGCGGCCACTGCTTTATTTTGATCGATTTCATATTTTCTAGGCTCTTGACTTTCGTTCTCAAACTGCTTGCTGATTGCTTCTCAAAGGCTGCCGCGAAATCGTACAAAAATGTGAAAGCACCCAAATAATGTGGGAGGAAAGAACGGATAATGGTGCAAGTTTGCCCATTGAAAATGGAAAACAAGGGAATTGCTTGCCCCAACCACCATCTCATCATCATCATCATCATCATCATTAGGTGTGTACCATCAATGGCGGAAAAGTCATAGAACAACAATTGGCATTAAAGTAAAAGAAAATAATAAGTAAACCCCAAAAATATGCGCATAAATGGACTTTTGCTATTTGATTTCGATTTTCTATTCATGCTGGCTGTACCTCAAGCTGAGGGGTGAGGACTGAGGGCTGAGGTTGTGGCCAACCTTAGTATGACAGAGCACATAAATCACATGGCACGGCATAAATCAGGCATTGGAGGGGCAGCAGCGGCAACTATGGAGTAGGCAATAGGGCAGGGAATACAAATTACCGCCAAGTAGGCGACTGGGAGCAAGTGGGCTTTAATTGGGGGCAAACTGTTATGCTGGAATGTCTGTTTTGCTGTGCTCTCAATGACAATTATTTGACTAAAGCTCAGCCGCAATGATCTCTTTCACAGCCAGAGCCAAACTCTTTGGCTTCATTCATATTTCCGCATTTAATTTGCTAGCAGCATACGTTTATCTGTGCCCTGCAATTTATACACATACACACATACATATGTATGTACATTCGTTTAACCATAAACGGATGTTGACTCAACGCCTGGGGTCTGCTGTGCTTTGGTGTCTGGGTGCTTGGGGTTGTGGCTCGCCTTCGGCTTCACCATTCGGTTGTGCTCTCTCGCCCACACGCCCTTGTCCTTGATCTTGACAATTATGAAACAAAATGCTTAGCTAATTACCATAACATTACAAAGGCCCCGAGAGCGCTTCTGGTCGGACATGGGGCGGACACTGACACTGTTGTGTTTGTGTTTATTATGGATTATTATTATCATTGTTATTATTATTAAGCGCGAACATTTTATGCATGCCAAAACCCACATGAACAGCCACAGCTGCTGGGCGGGGCACCAAGTTTTGTTTTTGTGTTTCTGATTTTTTGTTGATGTCGTTTCGTTTGCCTTCTTTTGGTCATCGGATCAGAATACTTACAAAACGAATGCGATTGCTTATTATTGGGAGCTCTAAAAATATGTTCATTCTGACACAATTTCAGGTTTCGTTGCTGACTGTTCGCTATTTGCACTGCTCACTGTAAGCTTTCTTTCTCTGTATCGTTGCTTTAACATATGCGTAAACGCTGCGACGGCCGTTCTTTCGTCTATTTATCCCGCCTTCTTCGCTGCTGCACTTTTATTGCGCTCTCGCTCTTAGCTTGCCAGCAGCGTATGCTCAAATGCTCTCTCTTAATCGCGCTCTCTTGCTCGCCTTCTGCTGATCTTCATCCGATTTGACCTACTCTTCAGCCGCCATGAACCAATAAAGCTTTGCCTTGCTTTGATTATTATTTTCTTATATTCTTTCTTCTCTGCTTAAATTGATTATTCAATGGCCTTGGAATTGCGGAACCAGTTTTTGCAAGGAAAAAATGACACTTGATGATTTCCTTCTTTAGATTGATGGCCCCCCTCAAAGGGTTAGCATTGTGCGAGTGGGAGCGTGGGGAGAGCGGGGTACACATGTACATATGTGGGTCAACAAGTTCCAGTTGTGCAGCACAGAGAGGGGCTTAAGGTAACTGGTTCTACGAATAATAAAGGGATGACAGACACTCACCTGGATCGTTCAGATGGCAGGCATGATAGGGATCACCATTGTAGCCCGCTGGACAACTGCAAACGGCCACATGGTTGCGGGCCTGCAAGCAGAAACAAGAAGAGAAAAATGAAGCACCAGAACAGAGAGAGAGAGAGAGAGAGAGAGAGGAGAGAGCGTGGGGTATCCACTTACATCACAATTGGAGCCAATGCCGCAGGCACCCACACAGGGATTAACGCAGCGATTGTCCTTGCACTGCAGGTCGCCGCGACAATCGACGTTGTCCAGGCACTCGCCGCGATTGCAGTGCGTGAGCGGATTACCGCTGTAGCCGGGCGGGCAGGAGCAGACCGGACGGCCGCCGGCAGCCTCCTGGCACACGGCATTCACGCCGCACGGATTACCGCTGCATCCGTATGACTGTGCGGCTGTTTGCGGATAGTGGGATGGCAAAAAATGGAAATAAAGGTGGGTAATGCAAGTGTACGTGTAGGTGCAAGTGTGTGTGTGTGTGTGTGTGTGTTAGGTGGGTTAACTTTTAGGGCAATTAACTAACTGTACGTGTGGGTATATACACATATACAGGTGCAAGTGAGAGAGAGAGAGAGAGGGAGAGAGGGCGGGGTCACAGGGTTCTGTGATAGTTACTTTTTGCTGTTTTGTATATACATTTTTTGTGGTGCAGTAGAAACTTGGTTATGCTGTAAAAGTTGTGTGTAAATACCACGTGTGTAGACCGGATCTCTATAGACAACCCGCTGCAGGGAGCGACCATCGCCGTAGGTGTAATACGTACGATACGAACAGTTGAGACAACGCTTCTCAATCCTTTTACCTATTGCCAGCTGGGGCAATGCAACTGCGATTGCCAGCACCATGAACGCCAGAGCCAGTAGGCCCCGCTGCCGCTGTTCCATCTGCAAAGGACAGACAAGAACAGAAATCATGTTAAATAATATTGAAATCTATTGGGAGCTGAAGGTGGGCATGTGACTGAGCTTGGAGTGGGCAGCCACTCGAGCACCAACTGACACATCCATGTGTCATCCAGCGAGAACAAACAAGCGGCTACAAATCGCAGTCAAAATAAATGGGTGCTCAGTCAGTCAGTCAGGCAAACATTAGTTTGGACTGTTTAATGGAATTTCCGCTGCCGCTTGACACCAAATTTGGTTTAACCCGTTGGGATAGAGAATGATGATATGACACTGCCACTGGCACTGCCTCAAGGTGAGAATGATGACACATCCGAAAAGAGATAAAACTCGTTGTCCGCTTCTTTGGAAGTTCAATTTCCACTTAAATATGAATCAATTCGATAATACAATGAGATTATGCAAATTTACGAACCCAATATGGCATGCGCCCGAGTTTTAGTTGTCGATCGAGCGTACTCGTATAAGGTTCGATCAGGTATGGCCAGAGGAAATTGGATTTCTTTATTTGAATCTTTATTTAATTATGGTAATCGCGTACTCGGTTCTGAAATGTGAAGGGTCTTGCTGTGCCCATAACAGAATCAGCGATGCTTGCCTTTGGGTCTACTTATTATGATGATGGATGTGTTTCTTCGCAACAAACTTTGAGTGCTTTCGTGGATTCTATTTAGGATTATTATTAATGCTTTTTGATTGATGTTTGAGCAGCAGACAGTGTGTGTCCCAAAATCATTAATTGTTTGCCAAAGACAAATGGATTTAAACACCGATCGAGACTCTGCGGTTCATGGTGGCTTCTAGCATAAATCTTTAAGGCAAAATTTAGTTGGCATACATTTCTGGTTATTGTTATTCTTTTGCCATACGAATCGAGACATTCTGCCTGATCTTGTGTTTAAATCACAGAACGATCGACACACTGAATCACAGACTTAAGCCAGAAACATTCCAACAGATTTATCTTTTAATGGCAAGTTAATGTTTTTTCTTCTATATTCCATGCACGTAGTGCTACTCGGAGGTGCACTCTTGGCGACAACAACTCGTAGTCCCTTTGTGCCTGATTTTGTGTATCAAAAATGAACAAGTGAAGTAAAGATTGGATTCATTTCCACTGACGACTGCGACTCACCATTCTGCTAGACACACGCAAATAAAACACACAAACAAAACGAAAAAAAATAAACAAAAATTGCAATTGGAAGATGAGTTTATTTGCCACTGGTTATGGTTGTGCTTGATGTGAACTGAAGCGACTTCTAGTTGTATCGGGCCTATTTATAGGAGGCCCATTGACCAGAAAACAGCTGGGCAACGTTGGCGTCATCATCGTCAACGCCGTCAACGCCGTCAACATCCTCCCTCCACTCTGCTCCACAGTGTCTCTGTCTCACAATCCAATCCGGGCCTGGGCTTGGGCTGTTTGTTGACAAACTTGGTACCCGAGTCGGAACTACTTTTGTTGCTTTCCGACTGCTCGTTTTGTTGTTTGCTGTATCTTTGCGGCACATTCAGTGATTGAGCCAGTCGGCTCACTCACTCACTCGTTATTCGTTTGGGTGCTATCATCGGGTGCTATTTTTAAGCGCGTACTTGACAACTTTTGCTCCCCACTCTGGCCCAGCCATGAGCCAAGCTGTGTGCGTGGGCCGTAGAATGTCCTAGAAGGGCATCTAAGTTGAGCTTTGACTTGAGCATTCCTCAGTTAAGTCTTAATTGCAGAAAGTAGAATCCAATCGATTGGTTCCTGCCTAAAATGTTTGCTAATCTCTCCATTAAAATTTGTGCTATTTAGAGACAGTTTTTGGGATTCTTAACCACATTTCAAAGCACATTTTGCTTCATCGGATAAGTAGATACAGATACAGATACAAATGCACCCACAATATGGTAATGAAAACAAGTCGGAGAAGCGTATTATATAATCTCGTGTGTCAGTTTAGCTACATTTCGATCCGTTAACAAATTATTTGCCCACATTCCATTCCCAACTTAATTAACTTTTGAATCCAAAATGGAAACTGTCGGAAATGTGATGTGTGAGAGGAAGCATATAGAATTTCTCATTTCCGTCGGCCCAACAAAACGCAACAAATAATTTGAATATCAATTTCCACTCAAAATGTCAGGCCATAAATGTTGATGGTAATTCCATTCCATGAAGTTGTGCACAAATCGTTAAGAAAAATATTTCATTAATGATTACTTAGTTATTGTTAAAGTAGATTCAGATCCGACTACCCACAGGCCCAATTAAATTTAACATTTCTACCTGTCCGTCTACCTGTCCGTCTACCTGTCCGTGTACCTGTACGTGCACGTGTATGTCTCTGTGTGTGTGCAGATTTCAGGACTCAGTTCTAGCCGTGTGTTCAGAGCTAATAGCCTGGGTGGGTCACCCAATTGATTTCCATTTGGCCGCATTTGTCATCCGAAGTGAATCGATATGGGGGATATTATAAATTGAACTGACAATTGCAAAGTTTCCTTAACTGCAGAGTGGCACCGGCGGAGATTACAGGCATTGGGCTGGATGGATTTTGGGCCAATTGCCTATAATTGAATGAAAATTGACTTGTCCGTTTGCCGTCGTTTGTGGCGTCGGCACCTGGGAGCTGACAGGCGGCTGCCATGCTGCCATGCTGCCAGGCTGGCAGGCTGGCAAATTTAATTATGCCCTCCTGGTCGAGCAAATCTTTTGGCTTACGCAGCTCATTTGTCAAATGCTCAAGGTCGCGACAGGCTGTCCTGATGGATCAGTGGACCCCATTTCTTTTCCTCTGTTCCTCTTTCTGTTTGCTGTTCATAATTTATGCCGCCCAATATCAATCATATTCAATCATGATGGACTGCGTCTTGCGTATTGGCCTATTCTGCTGCGTATCTAAGCTTACCCAAAGCCCATTCCCATTCCCATTGCCATTGCCATTGACAAATGTTATATAATCAATTTGGCATTATTAATTTGAATACACGCCACCTGTGAGCCAGCCACAAACTCCCAAATGGATGCTGGATGGCGTCTCTAGGGGGCTCTGGTCAGTGAAACAGGTTCCCCCAGCGACAAGGAACAGAGAAGCAGAGAAAGTCGCAGCTGTTGATACTCTTTGTTTGCATTGGGGCATACAAAACTGCAAATAACTGTAAGGCTCATGTGAGAATCTCTAACGCCGCGCGCTGCAGTGCAAGCCATCAACTTGCTCTCTCGTCGTGCAGGTAGAAAAGCGCTAGAGGGAGATGGCAACATTTGTTTGTTGTTGCTGACAAACGGTTGGCACGCAAAACGCAAAAGAGAGCGTGGGAGGTGAAGAGCGAGAGCGCAGTCAGCTCATAGAAAATAGCACCACTGCATTGGTATAAGTGAGCGTGAATTCTGTGTGATGCAGAAATGCAGAGTCAGCAATTTGGGCAGCTTACTGATCCCCGCACATACAAGAGCCAAAGCATGCAAAAAAACAATTGCTGAGCTTAAATGTATATTTTTTTATGTATTTGGAATACCAAAAGTATATCCAGCGTTCAGAGGACTCTGTGAAATTGAACATAAACTTTAGTAGACCAGAAAGTGTGCGTAGATTGGATGTTTTTGAATACACCGATAGGAGCCACCTTTTGAGGGTGGTTTAATTTCCATTCGAATCGATTAAGTGGGTACCAGCAGTGGTGTGAAATATACGAGGGGCGAGAAGGCGCAAAAACTTTTTCGGTCTAATTTGCAGCAATTTGCATAATTTGCGGTTAAAGGAACGAATTGATACTCGCACGATGGATGGATGGGCATTTTGGCTGATGTGTATAAAAGGGTCGGGCCCAGCTGTGGCCTGTTCAAAGTACTGGACCCGGGACGGCATGCGGCAGGTGGACTCGTCGAGCGCCTTCAGATATCACTGGCGGATATGGCGACTGATTGGAGCGCATCCGGCAGACCCGCACACGTTGTGGGGTCGCCACTACACAGTCTATGCGACAGTGTGGAGCATAATCTTTCGGCTGGGCATGTGGCTCTCGGTGGTGGTGAACTTTATGCTGTCGACGTCACTGGAGTCCTTCTGCGAGAGCCTCTCGGTGGCCGTGCCCCTGACAGTCGAGAATCTGAAAATGTTCAGTCTGTGGCGCATGCGGCGGGAGATTCTGCGCACCCACGAAATCCTGCATCATCTGGATGGCCGCATTGGTTCACTCACCGAGCAGAAAATCATTCTCGAGGGCATTGAGCGGGCTAAATATATATTTATGTGCATTTTCCGTGCGATCGCCGTGATCCTATCCATCGCCATTCTGTTTCTCTTTGTGTCGAAGGAGCGGCTGCTGATGTACCCCTCCTGGATACCCTGGGACTACAAGACATCCTCCTTCACCGTCTACTTGGTGACGGTCATGCTGCACAACATCGGCTTCTTTGAGAACGCCATGATGGTGGGCAATGTGGACACCTATCCGGGCTCCTGTCTCATCATGCTGGCGGCCCACACCCAGGCACTGGCCCATCGCGTCTCTCGCCTTGGTCATGATCCGCCTGTGACGCGGTATCAGTGCTGCGCTCAGCTGCGCCGCTGCATAGACGATCATCAGATCATTATGACGTGGGTAGTTGCTGTAGATCCGGGGTCGGCAGGTAGCAGGCACACGACGAAGACACGAAGTCAAAAACGTTTCTTGCTTCTCTGCCGCTGCGGCGGCTCTCTCGAATCCACACGAAGCTTTTGCGCTGTGCGTGCGCCGACTGCGCTGCCCGAGAGCTTTTTCTGTGCACGCTGCCGGCCTCTGCTGTAGCTGTAAAACTCGACTTGCTGTTAATCCTCTCAACACTTTTAGTCTCTTTCAGTCATTGGAGCACTCATTCTCCATGTCCTGCTTCCTGCAGTTCTTCAGCACGGCCAGCGCCCAGTGTTCCATTTGCTTCTTCCTCATCTTTGTGCGGATCGGCATTATGCAGTCCGTGAACATGCTATTTCTTTTCCTCACCTTCACCATCCAGACCCTGCTGCTCTGCTACAGCGCCGAGCTGGTCTGCCACGAGGGCGAGAGTCTGATGAGAGCCGTCTACGATTGCAATTGGCTGGATCAGTCGGTGGAGTTTCGTCGCATGATCATCCTCATGTTGGCTCGCAGTCAAAAGCCGATGATTATGCGTGCCGGCGTTTTTGTGCCCGTTCAAATGAACACCTTCAGGATGGTGAGTACATTATTTTAGGGTCTTTCTCATCACACACTAACCCACTAACCCAGCAACCACACATATATTGCGACAGGTGTGCAAGGGCGCCTACAGCATGCTGACACTGCTGAACGAAATGCATAACTCGGCAGACGGTTAGAGGCGAAGCAAACACACACAAAATATGAGCAAAAAAAAAACGGTTCAATAGAGCTTTAGCAACGTAGAAAACGGTTTCTCGATTGGTTCTTTGGCTGAAGAAGGATATGGGCATGGGGGGGGGATCCTTAACCGGATTTCCATTCAGGAAGTGTGCATTATCGCTGCTTATCTCTTCGCCAGTGTTTGCCCTTTTTATTTATTACTGCATAATCCAGTGGCTCGTTTTTAAATGCTGTCTGTCACCTGAACCACAAAATGCGCAACGGCCTGCAACCACTGAAGCTCCTTAATAGACGTTTTAATTAACTGCGAGCAAAGGTGCAGGAGGGAATGGATATTCCCTCTTTATTTTATTATATTTGCCAGACAAAAAAGAAAATACTCGGAATACAATTAAATGACAGCGCGAGCAGCGCTTAATTTGGTTTCATTCCTGGGCTCTGTGGCAATCGATGGCCAAAGCTCACATAAGTCACTTAATGGGCATGCGATTAACGATTTAAACTGCTTAAATGATGTGCAATACTCGTACACAAGAGTAGCTGTCGATTGCCAAATGGATTTTGAGTATTACTCAATTGAAATTGCAAAGAAGCCTTGAACTGATTGAAGCTTAAAGCAAAAACTACACAAAACCCTACACCTTCTTGTTTTGAAAGACACACCACAGCATACATCCGGGCATAATTTTATTAAACATACCAAAACACACAAAAAAAAAAGGAGGGAAAACCATAAAATTATAATACAAAATGAATTGTTTTAATAGCTAACAAAGGGTAACCGCATACATGTGTAAATGTAATTGATTATTTGGCGAGTCTATTGGAAAATGTAACAAATATTTGCACACACAAAAAACCAACGCGAAAGTTTTTGGCAGAGGAGCAAACAGTGTTCGAGTGGGAGCAGTAAAAATCGATGTGAGTTCGCGTGAATAAAACCCCGCAGCTGCAAGGGCCTCCTGTTTGCTGCTCCTTCTGCTCAATCCGTTGTCCGGTGTCATCTCATCGAGTTGCTTTAGGGATATTTGACAATATTGTTGCCGCCACCTGCTGAGTGTCCTCCACTTGTTGACTGCTGCTTGGGGCTTGTTGCTGCACTTCCGACACCCACTCCAGCTCCAGCTCCAGCTCCTGCTCCTGCTGCTGCGACTATTCCTCCTTTTGTTGCTGCCGTGGCTGCCCCTGCCCCTGCCGGGTGATACAAATGCGTGCCATAATGCACGGCACCCGGATGGCTGAAATATGGTATAATGGCTGGTGAGGCGCCAGTCATGCCAGGCACTGTGGTGGGCAAGGATACGGGTCCAGGAAGTGGAACTTCTTCGTGGCCATACGGCATATGCGATACATATTGATGCTGCTGCTGCTGCTGCGGGGCATGATAAAGTTGCTGCAGCAACGGCACTGAGCCCGGCTGATAGTGATGGAAATGGTGGAAGGGCACGGCTCCGTGCCCATGCCCATGCCCGTGGCCGGGAGCGCCAGCCGCTGACAATCTGACAACATGAATCGGTGGCGTTGATTCATGCCCCAGATTGTAAGCGGCCTTTGGGTTATTATTGCTAAAACGTGGCAGTATGGCAAATTGATGCTGCTGCAGCTGAAGCTGATGATGTTGCTGCTGCTCGGCGGGTGCCTGCACGTAAATTGGATTGTAGTGCACGACGGGCAAGTGCTGTGCGGTAGGACGCGTTGGCGTTGCCGTCTCTGCTGTTGTTGCTGCCACATCTCCCGATGCTGCTGCTGTTGCTGCTGTTGGCCCTGCTGCCACGGAGTCCGTTGCTGGTGTGTACTTCAGTTGCTGCTGCTGCTGCTGTTTCAGTCGCTGCAGCGGATATGCTGAAAGAAACAACAAAAAGCGTTCAACATCACTCTCAATGGGCCATCCCTGGGCATTTTTGCAGTCTGTTCAATTAGCGCCACTAATTGCCCACGATGTGCCGATGTTCTGCCATTTTGTTTGGGTCAAAGTACAGTTCCGTTGTGGCAACTAATCAGAAAAGGGCATGCAAGCAGGAAGCTGCAGGCTGAATGATGACTACAAGAGAGAGGTACAGTCGCTGCCATGGAAGTACAGTCTCTGCAGCAGTTCCTGCTGCTTGCTCTTAATATTAAAGCTCTTAAAGTACAGTTGTGCTCGTTTTTTGCTTACCATACAAAGGGCCGCCTGGCTGTTCGGCATAGATAGCTGATGTCTGTGCCTGCGGTGGTTGCAGAAAGATGCGCTGCAGCTGCAGCTGTGGGTGGTGCTGTGGTGCCTGTGGCTGTGGCTGATAGATGAGCTGCTGGTAGCTGGGTGGTGGTGGTGGTGGTGCAGCTTTCGCATAGACCGACTGCTGCTGGGACTGCTGCTGATGCTGCTGTTGCAGCTGTTGTGCGGCGGCCAGCAGCAGGCTGGCTGGTATCTGGAAATATTGCTGCTGTTGGCTGGGTGGATTTGGTCCAGCTGGGGTGCCGATGCCTGTGAGTGGTGCATTCGAGGCGTCCGACTGATAGTAGGGCCTGTACAAGCCCTGATGATCACGTGCCAGCGGTCCAAGCAGCTGCATAAAGGATTGATGGTGCCTCGGTACAGGCGCTGCCGTTGATGGTGGTGCAGCGCTGCTGCTGGTCGTGGTGGTGGTGCTGCTGCTGCTAGGGCTGGCGGATGCTGTGGGTGGCGCCACCTGTAACTGATGTTGCTGCTGCTGCTGCTGTTGCTGCAGCTGACGCATGTAGGAGAGTGGAATGGCAATGATGTACTGCACACGTGGCTGCTGCTGCTGCTGAGGAAACTTGTGCTGATGGTGGACTGGCAAAGTGAATTGATATTGCTGCGGTCCCGCCCGCTCATAGATGGCGCCACCCTCGGCTTCCACTTCGCCGTAATGGAAAGTCTCCCGTTGTTGTTGCTTCTGCTGCTGCTGCTGCTGCTCCGCTCCTAATGAAGCCGACTTAGTGGCGGCTGGCCGCTGATAGAGCTCCACTTGCGGTGGCGCGGCAAAGCCGAAGCGATGCCCCTGCTGGGCGAACTGCACCGAAGGCTTATGCCCAGCACCGGACGGTGCATATCGAATGCCGTGGCCACTCTCTGGCTTATCGTAGTAGGTCTGCAGAGTGGAAGTGGAAGTGGAAGTGGAAGTGTTGCGTTAATTAAATGCATGCCTGATGGGCGTCTGCTGGGGCATATGTACCTGCGGTGCCGCCTCCGCTGCCGTGTAGCGTACGGTTGTGGGTCCAAAGATTTGGGTTGGCGCCTCATAGTAGCTGGCCGACGTATAAACGGGCCGGAACGGTGTCTCCTTTGTGGGCCTGCCCGGAAAGATGGCTCCTGTGGAATGGTTGGATAGAAACTCGCTCCTCAATGGCTGCACAGCTGGGAGTTTACCTGTCTGATCCGCTGAATCACGTTTCTCCGTTTTGCTCTTGGCATCCTCTGTGAGGCTGGGCGTCAGCTTGGTGGTGACTGCATCCTCGATTTTGTCCGCGGCAGCCTTCGGCGTCAGCGTCTCGAGCTCCACGCCGCCGCTGACCGCCACGAGGCAGTACCCGATGACAGCCAGCACCTGGCGGATGGGAAACCAAACAAAATATTTCATTATATTATTATTAATCATATTTAAACAAACAAACAAATCAACTTAAATATTAATTTGCAATTTCATTTCTCTCTCTCTCTCTCCCTGTCTCTTTCTTGCCATATTTATCGTTCATTTGGCGCATTACATGTCAGGATAAGGAGCTTGATTACAAATATTTGCGCAGTAATTTAATAATAATTTAATTGAATTGATTTATAAATGCAATTATACCACACACAGCATGCAACGGGCTGCGATTGTTTGCCGCTTTTGTGGCCCATTATTGCTATTATTATGACACGGCACACACGATTAATAACTAATAATTATGCTCTGTACCCGGGCGCCAGCAGTTGTACAATGAACCCACGCCACACAAGAGGTAATTATTTCCCACATTTAAGCTTTCAGTGCAGTTTCAGGCTCAAGTTCCTCTTTAAATGCCACAAGAAATCGCACTTAACGGCGTTCTAAGCTTTTACTTCGGTTGCTCTCTTTCTTGCGCTCTCATCTGAATTCCAAATTCGCCCTCCCCTTCGCACGTTCTGGCTGTGCGCTCTCCACGTAGCGAATTCGCCCCCGCTGGCTCTCGCTTTGCCTTCTCCTGTTGCAGTTGAAGTTCCCCTGTGTGCGAATTCGCCTAAGATCGCTCTCCCCTCCATGACTGGAGTAAGCATGGCTGCGAATTCGCCCTCGCTCGTTTTTGCTGTGCCTAGGGATCAGTGTTGCGCACAAAGCAAAATCTGCTGATGCTGTTTAACTTGTATGCACCATAATTCCATTTGCTGTCGGAATCTGGATTACGGACATAATCGAACAAAAAGGACACTGTAGATTACGATGCAGCAAAAACTGATTGTTAATTAATACACCGCTTATCTGTGTCTGTGCCATTCAGTCGCGTGGAAATGATCAAAAAATAATCGAGACACCACACAAACACACATATTATCATGTCCATTTGATAGGAGCAAACATTCGGTTAGCTCGCTGCCAATTATTAAGTATATAAATTCTAAATTCGCCCTCCCCTTCGCACGTTCTGGCTGTGCGCTCTCCACGTAGCGAATTCGCCCCCCGCTGGTTCTCGCTTTGCCTTCTCCTGTTGCAGTTGAAGTTCCCCTGTGTGCGAATTCGCCTAAGATCGCTCTCCCCTCCGTGACTGGAGTAAGCATGGCTGTGAATTCGCCCTCGCTCGTTTTTGCTGTGCCTAGGGATCAGTGTTGCGCACAAAGCAAAATCTGCTGATGCTGTTTAACTTGTATGCACCATAATTCCATTTGCTGTCGGAATCTGGATTACGGACATAATCGAACAAAAAGGACACTGTAGATTACGATGCAGCAAAAACTGATTGTTAATTAATACACCGCTTATCTGTGTCTGTGCCATTCAGTCGCGTGGAAATGATCAAAAAATAATCGAGACACCACACAAACACACATATTATCATGTCCATTTGATAGGAGCAAACATTCGGTTAGCTCGCTGCCAATTATTAAGTATACATTTTTGTAATCCTATTTTGCATTATTCACCCGTATGAGCGCCATTATGCCAGTTGTTGGTTTTTGCTTATGAACAGCAATACAATTTTCTGTTGATTAACACTTTTTTTTCTTCTGTTTTGTTTGCCACGTAATTTTCTTTTCCTGCCGTCACTCTATTAAAATTCGCTTTTTGCACAACAAACANTAAGCTTTTCCTTCGGTTCCTCTCTTTCTTCTGCTCTCTCTTGAATTCCAAATCCGCCCTCCCCTCCCCCCGTTCTGGTTTGCCGCTCCCCCCGTGGCGAATTCGCCCCCGCTGGCTCTCGCTTTGCCTTCTCCTGTTGCAGTTGAAGTTCCCCTGTGTGCGAATTCGCCTAAGATCGCTCTCCCCTCCGTGACTGGAGTAAGCATGGCTGTGAATTCGCCCTCGCTCGTTTTTGCTGTGCCTAGGGATCAGTGTTGCGCACAAAGCAAAATCTGCTGATGCTGTTTAACTTGTATGCACCATAATTCCATTTGCTGTCGGAATCTGGATTACGGACATAATCGAACAAAAAGGACACTGTAGATTACGATGCAGCAAAAACTGATTGTTAATTAATACACCGCTTATCTGTGTCTGTGCCATTCAGTCGCGTGGAAATGATCAACAAATAATCGAGACACCACACAAACACACATATTATCATGTCCATTTGATAGGAGCAAACATTCGGTTAGCTCGCTGCCAATTATTAAGTATACATTTTTGTAATCCTATTTTGCATTATTCACCCGTATGAGCGCCATTATGCCAGTTGTTGGTTTTTGCTTATGAACAGCAATACAATTTTCTGTTGATTAACACTTTTTTTTCTTCTGTTTTGTTTGCCACGTAATTTTCTTTTCCTGCCGTCACTCTATTAAAATTCGCTTTTTGCACAACAAACAAAACAAACAAAACAAACAAAAAAATACAACAATTCGTGCACAAAAAATGCAACTGAAAACCAACAAATGAAGCACTTTTCACAGTTATAAAATAATTATAAAGGATTTTTGTGTGTATTTTATTTGTTAGCCAAACTAAACGAAAATAAAATAAAACTGTAAACGCATTACAGTCGCGCCCCGTCTCGACGTTGGCAGCTCGCGTGTTGGCTAACAAAGTGAGAGTGAAATTGGTTCGCCAGCTTTGTGGCATTTTATACTGCTGCAAGTGGCAGAGGCAGAGGCAGAGGCAGTGGCAGTGGCAGTGGGCACCACAGACGGGGGCAAGCACCTGGCGGTGTCGCTGCAAAATCCAGCTGAGCCATTTGGGGAGCAACAGCTGCAGGCACCATCGTGGCCATTAACCGATTACCATTAACCATTTACAGATGTGGATAGCCAGACCCAGACCTTGCACATTGTCAGTGTCCTTTTTGGACTGGCCACAACTGCATTTGAAGCTGTTTTCAGCTGAATCGTGCGTGTTGTGCACTTGTCTGCTTCCTACAGTCCCACCGTCAATGCCTCATTAGATGCACACTAATTCTGCATATTACAATTAACGATGAGCCCCAATTGGCATTAATTTTGCACTCATTACGGCTGCGGGTAGGGCAGGGCAGGGCAGAGCAGGGCCAGTTCCCCCTTTTTTTTGTTGTTGTTGCTGAACGAACCGTTTACAACGGACGATGATTTTACGAGTGTTGCCTAATAAAATCAAGTGGCTTTCCGTAAAACTTAACTGTTACTTCAGCAATAACAGCAAACAGAACAGCATTACATTTCCCCCCGTTAGCTTTACCTTGCATGCCCCCACCCCCACCCACACCGCCACACCCCCGCCAAATGTCGAATAAAAATCCCCACCCCCTAATTGACATCAAATGTGTGAGTGTGCGGCAAGTTTAAAGTAACCCCCCGCCCGCCCGCACACAGTCTTTAGCCTTCGTTGCGGCCCGGAAATAAAGAATATGCCGAGTGGATGTGAAAGTGCCAGGGCAGTGGCTGTGGCAGTGCTTAAAGGGCTTACTTACGGTTACCCCACACACCGTGACTGAGATCCTGCACTGCCCTTTCTTGCAGCGAAACATTCATTTAATTGTTCTACGGGGTGCTGTGCGGGTACTAGCAAGCTGCCAGGTTGGACACCAAGAAGTGTTATAATTAGTAGTATAACAACAGGGACTTGCTGGAATGACGTGTGATTGGAGCAGAGGGGGGGCAGCATCGTATGCACATTTCAGGCAGCGTAACGGTGCTTGTAAACGGTGCATCGCATGCACGTTGAGCTTTGTGCGCTTTGTTTACACGCTACAGCAAGCAGCTTTGATCAGACAGAGGGCAGCGTGAGAGCGGCATGCTAAAGCTTCGGCCCATGCAAAGAGAGAACAGCCGCAGCGGCAGAGAAATATCTTCGTAGCTGTCGCAGCGGCAGAGAAGCAAGAAACGTTTTTGTGCAAAGCTTCACCCAAATCGAGAGAGTCTCTTCCTGGTTGCTGATCGCTCTGTGTCAGTTCTCTCTTTGCGACTACCAAAAGTAATGTACGACCATCCCACGTTTCCATGTTTGCTTAGCAGCTTTAAAGCGAGTCCATCAAATATGCATGTATTCCTGGAAAGAGTGTGCGCGTAATCGAATTGCATCTAAAACAATCCAATTGAATTGCGACACAAAACCAAAATGTGTAGCCACAAATAATTGCATCAGACTCGGCATAATGAAATGTTTTAATTTGTTCAGCGAAATAGCAACAAATTGGCATGCCAGCGCTTACAAATGTATTCTACGAATTCATGATGGCAGATGCCTGGGTTCTGCCATCAAGCCAATATCGAGTATCAAAGCACAAGTGATGGCAGTCTGTCATTTGGGTTCGGCATAATTTATGCACAGCAAATAATTAGGGTTGCAGGGGGTGCTGGTGGGAGGGGGGGGGGGGGGCTTCCAGTTCCAGTTCGAGTTCCAGTCCCAGGAAATGGCGATGCGTGCACAAACAGACTTATGCAATCCACAATCGAAACTAAATCAGTGCGACCGAGTCAATTGGAACGGGTTTGTCGGTGGGCGATTGGAGGAAGTACCCGAGTAGATCTCCTGGTCAGCGCCAATTATTGTCACGGAAATGCGCCTCAGGTTGTCGCATCTTGGCTGAAATGCTGCAGCACTCCCTCTCTGAACTGGTTTAAGTGCATTTTGGGGATCTTCCAGCCCGACTTACGCCACACTCTGCGGATAACTAACAAATATTTATTTACACATTAAAGCATTGTTTAGTGGCACTAATTGAACATTTCTTTAAACATTTTTCAACTAATTTAACTCATTGTAAGCTATATTAAAACGCTATTAGCCATAACCATCAAGAAAATACAAATAAAATGCTACACTTTCCAACACTGTTTGGTGTTTGGTGTTTGTGGATGGCCGCCACCCAAGTGTGGCGCTCCATGTGCACAAAGGTGTGCCAAAAAGGGATCAAAGTGGGATCAAATGAATAATTGTTTTTTCTTATAACACAAATATTTGCCAGGGCCTGCTGGTAATCTCAAGTTGTTTTCGTTTTCGGCTGCTTGTAAACTTTTGTACACAAATATTATGCACATATATATTTGTGTTTAGTGTAAAACCTGAAGAGCAATTCGGCAACGCAGCGCCTCGGGCGGAAGCGTCCAACCCGCCGGAGTGGTTTGTCAAGCCAAAGCTGAGCAAAGTCGTGTGGCAGCCGCCCCAAAACAGTTGAAAGCAAAATTATTCATTACAATTTCCGCGCTGGCGAGAAAAAACGCGCAAGCTCGCGCTCATAAGAGCCCCAGACCAGAGCAGAGCAGAGAGAAAAAGTTGTTCATGGAAATGCTTCAAATGCTCATTTGAATCTGCCAAGTAATTTTGCTTGCGGTTTGTCGGGGGGTGCGGTGCGGTGCATAGTGTGGAGAAATGTCTCGTTTTCGGCGCTGTTTTAAACGCGCTCCGCCCCAGGCCCCTGGCCCCTCGCAACGCTCTCGGCAATTGACTTTGAATAAGTTTTCGCTGCATTGAAATGATGCCAATTTCTTTGCTCTTGCTTGTTGTTGCTGTTGGCCCACTGTGGCTGTGACAGTCGCTCACATTAATGTAAAGCAGCAGAGAGAGAGAGAAATACACTGAAAAAATAAGCAAAATAAATAAATTCAATGTGGTTAGAGCATCCAACTGCTGGGCTTTTTTTTTTGTTTTGTTTTGCTTGCTTTCATTTGTTATTTGTAATTAATTCTGTAAATTCTTTGCCTGTTTTACGCGGCTTTTCCCCGTATCACGAAACTCCAAGCTCAACCCCCACGGATCCACTTGACTCGAGGAACTTTCTTTAATTTTAATCAAAAAACTTTTGTTCTTGTTGTTCTCTGTTCTGGGTCTGGCTGTTGCTGGCTGTTTGTGGGCGGCCGGGGAAAAAAGCGCGTTTAATTGGCCAAGGGAATACGCACTACAAACAATCAAGCAAACGGTTTTCTAAAGAATGAAAATGAAAACAGAGAGCGAACACAATTCAATCAAACGTAAGGGGGAGCAGAGCAACAAGCCACCAAGATGTGGCAATTGTTGAGTGAAAAACCGAAAAGAAATAAGCGAAATCGAGACAGACAGTTCGACAGTAATGGCTGGCAGGGCAGGGCGTTGCTTCATTTATGAAACACTAAAATCCAGTGGCAAATTTCGACAAAAATCTGTTCTTTGATCCCCGTCCAGCGTACTGGAAAAGGTTCTCTAACAAATAAAACAAAACAAATGCACAGAGACATGACATTTATGCCAACATAAATCAGAGCAATCTGCAGCTGACGGAATTTTCACTTGAATACAATTAGACCAAAGGGAGAGGGATATGGAAAATAGGTTTTGGGGGACGCACAAACTGCCAAATGCACAGGAAAAGGTTGCCTAATAAACAGGCAGGACACAGACAACAAAAAAAAGGAGCAGCAGAGAGCCAGAAGAAAATTCAACAAAACGAAAATTGTTCAGTCAAATGAAAAACTATTTAAATGCAATTGTTGGCCAAGCGTCGATTTGTTCACTGAATATTTTTGTGCGCATGCAGCAGCCGAGGTGGCCGGTCCCCTGAAGGGGCATTGTTTTAGTTGGTTTTGGGGCTGTGGTGCTGTGGGGCTGTGGGGCTGTGGGGCAGTGGCATTACGAAACCAGTTAGCAGATAGTACAATTTCCGCTATCAGCGCCTGTGTACGGAACGACAAGAAATGCAACAGCAGCGCAGGACAACGGCTGGCAAACACTCACAGCTACAGGATACCCTTGAGCGAAGACTACAGGCAACCCCCATTTTTGTTTGTGCTTTTTAGGTCATTTTTTATTCATTTATGGCCTGAAAAAAAAACCTTGCTGGCATTTTATTGAAAATATTTAATTGGTTTTGTTTAACATGCCCGTAGATATGCCGGCAAATAGCGGGATGCAAGCATTTGCACTGAAATAATGGCATTTGGCTGGAAGCAGCAGCAGGCGGACAGCGGCAGGCGGACAGCGGACACCAACCGAATGCGAGTCCTGGCCATGAGCATGAACTATGAATAAGTAAGCGAGTGGCTGGTTGGATGCTTGGGAGGGTTGCCTGGATGAGTGGCATTGAGTGGCTGCAATTGGTTCCATTGAAGTGTAATCGTTGCCTCTGGTCTGCGGGTCTGGCACTGTAAGCCGTAAAGCTTATTACTCCCCTCCTGCTCCTGCTGCTCCTCCTCATAGGAGGCTCTAAGGAACGTAGCCAAGCGCAGCCTTTCTTCCCATTTTGAACGTAAATTCACATGCACTTGCCTCCTGCTCCTGCCCCGGCTGTAGGCCATCGAATTGTACATGCAACTATTTTCAGCTGCGCATAGAAAGATTCTTTCAAAAGATTTCCAATGCTTTGATATTGATTTGCCAGTTCAGTGGCAAAATTGTAGAACATTTACTTTCAGAGACTTTTGTTGGAATTTGTTGTCTAGAATTTTAAACTCCTTGCAGCTGCCCTGATGACGAAGATGCCATCAAAGTTTTCCTTTGGTCGAGTGCCAGTTACGAGCGGAGCTGCATAGAAAAATAATCGAGGCGGTCTCAACTGGCAGGCAGTGCCCCAGGCCTCAGGGGCAAGGCACGCACAGACTCGAGTCTGAAATTTAGCTGAAGCTGAGGCTGAAGCTCATTTGTGAAATGGATTTTTATCTGCGACTGGCAAAACTGAGCCCCACAGCGCTCAGGTTGTAATTGACGCCCAAAGTAGGTACAAAAAGAAGAGAGAAAAAACTGAAAATGCTGCTGGCAATTGCGCCAGAAAACCGCGGCACTCCGGCCATGGACATTCCCGGACCCAATCCCAATCCCAATCCCAATCCCAAGGCCAATCTCCAACCCAATCTCCACTCAACTTGCCCGCTGCTACCATCACTTGACGCAGTCAAGTGTGCAACACTTTGGGGGCAACTTTGCATTTTTTTGTTTGTTTTTTTTTTTTTTTTTGGTGTGGCATACCCTATGCAAGGGGCATGCCCAGCTTGCCTCTTTCTAGGCAAAATTAAAGCAGCAAAAAATAAAAATAAATATTACTTACGGGTACAACTTTTGGCCAATTTTTTCCATATGTCCCCTTGGGCAAGAATCACTCACAGATCTCCAGGGGAATGCTACATTTTGGCATCCAACTCAGGCTTTTCCTTCTTGTAACTCTTTTCCTCTTTTTTTCATTATATTTTTGAACAATTTTGTGTATGTTTTGTGTGTGTGTGTTTGCTTTGCCGGCCGAACCGAGTTGAGTCGAGTTGAGTCACTCACTCAGTCAGTTAGTTTCCTGCCCCAGCAATTATATCATTTCCTCAATGCCAAGTGGCCGCCTGTGGCGGCCTTGCCTCGCCCACTGCCTCCTGCACTCGTGCGTGAACGAATTTCAGCTAATTTGCACATTTTTCATATTTTATACATTTAACACAAAACACGAGTATTATTTTCCACTATCTTTCACTGCCGGAATTTGTTTCCTTTTTGGAATGATTTCGGTTTCTGTTGCCTTTTCCTTTCATGTTTCCAGTATCTCTTTTGGCCAAGATCGAATTTGTATAAATATCTGTTTGCCAGCAAGAGGAAGGAAATGAATTGAAGTGAATAATTATATTTGTTCATCAATTCAAATCAAGGATGTATAATTGAAGCAGGAAGCTCAGCGATATGGCTAGGGTTAGGGGCAAGAGATTTACTTCCTGGACTGAGAAGTCTGGGATCGATGCTGCTGCGACTGGATTGAGCGAAATAAAATGAGTATTTCATGGCGAATATGATTGGTTTTAATCCCCTAAAAATAAGTGATCAAAATGGAGTCTTCAGCACATTTATTACTATTTTTTATTGTCATCGTTTTCTTGAATTTTCACAAAATAAAAAGCTCTCGCTGGCTGAGTATTTCTTCTACATTGCAGTGGGTAAATTTGTGGGTTGTTTTGCTCTTACAAATTACGCTCATTTAAGATTCGTTTAAGATGCTTCGCATATATTTATTTTTGTGCTGCCAGAACCGCCCCCAGAGCCGTCGCGCAATCTGTGCCTCTGGTGCCTTGGTGCTAATGTGATTTTTAGTTAATTTTCTGGCAATCTTATTTGGCAGGACTCATTACTTTTATTTGATTAAAATGAGTCGAGCACTTTGGGTGTCTCCAACTCAATGGAGCGCAAGTGAATCAAATTTGAGCAGCCCACTCGTGCCCCACCGAGTCACGTATGGAGGGCCCACATGCGGCATGAGTAATGAGTTTGAAGCGTAACGCGACAACGCCACAAAATAAATGAGCAACTCCCCCATATCCAACGAGGCGGCTAAGTGTGGCGCGAAATCGCCTTGGCACCGCTCCCACACGAAGACGCAGGCTCCTTCTCCGCTCGATTGGAAATCCTTCAATTGCCCAAAAAACATTTCGATTGAAATGCACACTCAAAAGATTAGCCAACAATTGTCTAAGAAATATTGGCATACATTTGTGTGGAATATTTTACAATTTCCATGCCAGACATGCATATGTCAGACTCTGAAGGGAAGGTGGAAAAGGTGGAAAAGGTGGCTGCCTGCTGCCTTCTGCTGCTGCTGCTGCTGCTGAGTGCTGAAAATGCTTATTCAAATTTCCATCTCAAATTTTATGCTTATTGTGGAGCATTTCTTGTGCATACATTTTTGGGTATTTTTTGTTTGTTTCTTTTGGCATATTTTTGGGGGAATTTCTTCGTGCTAATCAAGCAGCAGCATTTCGGCAGCACATTTTGTAGTCTCAGCATTCCAAACTACTGGCAACAGCGGGCGGAAATGTTCCTTATCGAAATGCTTGCACTGTACCTAGTCGCTGGCCATGTTGCTCTGGTTAATGTCCGGGACGATGTCAACACGATTTATGCAAAATTTGCACACTTAATTTCCTGTACATCTTCCACACAAAGAACCAAAGCAGCAGAGTGCAGCCCTCTGTCCTGTCGGCTAAAATGAACAATTGCCAAGCGAAAAGCGAAAATTCAGTTTACGAAATCATAAAATTTGCAAAGCAAATGGAAAGTGCGAAAAAGCCCACTTCCCCCTGCCGTTGGGTTTGTTCNGGTTTTTTCCCCTAAGTTATCTAGTTACACGGGCATGGGCCCACCCCGCTTTTCCCTCCTCTGGAGTGTATTCCCAAGATGCACTGAAAGGCCCCCCCCCCCCCCCGGCCAGCGGAAGTCAAAGTTCGAACGGAGCAGGGCAGCAGCAGGTCAGAGCGATAGCTGGAGAGAGTGGCGAGTGGATAGCGGATGTGGAGTGAAAGTTTAATGGCAGCCACGTAGAACAGGAGCCACCGTTGAAAGGGATCCTTCTGCTTCTGCTTCTGCTTCTGCTCCTGGTCTTCTATCTGGCGTCACCTTTTTACATATTTAATGAAATTATTTTCAACAATTTATAATTGCCACGAGCAGTCAAGGTGGCCAGTAGTCGTCCTTCCTGCCTGTCCGCCTGCCCGCTCCACTTGTCTGCGTTTAGTTGAATGCGCCCCAGGGAGAATTTTGCCAGCAAACAAATTATTATTAAGATATATACTACGTAGGTAGGTACCATAGGATATGTAGATGCGATACTCCTACCTTTATTCAGACGTCTAGTCCCAAGGCGCTTGTTAAGCCTCCATCGACACTGGCGTTGTCTCTGCCGTTGCCCCTCAATTCATGCAGCTGGCTAATATGCGATTACAAACACCAAGGGGAAGCTCCGCCATGGACCTGGGATCGCTTCGAGTGCGAATTTGTTGAACAAAGTCCAAATATTTGTGTGTGTGTGGATAATTAAGTTGTAAATATGTACGAACAAAAAACAACCGTAACTAAGCCGCTCGACATAATTTCTACTTAAACAATGTTAAGCTATTGAGAATAATAAGAAGGCAATGGGGTTACAGTTAGGTTACAGTTAGGTTGTCGACGAAAGCGAATGCTGTGACGATCAGCTCAAAAGCAGCTGCGCAAAAAGTAACGGCAACTTACGGCCACTGCAGGTAGCAGAACATCTTCAATGCGAGCGAGGGAGCGCGATAGAGTGAAAGAGAGCGAACCCTAGCGAGGGCGCCATAAAAGTGCAGCAGCGAAGAAGGCGGGATAAATAGACGAAAGAACGGCCGCCGGCGCGCTCAAGCATATGCTAGAACCACGATGCAGAGAAAGAAATCTTACAGTGGGCAACGTAAGTAGCGAAAAAGAGAGAGCTGAAATATGTACATATGTATGTGAGAATATAATTTAAGCAGTATTTAATTCAGCTTAAGGTTTGAGGCGGAAGATAGGTAAATAGATATGTGTGTGCATATGTACACATACATACAAATATTTATGTACATTCGACTTGTAATTGTATCCACATACTCGTGAGTCTATTAATAAAACATTGTTTTTGTTTTGTAAGGCTAAAAGGCTTTTTGGTTCTTTTTGGGTTGGCACGTAATTCATTCGTTTTGTGAGCTTTTGAATTTTTAATTGGACATGCACTCGTGCGTGGGCACGCCCCCCCTCCCCATTACCTTCCTTCTGGAGATGCCCGCCGGCGTGGAAAAGTGTTGCAATGATTACAATTTTTGGTATCTGTGTCCATATCCTTTTTTGGTCGGTCTCGTCTTGTCTGCTGCTTATCATCTGACAGGCCCCGGGCTTGTGCCAGAGAGAGAACCCTTATCAAAACTGAGCTACATACGTCACATTATATAGAGCTAAAATCAGTTTACAAAATTGTTGTTGAGGTCCTGGGACTGTGAGCGGCACAAAGCAAATGCCAGAACAAACATGCACGAGAAACCTATTCCGTATTGACCCATTTTCCCTGTCACAACTTGACTCACCAGGGGGTGTGGGTGAAAGGGAAAACTTCTGTTTGTCATTAAACTTGAACCAAACCCAAAAATAGCATTAACACACTCACAAACGCACTCCCCCCAAAACAATCGAATTAATCAAACTTGGCTAATATTTTGTATTTTTCATCCATCCATCCATCCATCCATCCATACCTCCCTTTATGTCAGCTATTGTCAATAATTTTTGGGACTCGTTCCTGCCAAAGTGTTTGACAGTCATTGAAATAGTTGCTGGGGGGTCTAGGAGCCATTACCCCTGTTTGGTTCGCGCTCAAGTTCGAATTTTATTTGAAATTGTTTGGCCAAACTTTTGGGTAATCGGCCAAAAACATGACACGATACATTCCTGCTCAAGCGTATTTCTTTTTTTTTTTGGACAATGGACATTCTAGAATCTCCTCAGAAGAGTAGCTAAAAAGTTGGAATGCAACATCGAAGGTGCCAAAACAGGCGAGGCCTTTAATTAGGTACTTAATTTATAACATTTAAAATAATTGTATTACAAATATATATTTAAGGTTTCTTATAGCTGCTCAAACTGAGCAAGTGATTAGTAATTTCCAACGATTATTCAAGGAACTGTAAGTGTATCGAAAGCTTCGAGAGCAGCCTTCATTTCACTTCCAGATGCTTCCCTTTTTCACCAGTAATGTACTGTATGTATAACATTCGAGTGCTGTTATTGTTATTATTATTATTGTTGTGTAATATTCTCATGATTATTGTTATGGTTTTTGCATTTTAAAGCAAATGAGACTTGAATGTGCTGGTGTGTTTGTGTGGCAAAAATTGCAAGGGAAATGTAACATTTTATGTTCCTTTAACTGCCTGTCCGCCTGTCCGTTGCCCATCAATTTTACTAACTTCCCAAGACAGCAAAACACACACACACACATACATACACATACACACAGCCATACAGTTGCGGATGGGAAGCATGAAGAAGAACATAAAAATCAAATTTCCGCATAAATTGTTAGCTCAACATTTATACATCTTTTTGCGGAGCAGCAGCAGCAGCAGCATCAGGGTATAATGTATACGTGGGTACGAATGTCACGGGAGGGGTATTGGACATTTAAATGGTTGAATCTTTAAGTACCCAGAATAGTACCAAACCATGAGCATATTTAAAATGTATTTAAATATATTCCAAATATTTAATCCCATAAAGTGTAGAATTTAGAAGGGTTTCGCTTTCATTTTGTCTCTTAAAGCGTATTTTGTGTTGCCAATTCTCAACTTTAAAGCCGCAGACAGCAGCTAGGGTATGCAGGCGGCTAATGTTCCCCTTTTGTTTTGTTTTTCTACATGTTTGGTTTATTTGTGCGTGTGTGTTGCAAATTGAGTAATTATTGCCTGGCAGATGATTTAGCGGTGATTCCCGAGAATCTGCACATACCCACAGAGCCCCAGACAGCGCCCTTAAAACAACACAAAGTGCGAGTTTGTTTACCCATTTGGGCAGAATTGCCAATGAAGCTGACGCCAATGTGGGTATCGAAGATAAATAAATAAATGTATGTGTGTATGCATATTTTATGAACTGAAATTTTCAAGTTATTTTACAGCGTGATTCGATCTGTGGTCTACGTACATGCTTCTGCCTGAAGCAGAAACGAAGATAAGCTTTGATGGCCGCAGATCTACATACATATGTACATACATACACTGGTGTACAATTAGAGCAGTGGCCGGCAGCATCGTAAGCTTAGGAACAGATCTTGGGCAGCGCAGTCGGCACACGCGCAGCGCAAAAGCTTCGTGGGACTTCGGAGAACCGCAGCAGCGGCAGAGAACTTCGTGCGCAGCAGCGGCAGAGAAGCAAGAAACTTTTTCTGTTTTCCTGTCTTCGTTTTCTGTGCAGACTGCAACGCAGGTAAAAGCTTTAATCATATAAACAAACAAAAAAAACAAAATGACGTCACTCTCCGCACTGCAATAACAGAACACCCTCCATAAGAGTGTTGGGTGGACCGAACACTGAAACGAAACCGAAACGGGAACGCTAAACCCACAAATGCCTTCAGTTTCAGCGATTAGAGCGCGATGCTGAGTGACCTTGGGACGGCTGATAAGGCAGGGAACTAGCATACGAATAAGAAATTACAATTTGAGCTGTAGACTGACTGCTGGCAGTCGGTCAGTTGCCTTTAAGTTGTGCACAATGAAGCTTCTATTGGTGGTCTGTGTCTCGCTGGCTCTATACCTCGTTCCTGGCCAGGCGAGCGCCATTCGTGGCATCCGCGATGCCTCGGCGGATGTCGCTGCCGCTGATGCTGCTGCTGCAGATCACGCTGACGTTGCCCCTGGCGCCGACTCCAATGAGAACGAACTGAATATGGACACTGAGGAGTCGGAGGAAGCGGTCACCGTGCCGCTGGGCATCGTGTCCATCAAGGCCCGCGTCATAGCCAAGGATCGGGCGCTGTGCCAGCAACTTTCCCCCCATCATCCGCACTTTCCCAAGTGCCACGAGTACTGCAAGCGGCAGGAGCACTGGATAGGACAGTGCTGGAGGGAGAGCTGTCACTGCATATCATAGGATAACTGTATCTGTGCCCATTTATCTGTCAATATATTTGTATGTACTTGTGCAACTCTCTTAGCTGTATTCCGCATCCGTTTTGCTCTCTATTAAATTTGGAAATTCTGTCTTGAAACTTAGTTTTTGCCTTCATTTCCGGCTTCGGCTTCGGCTTTGGCTTTTCCCTAATTAATCAAGTTTACCCAACAACTTTTGCACGGCAGGAAGCAACTGAACTTGTTCATTTCCAATTAGTATTTGAACTTGCAGGCCAGCCAAGAGCTGGCAACACCTGCCGGCCCGGGGAGTCTACTGCTTAGTCCACCTCTTCGCATTCAACTAAAACGAACATTTTTTGGCACAACTTTTGCCACAATTTGCCTTACAGAAAGGTGAATTTTAAATTTGTTCAGATTTTTGTTTGATTGGAAACAAAATAAAACAAAGCTTTATGCGTGTACATAAATATTTACACATGTATGTACATTGTACATCGTTTTCATGTACATACATATGTAAATACTAAGCATTCCTCTTGCATCTGTGTGTGTGTGTGTATTTGTTATCAACTCTTTTAAATGCCTATTTTCTATATACATTTCAATTTTGAGCAAACAAAAAACAAACAATAAACGCCAGAAACTAACTGCGCCGTGGAAACAAACCCAAAAACTGCCAACTGCCAGATGAAATTTAAGGCTTTTGTTATTGATTTAAATACACTTAAAGTTCGCTTAATAAATACAATTGAAACAAATGTGAATCTGCACACAACATTGCCTTAGTGATGCATCTGCAAGAAAATACATGGCTGGATGCTATCGAGCAGTAATTTGATCTTTTGGATGTGTCCAGCATTGCAGATGGAAGCAAAAAATAATTCATTGGAGTTTTTACTCTGGAGATAATCGGATCAGTTGCCTTTGAAGGCTGAGCGCGTCGGGAAGGTTTCGGAACCTAATCAACCATCAACCATCGAACCACGAACTTAATGGCACTTTTGATATGAAGTTTTGAAGTGAATAAATGTGTGAGTGCGTGGCATTAAGTTGCCTTGATTTCTGTTGAAGCTCCTTGACAATCAGCGCTGTATTTGAGATATTCATCTCACAATGAACTGACAACTAATTTGGATAAATGTGGAGCACACACACACACATGCAAGAAATATCTTTGTTTGACTGTGGAGCAAAACAGCAGCTGACAGCCAGCATAATTATCGTTATCCTGCGTCCAAGGACGAAAGCCGATTTGATAATTAATCGTTTTGACCTATGATTGTGTCTGTCCAACGTCCCCCACACAAAAGTAAGTTCTGCTGCGTATACATAATCGCTCATCTCGTATATTGTATAAAACTATCCTGGCATGGGGCATGGGGCATGGGGCATGGTGTTGCCATATTCGAGAACTTGTCGACTAATTGGGTTACACTTGAGTCAACACAGCGATTATGGCGTCTGTCAGACACACACACACACACACACACACACACATGGATAGTGGTGTGTATACACACTCACATCAGTTTGGACAAGATTGTCAAACAATTACACGAGTTCGCAATTAATTTGTCTGCACAATATGAGCAGAGTTCAAAGCCCACACACTCCACCCCATCCTATGCCCCCTCTTTGTGACAAGCATAATCTACACTCTCAGAGTGTTAACCATTACATGGGCCATCCGCATTGCCTTGGGATGGATTGCTGGCAAAAAGTTGATGGAAATAAAACTGCACAAAGCGGGCAAAGTGCGCCACAAATTCTCACGAAATTGTGATGCTCAGCCAGAGGCATTTGTGATCGAAGAGCCTGACCTTTGGCAGGGTTAAGACTTGACATGTGACAATGAAGTACACCCGCTGGGGTAATAGGCAGGGTTATGCGTACATCCTTTTGACTTGGCCACTACAACAGCACAGAGGCTGGGCTGGGCTGGATGTGTCCCTGCTGCTGTGCCCATTGGGCATATCGATACACACACACACACACACACACACACACACACAAGAGGACACATGGCAATCTCTTGTAATCTATTCAAATGACAATCAAGTTCTGTGTGTGTGTGTGTGTGTGTGTGTGTGTGTGTGTGTGTGTGTGTGTGTATTTTGACATAAGCTTGCCTCCTGCTCTGCCTTTTGACACTGCACTCCGCTGCTCAAGCCGGGCTGGCTCTTGCTTCCGCCAAATATGGTTCTCCCTTTAAGCCCCCACCCCACCCGTCAGCAGCATAATTTAGATCATGGACTCAAATGCGATTTATTTGCGAAATGGAATACATAAAGTAGCAAATATGCAGCAAGGACAACCCGATTCGTGCAGCTTCAAGGAGTAATGCAAATTGTTTAGACATTTCCCCACTGCCAATACATTTCTAAACTTGATTTAATTCAACAATTACAGCAGATGATTGATATTATTGATTAGATTCGATTATGATCACGTGTGCAAAACCCTACCAATTGGTAACAATTGAAGGGCAACCCAATGTCGGTGCTTCTGCTGCTTTTGCTGCTGCTGGGTGGGCTGCTGAATCCTTTTGATTTGATTTGTGAACGAGCAGAGCTGGTCTGGGTTGGGCTGGTCTGGGCTGTGCAGACAAATCAAAAGTGCTCGCATTTTGTAATTTTGATCACGTTTCGTGTAATTAAAACTTGAGGCAGGCAAATACAGCCCGTCCGGCGGCGGTGTGTGGCGGACAAATCAAAAAAGTTGCTCAAGATTTCCTTTGGTTGGTAATTTTTAATTTCATTGTGCTGCTGCTGCTGCTGCTGCTACTCAGCCCACCCACCAGCGGAAAGTTTTCAACGAGCCAACGAACCAAACGCCAAGAGCCAGGACATTCCGTACATAAATCAGGGCAGCCAGCCAGCCGTTCGGGCGGCACAGATCCCGCAAAAGTCACTCGGCTAACTATGCAAATGAGTGTGAAAAATTGCTTAAGTGAATTCAAAGTTGTAACATCATTTTGAATAGTTCACAAATTTAATTTGTCAAAGCAGACTGTGGCGGGAAACAGAGCCTGTGACTGTACGTCCGTCCGCCGGAGGATCGGATCACATATCCAAATGAAGTTCATGACTTTTGGCATCTTTCGTGACTTATTCCCAGTAATTAGACTTTTCTGGCCACTCTGTCAAACGATCTGGCAACGCTACGCACTCCCGATCGATAGAAGCTTGTGCTTGCGCGAGCGAGTGAGGGAAAATACATATGTACATCATACACGTACATATGTACGTATGTATGTGCAGTTGTCTTATGTTCTTCTTCCTCTGTATTTCTCTGTACTCTGCGGCGGGAGTGAACTAGAAGAATAGGAAAAGACCCGGTCAAGGTCTGTCGCCTTTTGCAGCATTTTTTTCTATACTCCTTTCAATCTTCTTTGCATCGCGCCCAGCAGCTGCGGCAGCAACAACTCCAGCAACAGTAACGGTAAAACTCCACGACGATCGCTGTCTGGCGAAAAAGCAACAACAAATTATTCTGCTGCGCACATGAAGAAACTGTATAAGGAGGTCTCGTCGGCAAAAATAAGCAGAACGTCGGAGTGAAAAGTGCGAGTGAAACGCCTCTCGCTGCAAGTGTGAGGGCAACAACAATCGAGTGTGCTGATTAACCCTTTGAAGGCAATGTGAGAAAACATAATAATTGTTTCATAATTTAATGTTTCGCGTCGACAAGCAAACGAGCACTGACAATAAGCAGAACCAGAACCAGAGTAACTCTGCCACCGACGAGGCCTCCTTATAGTTACTTCATGGCTGCGTAGTTGCTGTCGCTGTCTCCCTTTTTGGTCTCCTTCTTCCCACTGCCATACACATTTCAGCTCAGGGACAGACCACAGACGTCGCTTCATTTTCGTTACATTTTGGACGCGGGAGAGAATTGTTTTTCTAAATTTGAGTAGGGCTGCTGCAAAATCATCAAAATGGATCTATTGGACCTGAAACTGGAGAATATGTTGGAGTACGATCCCGACTTGAAGAGCTTGCAGGGAAACCCCCAAATGTTGTACTATCGCCAGCCGACTGCACGTGAATATCCGCTGGATCTGAACAAGGGCTATGCTGAGTACATACCACGAAGGGGGAACTTTCTGCGCGCCTTCGGTGTGTTGCAGCACCATGTGATGCATTTGCGGGAGCCGCGCCAGCTGCTCGACCAGACGCACTTCTTCCTCAATCGCGGCACAATGATCAAGTTCATGGGCGATCGCACTTTTTGCGAATTCAACTTCGCAGCCAGCCGCTTCAAGGGCTGCATCTATGTGCGCTGCCTAAGTGAAGACGTCGATAAGCGAAACTTCAGGCCAAAGAAGACTAGAACCCATCCCTACAAGGCACGCCAGTACGTGTTCACAAGTGAGTAGCTGCATCAAGTCCAGCATCCAGCATCCAGCATCATCCATCTGAATTTTGATCGTTCACACAAGTAGGTTCTCCTGGTGAGCCGCCAAACCCCGATGCTCCAGTGGATGAGCGCAAGCAGGTGTATGGAGTGTTCTCGGCCCAATTGGGAGACTTTCGACTGCTTTACTCCGCTGAAGTTAGTGGTGTGTGGAACAAGGAGCCACTTGGCGATCTGTAAGTCATTATTTGTGCCACACTCCACACACTCCCACACTTTACCGCGCTATTCCACAGCAACGATCCAGTGGTGCTAAAGAGATGCCGCCGTGCAACGGTCCGGATTGAGTACGCAAATCAGACCGAGCCTAGGCCATTGTGGTTGATGCAGTCCTATTTGGGGGGCATCGGTCAGATAGCCATTGCAAAACCAAATAAGAGCGGCCTTGTCTGCGGCCCAATCAAAGTTGTGTCTTGTGCCGAAAAGCTGGGGGTAAGTAGAGCCTCGTCCCCATCCCTCCGCTCGTTTCATGACGCTCTGTCCATTTTCCTGCAGAAGTGCAAATTCAACATACAGGATGGCCTCAAACAAATGCACGAGATTCTGGCGCAGATCAGCAGCAGGCTGGCCAACGAGGACAATCCGGAAATGGAACTAAAATTTAAAATTGTTTGTGGCTCAATTCTATTTGAAGACCACCTTCAGTCGGTGGACCCTCCAGGCAATTTTGATCAGAAGTTTATCGATTTTACCAATCAGTTGTACATCCCCAAGTAGGCGATCCATTCCGCGCGAGTGATGTGCATTTTTGTGTTTGTTTTTGTTGGAACAGTTCTAAGTTTCTGATTCCATTAAGGGTAGGGAGAGAGAACCCGATTTTATGAGCGAAGTTCGAATTAATTATAAGAATTTTCCATTATCAAAACAAACTTTTCGTTTATCAGCTTTCAAAATAAATTAATTAACCTGCTATTAATAATAATAATAACTATAATATTTACTCCTGTCTGGGGGGCACGATTTGCTGGAAAATCGGATTAAGTTTAGTTGCAAACCTTAGGTCCGAGGTCCAAGTGCGAGTTTGAGGGCAGGGCGTGTGCGTATGCATAATGGGCATCATAATTCTCTCATCGATAGCATAATAAGCTCGTGAATATTAGAGTAACGGCCTCACACACACACACACACACACACACACAGAGGAAAGCTGATTGGGCTACTGAATGGATGTGCTTAAACTTTAATAGGATGACAGTGTGTAGAAGGCAGAGGCCGACGATGAAGATATTCTTGGCCTCGCACACGGTGCGTTTCACTGCTCTACTGCCCACTGATGGAACAATGGAACAAAGCATGCAGTGTTATCAGATTATTCGAACTTTTAAATGTCTTCATATAACAGCTGCATTTGCAGCTGCCCTCGACTGTCTTAAGCCTGCGAAACGCACTGTAAGGAAGGCTGGGCTGGCAGCCAGCAGAGCATGGTGATGGAGGAGCCGCCTCCGACTCCGACTCCACTTACACCATCATCATCATCATCATCATCCTTTGCTCCTGCTGCTCTCCTGCTGGGGCTCGCTCCATGTGCTCCTTGTGTGTGGTCTGTGATTAAAATGATATTTTCAGACAATGTCAAACAGCGTGTGACTAATGGGTCTATGGGTTGTCCGAAATGTCTGTTATTACTTGATAAATCTTGTCGGTCACACATTTTGGCATGGCACAATGGCCAACACACACACACACACACACTCCCATGCATGTGTGTCTGTTTGTTTTATGCAAAACCTTGGGTCCTCTGCCAGCCTCTGCCTGGCTGCCTGGCTGCCTGGCCCTGCTTGTCCGCCTTCTGCTCTAATGACAAATGGGTCAAAAATTTGCGGCTAATGACACAAAATATGTTTGTTTCTGCCTATAAATTTTATGCATAAATAAACCGAAAGCGAACAGCAAAAAAAAGTACGAGAAAAACAACATTGGGCATAGAGGAAACTACTTATGATGGAAGACCTTCGGCCGCGTACCCTTTGCAACTTTGGCTATGGGGTCCAGGCCCGGGGCCATTAATCAATGGCCAAATAAACATAAAATTTGCCTAAATTGACACTAGACTTGTGGTGGGAATCGATTTGCTCTCTCCTGGTCCGCTTGGTAATGGTCATATGGCTGTTATGCTGCAATTACTGTGATTAGTTCCCTATTGAAATAACTGTAAAGATTTAGTGCCAAAGCTCCTGATCCGGCCGTGTGCTTTCTGTGCAAGGGATCTCGGGCAGCGCAGTCGGCACAGGCACAGCGTAAAAGTTTCGTGCGGAACCGTCGCAGCGTCGCTCGGCTGCCGCAGCGACAGCAAAGCAAGAAACGTTTTTGACTTCGTCAAACAATATGTAGACATCCACATATATTTCTAAGCGAACCGCGTCTGCAAGGCGAATTTACTGTTAGGGTGACTCTGAGCAACACGCGCTAGAGCGAGATGGCAAACATTCTGCATTCTTCGTTTGTTGTTGTTTACATGCAAGCTGACACGCGAAAAGGAGATGTGGTTGAGATAGAGGATGGGAAAAGAAACAATCTTCTCTCTTGCCTCCCACTTAAGGGACTTCTGCTGCTGTCTAGCATATTAAGAATGAAAATCTATTAGTAGGTAAATTGTAAGCAGCTCCCAGGAATCCACAGTATTATTTTCTTTATTTAGTTGGTCAATTCTAAGGCAATAACTTTGATGCAAAGTAGCTAAGAGCATGGAATGTGCCTTATTTGCACGAGGATGTGGTGCAGGCGAGCCATCTAAATGGAGCACTGCAAGGGTTAGACCAAGACAAACATAATCGTCACAAAGCAAACGGTCAGCAAACGGCCGGCCAAGATAACAGAAAAAAAGACTCGAAATAAAAACTGGACTACACGGACTCAGGGATGCCCTTACAAATCCTAAACGGTAAAAGAATAAACTTGGCTAGGAATTGGAACTATTTTTTGAAAGAATTTTCCATCCCTCTGTCGTACACACTCCTCTTTCCAGAGTATTCTAAATGTATGCACAAGGAGACCTAAACAAATATGCAGTGATAGCGGGAGGTGGAGTCATGGAGTCATGACGCAACAGGAATTGCCTTTATTTGTCTTCATTACACTGTCCTCCCTGTCGCTGGCATAGTGAATAGCCACAAATAGGAAGCAAAGGAGAAACCTGAAAACCGAAACAAAAAGTTCTAATACGCGCACAGCTCGAACAACAATCGAAGTTTGGGACACACAGCCGCCCACAAATACATACAGACAGACCAGCCAGACATACTCGTGTGCGCTTATGTATGTAAATATGTGTATGGACATCTACTATGTGGTGCACTTTTTTGCCTTGTCTAGTTTTCAGTCTTTCTGCTTGCTGAGCATTTTTTTGCGTGGAGTTACCCTTGCAGCGGGTACTACGACTTAGTGCTGGATTATCAATCGTTAACTTCAACCAGACTCTTTTCTCTCTATGGGCATGTGCCTTAGAGAGTATGCTAAGTTTGCGATCAAAGCAAAAACGAGCGAGGGCGAATTCGCATGTTCACAGCCGAAGGCAAGGCCAAAACGAGCGACGGCGAATTTCGCTGCCAGCTGAGCGCGAAGCAACAACGAACCAAAGCGAATTTTGACGTGAGCGCAAAGCGGATCCGCGAGAGAGACAGAGAGAGAGCTACCGAAACAGTTTCAATGCCAGCCTGCGACGCAAAAGAGAGAGCATATCAAGTTGGAGCATGCCATATTTGAATTTGTTTTTGTGCTGCTGCTTGTTTTGCAGCCTTGCGCTTCCGCTCCTTTGACTGTCCAGATTAGACAACACTGCGGAGTGCCCCCGTCCCACTACACGCAGCCACCGCACCAGTCGGTTGTGGCTGTTGTGCTGGCAAGTTTTTTGTGCGGCTTTTTGCTGGATAATCTGCCACCCATCCACATGTGATATGTGAACGAACTTTTCGCATTCCTTGCGATTGGAATCTGCATGCCAATGGGCTCGGCCACTGCCTCTGACCGGATCACATCACACACATGAAAAACTCTTCAACCTAATGCAAGTTTATCAAAGTTTTCAAGCAAATCAAAGAAGTTGAGGTGGGCATGGGAATATTCAGGGGTTTGATTATGGCTCAAATATTTTCTACATTTTCGCTTTAATTGGCTTGGCCACTGCCCGCTCCAGTCCCCTTCATTCAGCTCCTTTTCGCATTTGTTGTCAGCAGTTACCCTTGGCATAATGAAATAGGCTGCTGTCCTAAGTCAACAAACACCTTTGGGCATCTCTTCCACACATATTAAAGGAGCGAGCAAAGGAGAGAGAGAGAGAGAGAGAGATGATATTGCTCACTTCCGTTTTCCGCTCGACTCGGCACACCTTTTCGCGGTAATAAGCTGCAATTTTATTATTACATTTTGCCGCAGAGTTTCTCCTCCACTTCCCCACTCGCCACTCGCCACTCGCTACTCCAGCACTCGCCACTCCCCAGCCACAGGCGATGTCTGTGCGTGGCAATTTCAGATAAATGAGAATACATAAACAAAGAACTCATTAAATTCAGGAGGAACCAAGCACGCTTCAGCCTCGCTTTGCTCCTGAGCCCTGGCCGAAAGTGCATTTTGCATGCCACACGCTGAGCTTCGGCACAAGGATGGAAGGTGTGTGTGTTGGGGTGACCCGCTGCCTCCGCTCATTGTTTGATTATATAATAATTTCGCTTATGGCATTCGGGCGATTTGCACTTAAAACTTTAAGTTCTCGCCAGGGCCAGTGCCAGGGCCAGGGCCAGGGCGCCTCATTAGCATTCAGACAGTGGGCTGCCAGGGGATGGAGAGCTTCCCTCGGCTTCTTCTGATGACTTGTGGGCGGAAAGTTGCCTTTTGTTTCGGTCGCCAATTAACTGAGAGACGGGCAAGGCTCTGCAAAAGAGAGAGAGAGACAGAGAGAGAGAGAGAGGCAACGGTTAACGGTAAGCACCGAAGGACACACCCCATTCGGCAGCCAGGAATCTGCGCCAAACATTCCTTCTTCGCGGGGGCCGAAAAATGTGGAATAAAATCTTGAAATTTCAAATCAGAAATGGCAACAAAAAAATAAATATTATTTGCAGAATTTGCAGTTCAGCTCCGCAATGTCCATCAATTCAGCATCTCTTGTGTGTGGCGCAAAATTGAAATTTTCATTCAACAATACTCAGGGCAGGGAATGCCTTTGATTATTGATACAACTGTGCCGGGGGGTGGGGGGAGGGGAGGGAGCAGCTTTGGCGGCTAAAGAATGGAAAATGAAATTATTTTGCGAGTTACAACGAAGGGCAGAAAGAGAGAAAAAGAAACACACGAAAAAAAAAAAAAAAAAAAAAAAATGGAAGATAGAATTTTCATTTTCATTTTCATTTTCATTTCATTTCCTTTTGCCCGGCTCTGGTTGACAATTTATGAACTTTCATTTGTCTTGTCCTCTGGCTTATCGCTCTGGCAATGCTCGCTGGGGCAGGGGTGACATAATGAATGTGGCATGCAGCACTTGGCTTACAGGCTGCCCCTTTGCCAGCCAGCGTCTCCACCGAACAGAGCAGAGTTCGTTGCAACTTTCAATGGAGAAACAATCAGCCAGAACAGAAATGTCCACAAAATTAATTGCAGCTCTGCACATTTTTTGGGCCGGTTCTGCGGCTTTAATGTCAAAGAACTAAATCCAAATTGAGGCATTGCCGCTGCTTTGCATGCCCCCATTTGAGGCACGAGCCAAGCCAATCGAATGCAAACAAAAATAAAAACCCCACAAGAAGTGGCAAAAGACATTGAAGACGTTGAAGACTCGAGACGTGCTCCTCATTTCGATTTGGATTCTGCATTCTGCATTCTGCATTCTGAATGTCTCCAGCTGCCTCTTTTGCGTCGCGTGTTTGTTTGTTGTAATTGCAGTTGATTTGGCATCGCGTGGAAGCCGAGGGATTTGCCTCGGCTTTGGCTAGATTAATATTTGCTCAGCCCTGCGACTGGCTTGCCTGCTCTCCAGCTCTGCCTGTCGCTCTGGCCACTGGCTTTGCCTCCTCTGTCCCGCCACTCCTTATTCAGTTCAGACTCCACTTGATTTGCTCGCTGGCTCTGTGATTCACTCATGCCAAATACTTGCGAACAATTCAAATAGGATTTGTATTTGTTTGCCTTTTGGCTGAGTATCGGTATCGCTGCAGCTCCTGCTCCTGCTCTGATTTTCGCAAGAGCCCTTCAGCTGGATGGCAAGGTGGATGGCAGCAGCAACAACAAAATAAAAGAACGAGCGAGAGAGGGTTGGAGCGAGTGCGATAGCTAATTTGATGTGCTCGAGAGCTGAAAGCACTGCTAGTCGTGTGTATCTTTGGGATACGCCTGACACTCCTCTGACTGACACTAGTGTGGCGTGTGGCATGTGGCGAGTAGCTGTATCTTTGGCCAGGCCAGGGGGCGTGTAAATATTTGGTCACACGCGGCGTATGAGTGATGACATGACATGGCATCGCAGTGTGTGTCTGCCCGCTGCTGGTTACGCTCTGCCTGTGAAGCTATTGCAAATAAATGTGGCACATAGTTCCGCCACAAAGGACCAGCGAGTGTGGGAGCGAGACTCCAGCGATTATTAAACAGCAAAACTGGCAAAAGTAATTACACATTTCCATTTCCATTTCCATTTCCATTTCAGTCTGCGAGCTGCAAGTGGAGGCCCTCACAGCACTCACAGTTCCACCCTCAAAAGGCATCAAAGGTTGATTCTTCTCGCTGAAAATCTCTCGCTCGCGGGCCAAAAGGGATTGCGATTGGGACTGGTACTGGCACTGGCACTGGGACAGCTCCAGAGAATGTGAATATGAAATTTCTTTCTCAGCGCAGAGCTTGTAATCCCGGCGGGTGACATCATTTCATATGCAGCCAAAAAATGAAACACTTTCTCTCGCTCTCGCTCTCTGGGGTCCTGGCTCCCATAAAGTATGGTTGAAAGTCGAAGCTCCTGCTCGCTTGGAGATTTGGCCGTCAGTGCACAGTGCTGTAGCTGTAGCTGTAGCTGACATAATTATATTGGATAAAATATCGTTGCACACTCCAATGGCTGCTCCACTTCTGCCCCTCTTCTGGGCTGAGTGCATAATGATATACGACAACAATGTGTGCGTGTTTCCTGCCCCATGGTCACTCCTGCTGCCTGCTGTGCCTTTCTTTGCTCTTCCTCCCGTGAAGGGGTGGCTGGAGCCTGGGATTTTCCTCCAAATATATGCCGAAAAATGTGCTAGTTCCTGTTAGATTGTAAGCTAATTTCAGCTTGAACTCTGAGTGAGTTTCGTTGTGTGAAAAAAGGAGTAACTTCTGGCAGCGAGCGAGCAGCAGCCCAACAATGAACTCAAGAGGAGCGGCAGCGTGCAGACCCAAACCAAAAAACTGTAAATAAATATTTAAACTATTTGTAACTTTATTAACTTTGCCCAAGTGGCGCAATTTATTGCATGCCAAAAAAAACGAAGCAAAACGCGCAGAGGCGGCTGCCAAAGTCGAGGGGAACGTGCAACTTTGGTGCAAATAAAAACAGCAGCAAAGGCGGCGAGCAAGGCGAAAGAGCATAACAAAGCAGAGCCCGCAAATTGCGGGCACGAACGAGGGAATGCCCTCAAATGGGAGAGCCAAAGCATCGGCTATCGGCTGTGCCCTCTCTGTATTCCAGGGTATTCCACATTGAATCGTGTTTAGGCAGCGCCAGAATAGTTGTTCGAGCTCCAGGCCTGGACGTGGAGCCATTCCATGTGGTTTTTATGGCCAAAGTTCGCTTCGTTAGAGCATTGCGTATACGCCACGTCAACCAGTGCGACTGCCGAGTGTCGCAGCCTAATTGGATTGACCTCTGGCCCACACTCCACACGGCCTGCCGCCAACTCTCACATGCCCTCTGTGTGTGTGCATTTTTGTGTCCACTTCTGCTGCCAGAATTGGCTCAGAAATGCAGCAACTTCTGTGTCTGGCTGCGCCCCTGGGGGGCAATTGTGAAATTACACTGAGCAAAACGCAAATGAAGGCCAGCAAAAGACGGATTCAACTGAATTTCGTGTGCCTGCTGTGCCCCCCTGTTTGGGCGCTTGCCGCATCCTTTCGGCAAATTGTCAACCATCAGGACAATCATCAATTGCTTCCTGCCGCCACGAGACATGAAAGGTTTATCCCCACACCTGCGAGTGCCTGCGAGTGCCTGCGATTGTGTTGTGTACAAATAAGAAATCTACTTTCTGGCATTTTCTGATTGCATGGCAGCTGTCGCTGGCTGCTGTGCCCGTGAATTACGTGAAGCTCTTCTGTCGAACGCAACAGGTGCCAGTCCTAGTCCTAGTCCTAGTCCTAGTCCCACTTGTCGCTTCCGCTGGGGCAACAGAAGTGAAACTGAAAGCCATCTCTTTTATTTTATACAATTTTTATGAGGTCTCCCCATTCATATTTCATTCACTTAGAGATCGGCAAAGGGGAGACCCTCCAATCAGTTCAGAGCCACAACTCCTCCTTCTGGTGCTCTATTTACTTTTACGACACGTTTGGGCCGTGGCCCACAGCAACAATGCCATTAAACTTGCAGATGTCCCAGCCCCACCTCTGCCCCACCTGCCCCCCCGTGCAACAAAGACCCACAGAAAAAAAGTGTCGCAATTGTTACATAAATTATTCAGAGGCAGAGACAGAAAGCGAAAGAGATCTCTGCACTGGTCCAAGTTCCTTTCTAGCCCAAAGACTTCTTCTCCATACACATATGTAAATGTGTGTGTGTGTGTGTGTGTGTGTGTGTGTGTGTGTGCGTCACTGCATACATATTTCATGCAGGATGTCAAGTCAATGTGTTAGTTTCATGTTAATTTTAGCAGCGAGAGCGGAGGAGCCACCTGCCAACCCATTCAAAAAGGACCCAGCACCAAGGACTCGAGCTGCGTCACCAGGCAGCCACTAGGCAGGACTCTAGTGCTTAAAAATTAAAGCCAATTACACATTGGCTCTGGTTGCAGTTGCAACTGGACTGGAACTGGACCCTGCTTTGTGGTTAGTTCTGTTTTGTCACATCACAAGCGAAGGAGACACAGCCACACGTAGGGGTATGTAGTATACATGCAGAACTACATCTACATCTACATGTACATGTACACACAGACATCTGGCACTTATTTATTTCGCATTACGCATTATTCAGATGAAAATTGCTCAGCTGACAGAAGTCGACCAACCCAAGGAGTCTGCACACATCCTTGCTGCTACCCTTTTCCCCTGCCCTTGCCCCCCCCCCACACCCCCACACCCCTCTATGTTGACTTTTGCTGTTCTCTGTTCGGGGGCGGGGAGGCAGCGAGGACAACCCTTCAATCAATCACCAGCGCTGACAGTTACGCAAATATCAATCAAAAATAAATCGCATGTTGTATGTAGCAACTTGTTTGCCCAGGTGGGCGTGGCACACACACACACACACACACAGCAGAACTTGCCATTGGATTTGTGGCAAAAAGGATACAAAAAAGTGAGGCCGCAGATGATTAGATGTTGATGGTAGAAACTGGCTTGTCCGCTTGTCCGCGTGTCCGCGTGTCTGTCCGCACGTCAACTAATGAGCTGATAACTTCTTTTATTTGACATGCCACAAGTCACAAATCTCTGTCAGCTCAAAGCGGAATAAATCTGCCTTTAAAGTTGCCTAAAGTTTAGCGCTGAGGATGTGCCCGAAACGTGGAGTGGCGTGTCCTTTTCTGATGACTCGCAATTAGCTCTAAGCACCGGGGGACTTGGCGCGTGCTTCTCTATCATTTTGTGCGCCACTTTCATCTCTCTCTCTCTCCCTGCCCCTGCGATTTATCTTTTTAAGCCATCGAACATTATTTTGGCTCGCCAAATCTGCACAATTAACACACTTTATGTGGCATTGTCTCCCCGCCATGTGGCAGCAACAACAATTGTGCAACTGCTGAAGTCAATGCCATTGATAATTATGCTGATGAACTTGCCTTTGGCCTGTAGGGCAGCAGCACCCAGCACCCAGTGGCGCATCGCGGATACCCTGGCACCCTGGCACCCTGGCAAATTGTCTCTTAATTTGTAGACCTGCCTCTAACGCCCTTTGCAGGCTGGTTGCTTTTGGCTGAGGGTTTCCTTCCTGCTCATCAAAGGCGAACATGAAGCGAACTTATTAAGCAGCTTTCATTTTTAATTATGCCTGCCCCAGCCCTCCCCAGCGCCCCACTATGTGGGCCTCTATGTGCCACACTGCCCCGCCCTGAGGCTGTCACAAAAAATTATAAAATCATTTTCGGGCCTGGCCCGGCCCGGCTCCTTTGGGGTTCCAGCCAAGTGCAATCAATCAAGTAAAATTTAATTAAATTCTTAGCAAAAATACACAAAGATGATCATTTTCTTTCTTTCATTCTGTTTTTTTCCTGTTGCGTTTGCTTTTGCTTCTCTTTCCTTTTGGGGAGTGATTTTGATTTGCTGTAGGAGGCCCTGCTGCCTGCTGCCTGCTGCCTTGATGACAATCAATTGCTGACAGGTTGCATGGTGGGTGGCACGTGGCATGGGCTTGGGTGCAGTCCATGTCCAAGTGCTAGTCCACGGAGTTCCCTTTTATATTATGCGCATAAATCAACAAAAATCTCTCTCTCTCTCTCTGTGTGTGTGTGTGTGTGCAGCTGCATATCTTGCACGGCTCTTGGCTCCTGGCCACTGCCATCCGTCAAAGTTGTTTAAGTGTTTCTCTATGTTAATGCCATGTGATACCCGAGTCGTATCTGTGTCTGTGTCTGTACAATTACAGGTTGCACACACACACACACACACACAGACAGCGGCTGCATTCAGACACTCACTTGACAGGCGGAGCAGAAGGACCCAAAGGAATTTTCGAGTGCCATTTACATCTATGAGTGCAGCAGCAGCAGCAGCAAATGTTCATGCAGATACTTGCAACTGTGTCTGTGTGTCTGTGTGTGTGCCTGGGCAACTGGCCGGCACATTTATCACACATTGTACAATGCCATTTAAGCAGTTTGCATTCTCTGGACACCTCCTGCTGCTGCTCCAGCTCCAGCTCTAAGGCTGTCGCATCATGCCAAAATGCCGCAAGTTCAGTTGCCGCCTCTCAGCCACAGCCACAGCCACAGCCATGATCCACTTGAAATGTTGCCACTGCACTTAAGCGGCTTGTGGCGGCAGGTGACAGACAGCGAGGATACTGCCGGAGCCTACGGAATGCCACTGAATCAATTCACTGCCACTTAGCACCAGCTCGGAGAAGTGTGAAGCATTTGGCGCTATTTTATTATCCCTATCCTGGCAGCAGCATCTCTATCCTGCTTCGGGGCGTAACACTATTTGGCAGTGGCTCAAAAAGCTACGAAAGTCGTCAGTGCACACCCGTGACAACATCATTATTGTCGCACTTAGGTGCGCCATTTTCGAGTGCTGCAACTGCAGCCTGTGCCCCAATCCTAGACCCAATCGAAGCTGCCTTTGTGCGCCTTGTCTGCGAAATACTCACTGGCAATCATCGGCTTGGCTCGCTCACTTTTACTGCACATTTGCATGCAGCTTTCGGGCTGTGATATAATATTGAAATGACAAGCGGCAGGCAGAGTGCAGAGTGCAGGATCCAGCTGCTTCCTTCCACCTGGTCTCTCTGGCTGTCGCTGTGGCATCCAAATGACTTAAGTGCCTGGCATTTATCTACTAAAACGTGTCTGCCCTCGTCACAGTTACTCACTTGGCTTTAGTTGTAGTTGTTGGTCCCCCACTATCAGTGTTCATGTCGCCGTCCTCCTCTGTGTCTCTCTGCTCTTGTCACACCTGTTAAGTAAGTGAGAAATGTAATGGCGGGAATGGGGTCAGGTGTGTGGCATCTGCTGTGCTTGCACAAACATCAAACTTTTGTTGGCCAAGGCCAAAGTTTTTACATCAAATTCATTTGGTCTCGCTTCTCTCCCTCTCCCTCTCCCTCTCCCTCTCCGTGTCTGAGTGAATCCCCAATTGAATACCAAATGACTTTCCAACTTTCCTTCACGCCACAATAAGCCGAAATACATGAGCAACATGAGGAACCAAGGACAGCAAAATGTTGTTCAATTATTTTGCAGCTCCATTCTATTTGGTCAGCACTGCAGAAGCGAATGCTGAAGCTAGGCTCTGGCTGAGCTCCACCTTCACTTGTGATGAAACTTTTGGCTCCTGCTCCCCGAGCTGCTGCTGCTGCTGTTCCATTGTTCGCTCCATCCTTACCAGTCAGCTCCCAAGTGCTGGACAGCCAATAGAGCTTGGAGTAGAGCGCTAATCATCAGATATTCGTGGCTTGGGCATGGCTGTAGAGTGAACCCCGCTCGAGCTTAGTTGTGCCTGTTTTATGCTCCCTTTTGGCTGCTCAACTAATGTCCTACCTTCTGGCTGAGTGACCTTTAGCGACCCCACACTCCCGTCTAGTGCTTAATGTCTTGTCACACGATTTAAAGCATTTTGCCTCCTGCCTCCTGCCTGGCAGGATTTATTTCTGGTTTGGTCCCTCCATTTGGCGGGCTGCCATTTTCCAAATAATTACACATTTACATTTTCATAGGCGAAAAATCAACTTCATTTCACTTATATGGGAATAAAGTCAACAGAGAACTATGTCTGTACGTTCAATGAGAAGTAAACTGGCAAGGGACTGCCACTGGCGCTGGCACTGGCGCTGGGTATTGGCTCAGTAGCCGGAAACGGAAGTCCGACGAAGCGATGAGATGAGTTGGGGACCAAGGATGAGCTGAAGGAAGAGGGCGCTGTGGAATAGGTGTGGGTCGGATGTTGGCTGCTTGCTCTGTGTGGGTCCATTGTGGCGGTTTTATCTGGCCAATGTTTGCGCGTTGATGTTGATGGCTATCTTTAAAAGGACATAAATCATTTTGGGGCAACGGAAGGGGGCTCAGTCTCTGTCTCAGTCTCTGTCTCTGTCTCAGTAATTAATCATGCCCCCAAGGGCGCTGACTTAATTCCACGACTCGTCTTGAACTTTGCCTTGACTTCAATCGCCTGGGGCTCGACTCGCTTAAGGCGCACTCGGCCGCTTCTGGCATCTCTTTTGCGCGGACATCGACACATTCGTTGCAGTGGAATGCAATGAGAAATTCATGTAACGATTTTCCAGCAAATGTTTGCAAATGTCAAATGCGATTTCAAGCTAAATTAAATTCCCCCTTTTCGGCCGCAACTGGCCGAGGAAACCGCAGAGACGGATCAAAGGGGTAGGTCCGAGGCGGTTTCCGGCAGGAAATGGCGACCGCAAATGCTTCAGATATGCGTGTAGGCGGAAGTGCTCCATTGTTTGAGAGTGTTTGCTTCACACACACACACACACACACACAGACACATAAACAATTATGTCATTCATTATTTAATATCTAATTATGAAATGTTTCTCTGTTAAAACAACATGAAAGGCGTCGAAATGAACATGGAAGCAGCTGGCAGCTCCCCCCTACCCCCTCCGCGACCCTTGAACCCCACATGACAAGCAATTGAAATTGCAAGTGGCCACGCCCACTGGCCAAGAGCATCATTCGAGTGTGTGTTGCCTTAATTGTGGCTGTCGTTGCTGTTGCTGTTGCTGCAAAATTTATGCGCCGCACTCTGTGGCTGTTTGGGCCCCCAAGAACATTTCTGGTTATTGTTATGACCAAAGCTTGGCCCAGGCGAGCCACCAATTAGAGTGCGGCCTAAGGGAAGATGTATGGGCATGAACGGGTGGGGTGGAGGGGGGGTTCTCTCTATAATTTCACTGCTGGCAGCACCCGAAAAAACACACGCACCCGCCTCCCATGTGCACGTGCTGCGATCAATGGACAACGCAAAAATGAGCAAGTGCGCTCCCGTTTCCATCGCAGCAAGAGAGCGCAAAGCTAGCAATTCGCTTCACTGCGAATTCCTCAGCCCAAGCGACCTGGGGCGAATTCGCTGCCATGCAAAGCCAAAACGAGCGCGGGCGAATTCAGATGAGTGCGCAAAGGCGATCGGTGAGAAGAGCGAACCAAACGACAAACGATCGGCAGCAAGTTAAATGCAAAACTGCTAACTGCAGTTGCAATTAGTCAGCGCTGCAGCTTCCCCGTTTGTAGCTGTAACATTCGCCTTGCCCTGCTGTTCACTTTCTTGCAGTGTATGCCAAAAGTTCCCCCACAAAGATATTTGAAGCGCAGGGCAATAATTTCCAAACGGCTACTCATTTAATGTCCACAAACAATTAGAACTTCCTCAGGCTTCTCAGGCTCCTGCTATTTCCACTTTGTTGTACTTGTGTGTGTGTGTGTGTGTGTGTGTGTCCTGCTGCGACGGACAAATGGCGCAGGCATGGTCATCCCCTTCATCATCGACCGCTCTCTTTGCCTTTGCCTCTGCTTCTGCCTCTGCTGGAGCCTCATTAGCGACGGGCCTGCCCATGAAAGACCATGCCCAATCCGAAACAACAATTTTCTCTTTGTCTTTTAGCATTTTTCCATCCACTTTGAGGCTTCTGTGTGGGTTCGTTGCTGCTTTTCGGACTGCCGCAGTGCAGAGAGGAACTGCACCAGACTGTGAAGCTACTCGGCATTAATTCAGGTAAAATGTTGCTCAAATTTGGGCACTCATCTCAGTCAGTCTTCAGGGGACACTTCTGCAGAGTTTCTCAAAGACAGGGGCTCCAAATACGTGATCAGAAATGATGCCACATGCAACTTGCCGGCAGTAAATCTTCAATTTATTACAAAATAATTAAAATTAATGAGCAAAATTGAAAATGCGCACGTGCGCTTGTCTTCCTGCTCCCTGCACTCCGCTTTCTGTGTGCCCCGCAGTGTGTTGTGCGAATACACAAAATGAAGCCATAAAACTCCACCAGCCAATTGGCAGCCATTATGGATGACACGGGGAGAGAGCGGGCGGGAGGCAGAGTATGCAAAAGTAATTGCTAAAAACTGTCTGTACGCGAACGTGAATATTCTATGGATGCGTTTCCGTTGCCGTTTCCGCTTCCGCTTCCGCTTCCGTTTCCGTTTCCGCCGAGACCAAAGCAAGCGAAATGCCCTGCTAAAAGGGGGCATGGCCGGGAGAGGGTGGCCCAACCAACCCCCTAATGCCATTACAATTGAAGAGCGGCATGTGTGAAAAGTACATATTATTCTTGGCAGCTTCGTTTGCCTTAATGAATTGCACTTCAAGTGAGACGAAAGTTTAAACAAATGCCACACACACACACACACACACACACACACACACACACACACACACACAGACACAGACACCGTTACATATCCCATACATTTGTACATCCATCCGTTCATCCTGTCATCCATCCATCTATCCATCCTCATCTGTCTGTCAAGTGAGCAATCGAAAGCCAATCATGGTCATTTAGCACAGCAGAATTACATGAACATCAACACACACACACACACACACACACACACACGCACACACAACAATGTATGTGTGTATTTTTTATAAATTGAATTTTGCGTCAGGACATGGGGAACATGTTCATTGGGCAACAATTTTGCAGCAATTTCCATGTTGCAATAAACTCACACGACACTCCATGAGGCAGAACTCAATTACCCCCAGAGTAGGGCAGGGCAGGGTGCAGCATCAATACCATAGATTCCATACGTAGTTGAACCTTTAATCAAAACCTTCAATCAACAAGGCAGCAAAATCAATTAACAGCGAGTAACCCACAAAACTAATCCGCAAAACCACAAAAATATGAAGCCAAATATTTGCAGGAGCCAAATACTGCAGATACACGAAAAGTAAATCTTTGGCCGGCATTAACTAACTTGCCAAATCATTTTGCCGACCATTTTTACAGCCTAAACAAACACAAGGGGCCCGCCGGGGCGCACACCCTCAACATTTTGCGCTTTAAAGCGACCAAAGATGTGTCAGAACACACAGCATCCGCCATCCGCCATCCGCTAGCCAAGCTCTAAGCCACCCACCCACCCGCATGTTCGCACATTTCGAAATTCGAACTTCGAAAAAGAACAAAATGGAAGCGGACAGGCGGCAGGCGCGCTCTCTCTTAAGTTGCTGTCGAAGAGAGCGCGCGCTCGCTTGCTCTTAGATTGGGTCTGGCTGTGGCTCTGGCTCGTTGTTTCAGTGGAGTTGGATTGATCGATGCGACTGGCGGTGCCCCTTGAGTTGGGTGAATATTTGATGGCATTTATGGAGCTAATACTTGGCGAAGAGATGGCCAAGGCGTCAGGTATTAAGTATTAAGTGTGCGCTCTAGCCAGACGCCACTGTTGCCTTCCTGTTCCTTTGTGGCTCCTTAATTTTCGGCAATTAAAAGTTGCCTACTTACGGCCGCTTTTGCCACCCAGTGATGAGACCCTGTCACGCGCCTTTTGGTCAATTCGGGCAACGCGATAACTTAATTGCAACAAATAAATCATAGAGAACCGTTCGGTGGCGCTGCTCGAGGGTGGTGCTGGCCGCTGGCCGCTGGCCGCTGGCGTGCGTGAGCAAAATTCCAAAGAATCTGCGTGAGCACCGGGCGGGAGGGGGACTTTAGTTGCGTTTCGCACATAAATGTCAAGTGCGTGTGTTGCTGATGTTCACACACACACACGCACACAGAGGCACACGCTAAGTAGCTTTGCACACACAGACAGAGACAATGCAGCGCTAAGTCGACACACGGGCAGGGGCCGTGTTGATGGAGGGAGAGGGAGAGGGAGAGGGAGAGGCGCAGGAATTCAGGAACATGCTTCCAGCTTCCCTTTCCCTTTTCCCCTTGCCACCACCAGCGATGATGAATGCCCATAAACTCGCCATAAATAAAATTGTTCGACTTTGCCTGCGGCTCTCCCCTCATTTTTTTCGGTTTTTATTTGTTTGTTTTCACTTTTGTAGTCCTCCTGCTGGAAATGATGCCGGAAAGCGAAATCCCACGCTTCAACAGTTTAAATGACTTAATTCCCGCTTCAAAGTGGGCGTGACCAAAGCAAAAGGATTTACCCAAAAAGCACTTTGAGGCTGCAACAAGTTCTGCGAGGGCAAAGGGTTGAGATATTTACGGAATCAAAGGCGTGGAATGCTCAGGCTGCCAGAAAATCAGAAGGCCACACAAATTATGGGCATCCAGAAATGTTATTATTAATTAATTATTCGAGGCATACAAATGTTTCCATTGTGTTAAGCAATAACAGTTCTGCTCACGAGCAGCCGAGAACAGCCGTTGCTGTTGATCCGCTGTTGCTGCTGTTATGGCTGCTGTTATTTTCCGTTCCTCTGTTATTCTGCTGCCACTGCTGTTGGCTCTGCTGTTAATTCTCGTTCTGCTGTTGTTCTGCTGTTACTGCTGTTGATCTGCTGTTGTGTCTTCTGTTATATGACTCTGCTGTTGCTATGCTGTTGCTGCTGTTATGGCTGCTGTTACTTATCGTTCCTCTGTTAGTCTGCTGCCACTGCTGTTGGCTCTGCTGTTAATTCTCGTTCTGCTGTTACTGCTGTTGATCTGCTGTTGTGTCTTCTGTTATATGACTCTGCTGTTGCTGCTGTTATGTGTGCTGTTACTTATCGTTCCTCTGTTATTCTGCTGCCACTGCTGTTGTTCTGCTGTTACTGCTCTTAATGCTGTAAATCTGCAGTTGATTTACTGTAGCCCGTAAATTTCTTGAAATTATTCCAAAATTGACATCAATTACTTTCCATTATGCACTGCGAATTGCATAAATCTCCTTTCTCACTAATTGTTTTTTGGTTGCCTCTTGCTGCGCCTCCTTCGCTGCTTCCTTTTTTCGTTTATTTTTCGTTTCGAGTGCAAAATGTGCGGCCAACATTCAGGCTCGCAAATTGCTTCAAAGGTGAATGCTGCAAGTGTGTGTGTGTGTGTGTGTGTGGTGTCTGGGTCCCATGGCTTACCCAGTCACGATCCTTGCGGTTTCTCAACTTTTTGCTGCCATTTGCAATCAAGCGAATGGGCATGAAGCACTGCCCTACCATCCCCGAAAATGCTCGTAAAATCTCGTCAAGGGCTTCAAGTCGAACCAGGCTGGGCCTTCTACACTTTGTTTTTACTCCGTTTATGATGAGGCGGCGGCGGCGGCGACAATCAACCCAATTTTCGGCAAGAACGATTCAAGCAAATCCCCAACAGGAGTCCCGCTCCTTGGCTTCGACATTTATCCCAAAGCCTTTTCGGCTTGCGGCTCTCAGGGCTGAGCGGGGCAGTTTTCACGTGCCAACAGTTTTGCATATTTCATACTTAGCATTTGATGCCGAACTCCCGCTCAAACATATGCAGACAGCCAACAAATTGGACGCCCTCCCAAACTGCCAGACTTTGCACACAGACTTTTGGCTTCGATCCATCACAGCCCAGCCGCAGACTCTCTTTCTATGTATCTATGTATCTATGTATCTGTATGTGTCGCTGTGTTGTGCCTGACATTTGCATAAACAGTGAAAAGTATCTTCAACCTGCTGCTGCTGCTGCACAGATGTGCCGAGATGCCACGATGGAGGGGCAGGCACAAGAATGAGTCATCAACAGCCATGGAAAGGTGTATCTGAGGAGCAACACAGATGCATGCACAAAAGTCAAGAATGGAAAGCAAATAATTGCAAATTAAGGCAGGGACATCAGGCAGAGGAGCATCCAAGAGCAGTGTGAGGAGACTCGGGACATATCACAGCTCACATTTTTGTGTACATAAGAATCTTTTCATAAATATTTACAAGGGCAAAGCAGGAGTGCACGCTAGGAAATACTTGAGCAAAAGCAAGGCAGGGAGTGGGAGTGCAGGAGGAGCAGGAGGAGCAGGAGGAGGAGGCTGCCTACAGTCACAGTCATAAGCATATTAATTTTCATATATTTGTGCAGCATTCCAACGCTGTCTGCAGCCAGCTACAGCGTCGTGGGAGACAACCAAACAAATTCCTTTCACCAAGTCACTCATCATCGTGACAATGAGTAATGGGCGGGGTGGCTCTTGGCTGTTGGCTCTAGTGTTGGGTAGTGCCAGGTGCCAAGTGTGTTGTAAAAGTTATTTTGTTGCTGTTGTCTCATGGCTGATGAGGCGTGTTACTTGCATTTTATTTGATACGCTCCCTGCACTGAAAATTGCAGGTTTTGCGGTTTTCCCTGGCTGGGACTCTGCTCTCTGTGGTTTGCTCGATGAGGCAAATCATTCATTTGTTATTCCTAATGAGCCGCCACACCTGGCGGCAGCCTCATCAATTACAAGCATAACCTTTTTTTTTGCACTCAAATGTTTGACTCAGAAAGTCAGAGGCAGAGGCAGAGGCAGAGGCAGAAAGTCAATTTTATAGCCCTAGAATCTATATTCGGAATGTCCTTTGACTGCCGTTTGTTGGGTGGCACAGCATGAGTGGCACGGGACTGCCAGCAGCTGTGGCAGCAGCAACGAAGTCGCCTGTCCTTGGGCCACACGCATCCTTCCCCATACTGATAGCCGAGCGCCTCTCCCTCACTCTGTGCAATCGATAAATGATTTTGTTTCCTTTTGTGCACTTGGACACATTAGGAGGAGCTCTGCCCCACTTTAGGTGAAGTTATGCTCCGGGCAGGTTGCTGGCATTTCTGCTATCAAAACGTTGAAGGAGCATGACATACCTGAAAGGATTTGGAGCTAAGCAGCTTAGGAAAGGAGAGGCACAAGAGCACACACAATGAAAATTATTCTGCATACTTTGCATGCGGATTATAGGCAGAGAGAGTTGGCCAAACTCCGACTGCAGGCAGCTGTCTGATGATCCCTGCTGCTGCTCCCACCTTAACCCACATTTGCATATGTCAAAGGACACCTCGCACTCGCTCTCGGACTCGGATGCCGTGTCAAAACTTGGGGCGTCGCGCCTGCGCTGCTGAGCGGAGAGCGGAGAGCGGAGCCATCTGTGCCGCATCCTTCATTTTGTGTGCGGCTGCCCCACTTCCTGCATGTAAATTAGACTCATATATTTGGCTCACTTCTTGCCCTGTTTTGCAGCTGCCTTCCTTGCTGTTTCTTCTTCATTTCTGCTTGATAGTTTTGCTGCTTACTCGGCGATTCCTTGCCGTTGCTTCCTTCCTGCCAGCCCTTCTGCCTTCTGCCTTTTGTGCCTTGTCCTTGTTATGTAAAACTTGAGACTTTTCATAGTCTTTTGGGGTTCTGGGCAGGGCAGAGCTGCAGCTGAGGCAGCGCCAGGCAGTGGCTATGGAAATGGTTCTGGGGTCTTCTTGGGTTTTGTGTTCTGTTTTGTGCCAGCTGTCTGTCAGTTGTTAACTCAACTGCTTTGCATCAAAATATCAATGGCATAGGCATAAATTAGGGCCTGGGAGCCTAGGAGGTGCTGGGCAAGGATTGCAGCTGCCTGATTGCCACTTAGGACGAGGCAATCGCTTGGGCAGGGAGGAATGGATGCGATGTCCTGGAATAGTTGAAGGCTTCAGTTTAGTTTTCATTTTATTTGCACTTTGGCAGCACTCTTAATTAATCGAATGAGGCTGCAGAGATAATTGCATATTACGCATACGGCACGTTGTCTGCTGTGCCACCAGCCATCCAGTTATGCCATCTGCGTGGCACGCTGGAGTGCCTCGTGGGAAATTGCCAGCAATTTGTGTGCCGAAAATCAAATGCAGTTTGCAGATGGCAAAGCTGATGGAACTGTGGAAGAAGTCGGGCCCGGAGCTGCAGCCCTTGCCCTTGAAGGATACATTACGGGCTGACTCCCGTCTCCCACTCGCATGGCATGCACCAGTCCCAGGTCCTGTGTCCTTTGGCCTCGGGATAAGCTGCACGCCACGCGCTCCTAATGAACGATGTGAGCTGCTCCGCGTCTACAATTTGTTGCTCCCTGCTGTTGGCTGGCTCCGCCTTCTGTCTCCACACGGGCTGTGTCTCTGCCTCATAATTGTAGCATACTTTTGTGCGTTCAAGCACACGTCAAAGTGCAAAGCCCACAGCTTCCTGCCTTGCCATTGAGTCGCAGTATTTGCTGCATTTCTTTGCCATAAGTTGTGCCTCAACAAATGGAAGTTTTCGTACCGCCACGTAGCATCGTTTAGCATCCTGTTAAGTGGAGTGCCCCACAGCAAACTTCGCCAGCTTAAAGTTGCATCATTTGGCTCAGCCAGCGGCATGGCAGATGAAAGTTTCATTTGGCACGCCCATTTGGCCACATAAAATCCTGACGTTCAACGGCTCCTTGTTGGCTAAAAGAATTCGTTGCCAAAAGTTTTGTTCCTCTGCCGCAGGGAGGACTGGGAGCAGGGCACACGCACGGGGCAGAGGTGCACGACAGATGTGTGTATGATGAAATACAAATTAAATTCCACACAAATCAGAGACATGAAATGGAAGAACAGGAGACTGAAGCAGACAGCTGCCAGGAGGCTCTGCTGCTGGAGTTGGAGCTGAAAGCTGAAAGCTGAAAGCTGAAAGGAGTGTGGCGGAGTCGTCACTCAGTTACACAGTTGCCACACGGAGCTGAGAGTGTGGCATGGAGTTGCTTGTTCCCTTTTTGCCGCAATTGAAGGTAGAATTAAAATGGGAAATTCTCCCTGCTCCGCTTGATCCTTGCGTAAAAAGGCGTATAATTTGCATGAGATTTGATTTCACACCAAAAAGACAGGCGAGTGGAGCAAAGCGAAATGAAATGAAGTTACAGATACAAAAACAATAACAAAGAAATGGAAATGGCTGGAAGAAGGGAAACCAAAACCAAAACCAAAACCAAAAGAAAACAACAATAAATATTCATAAATTTCACATGATCATAAAAATAAACTTGTGTATCCAGCACGGACACGCACACAGATGACATTATATGGCTTAGCCATAACAAGGCAATCACATTATTAGGCAACGAACGAAGACACAGAGAGAGAGAGAGAGAGAGAGAGAGAGAGAGAGAGTGATGGAGAGTGGTTGGAGTACACCTCTTCTGCTGCTGCTGTCAGTCTGTCAGGTGCTGCTGTCTGTTTGCGCCTTTTGTTTGGGCTCTACCACACACGGAGCACACCCCTAGCCCCCACACACATCGTTGTAATGGTAATATAAACATATGCAATGAGGTTATCTTATTACCCTGTGCCCAAAGCTGATAAAGAAGTGGCTGCTGGGGTGGGCCACGCACACATTTCACACGCCCAGCAGCCGTTCCCTCGAGCAGCCATCCTCCACGTAGTGCCACAGCTCATGACCCAAAGCATAATGCTCCCAGGCTCTGAGGCCTAGATCCATGCGGAAAACTCCAGCAACAATTAAAGCCAAAGCCAAAGCCAATGCAAATTGTAAATATTTAAAGGAGCTGCCAAATATCTCAAAATGTGTGCATAAAAATAAGTTTCAAAATCCTCTGCAAGCCTCTGCGAGTGGCGAGCGGCGAGCGGCGAGCGGCGAGTGGCGAGCGGCGAGTGTGTCCACCACTTCATTGTGTCCTGTTAAGTGTCTCTGATTGTGACAAGCCTGTGCGTGTGTCCTGCCTGTCGCTTTAATGGTTTTTGCCTGCTTGTGTCCTGCCTGAAGTGCCTTCAACATAGTTAATCCCACCTTTCGTGTGTTTGGGCTACGCCCCACCATCGCTCCACAAATTGAAAGAGCTGTGTGGCAGGCAGCAAAAAAAAACCTCAAAAAATACCAGTGTAACGGGAAAACAAAGTATACTTCAGGCGGGGCGCTGTGGTTGGGCGGGTGGTGTTGGGCCAGAGGGAAATGCTGCGACCAAACCGACAAAAAAGTGGACCAAAATCGATAAGAATGTAATTTGCCATAATTCACAGAAATTTGCTCGGCATATTGGCTTTCGCTCGGCTCTCAGCGCTGCTTTGCTCTTACATTTCTCATGTCTGTGTGCGTGTGTGTGTGTGTGTGTGTGTGTGTGTGTGTGTGTGTGTTTGTCCTTAAGAGCCAAAGATGATGAAAATTATTAATGGGGCAAGGGCTGTGTGTGTGTGTGTGTTGGCATTAAAATTACACCTTCTGGCAGCCACCCAAAAAAAAAAGGGAAAAGGTAAAGCACACACACACACACACACACACACACAGATACCGAGAGTCATTCATATTACTTATTTATGCATGGGAAATTAATTTTGATATGTTGATTTCTCGCATGAACAAATCCAACATGCCACACGGACACGTACACGGACACGGACACGGACACGGACTGCATGTCCTTATATTGAATTATTTATTTATCTTTGCTCTATGCCATTTACTAGAGAGAAGTGCGATTGAGCAGTGCCCCCAGTTTGCCAACATCCAAGCTTATATTTTGCATTAATTGTCAGCGTGGCCCTGCGGCACGTGATTTAAGTTTTAGGCTTCCCTTTTTTGGTATTATCAGCTTCGATTTTGGCCCTGGCTCTGGGCCATTTTAATCACTGACTCACTCTTGTCATTAGCTATGCACGAAAGGCCGCAAAGGAATGGAGTTGGTTGGGGGGCATGTCCCAGCAGGATTATGCATAAATTGAGTGCCAGCAGTGGGACTTGGGGGGAGACTTTGCTCAAGACAAAGCTGCGACAACCCCCCTCGCTGGTTCATCTAATTGTTTTTAATCACTTTCCAGTTGCCCAAGCTCGTGCACAAACTGGCTCTGGGCGCACTTAGATTGGCCAAATAATGATTATACGCATAGCATATAATAATTATCATTCTGGACTAGAGTCTGAACTGGACAGGAAGCTGGGGATTGGGGTCTCCTGGGGGTCTCCTGGGGGTCTCTGGCATTGGCACTGCTCATTAGATAAGACGCTCAATCCGCCTGCCAAATTCAGTGTGAACAACTCGTTGCATGCACCGAAGTGCAGCATTCGGATGCTTTCACTTTTTGTGGCAGGCAGGGCCAAAGGACCAAAGCCTCGTCCTCCTGCCAGCCCAAACTTGTCCTGCTTCAATGCCTTGTTTTGTGTGTTATTTTTGCATAATTCCAAGTCCTCGCCACTCGCCACTCGCCACTGCCACTCGTTCTGGGGCAATTAAGCGATAAGCTAGCTAAATACACAGCCCCTGCACAAACATTTGCAATGGAAAAGACACAACATTTTCCATTTTCCAGACTGGAATTGTCTATCGAAGCGGAAGCTACCCATGGATTATTTTGGAGTACAAAATTTAAGCTTTAAACATGGAACGTTGAGTGAAGTCTCCACAGTTTTTAGCTATTCATTCTGTTGTTTTTTTGACAGACCAGAAAGGAAGCTCAGGCGGAGGCGGAGAGGAAGATTTCCACTTGGAAACTCATTTGTGGCGAATTGTAATCAGACAATTGTTTGGTGGGATACCTAAGTGGAAAACAGTTTTGCAATAATTGCAGCAGCTCGTAGTCAAATGAAGAAGTGGAAGTGGCAAGTCTGCTCCGGTTGTTGGCTGCCCGTGCAGCGATCCTTTGCTCTTAGCCGCAAGGCAAATGTGGCCCAGGACAGTGTGCGTGTGTGCACACACTTCAAGTCATTAGCGCGTAAAGAATCTTAACGCTTCAAAACGAATTAATTTGCATCCCATTTGGCGTTGTCACACACAAAGTGAAAGCGACCAAGGAGGAGCAGCGTCTCAGTGGGTGGGAACGAACCTCAGACGGAGATTGACATTGAGTCGCAGGCTGGAACTGTGCCACATTGTCGTCTTTTGGGCTCATTATGCACCTGCCGCTGTCGCTGCCTGTGGCTCTCTCTCTCTCTCTCTCTCTGTCTTTCTCTCTCTTGGGCTTGTTGTACGCGCCTCCTGGCTTTCTTTACTCTTTATTATATTTTATTTTATTTTCTTTTTTTATTTTTATTCACATTTTCACATTTTATTTCGCTTTGTTTCATTTCTGTGCCTGCTTCTCTTTCACTTCTTTTCTTTTCCTCTTTTCCTCTTTTTTCCTTCTCTTTTTGTTTTCTGTTCATGGCTGATTTTAAATTTTCGACATGCCGTGCGCTTCCAACTACTGTCTGTGCGGGATTCTGTGTCCCTGTGGAGCCCCAACCCCGCCCCTCCCCGCATGTGTATCCGTTTGTCGGCTGCTCCGCTGCGAGTCTTTATCTATGTGTGTGTGTGTGTGTGTGTATTTAAATCCGATTTGAATAATTACAAATTTCAATTGTATGAAAACCAACGGCAGCCGCCACGACACCGCCCCTCGCCAGCTCCCCCCCCCACCAACACCAAACAGCCAGCAATATGACGCCATATGGAAATGGCAACGCTGCGCGGGCCACACTGCTGGTGGTGGGAGGTTGGACTCAGGTGAAGCGTAGCGCGGCGTAGGGGCGGAGGGAACATAAGAATATTTACCGTACAATGGCATCCATGGCAGCGCGTCACACAGTGCCAAAAATAAAGTAGTCGGCGAAAGGTAAATGTCAGAGGCTGCAGCCTGTAGGATATACGAATGCAATTTTCGTACGAATTATGAGCAGAAATTTCAGAGCAAATGTTTGTGCGAGAAGTTTTCTCTCAGTGTAGCAGTTGTCGCTTCGCAGTCGCTGGCTACGGGCTACGGGCTACGGCGATGAAAACAATAACAGCAACGTCAAGGGCTTCTGTTTCTGCCGAGTTAAAGATAAGATTATTACCCACCAAGCACACTCGCACACTCGCACACACATACTGAAGTCGCAGCTTTGGCTGCTTTGGATTTATTTTTGGTATTTCTCCATGCTCCGCCTCTCCCGCGTTCAACGGTTCCTCGATCTCATTTTGCGACTGTGCTCATAGCCCAAGCGAAACCCGAAACCCGAGACCCGAAACCCAAGCCCAAGTCAAGCCAATTCAACGTTTTGCGGTTGACTTTGTTCTGCTCTCCCTTTTGGGTGCTTTTTCGCCTTTCGTCGGTGGCTGTGCTGGGGATTAGCACTTGAAGCCGGATCGAATGGGGAACGGGCGGCGATCGATGGTTTATGGATTTCATTCTACCCTTTCCTTCGTGTCACTCTCTGCCTGCACTTGAGCATCTGCAGCCGGCCGCAGCTAGCAGCAGGTAGCCAAGCATCAGCCAAGCGCCAATAAAGCACCGTTATTTTGAGTTGCGCTGGCAGCTTTGTGAGATTTCTCTCTACCCCACGCAGGTAGACGGCGTGCACGGCCACTGCAATGGGTGCCATGCGAGAGCGTAAAACAAAGAGAGCTTTTGCTGAGAGTGGCTACGTTAGCAGCCTGTAGCTGATCACCGCTAACAGAAAGTTTACGCTCAGCGTGGTTAACAGCCTGCGAGTGCACGACGCTAACAGCTCTGCTAGCCGCTGCCGATTACAGCTCTGTTAGCGCACTTTTGATTTCTCTGCTGATCCACAACACGTGCCGCATTGTTCATCAAATTGAATTCAATTAAATGTACACTAGCTCTGCTTTGTCGTTTTCATCTCTCATCCATTGGAGCAGCAATTAGTGGCTGCCTCTCCACGCTCTTAAATGATGTATTACCAGCTGCAGCTCCATCCACTTCACGGCCATCGCTGCCAGCCTCTGCTCTGCGGCACTTATCAGCACTTGGCCATCTGTTGTAGTCCACCTTGGGACTCGGACTTGGACAAGTGGTGGTGGGGGAGTGCGGTGGACAATCTACTGTTAAATTACTTTAACTCGATTCATTTTGCAATTGGGTTTTTTATTTGTATTTTCCATGCCATGCCATTCCATTCCTTTGCTTTGGTATTTCCGTTTTTTGGGTTTTCGGTGTTTACTTTTTTTTCGGTCTGCTTTTTGTTCACTTGTTTGTGGGTAGAACACACACACACACACACACCCATACACCGTAAGCCTGGTAGCGACAGGCAGAGATACCTGAACGGACTTTTTCCTTGCCTCTCTCCCGCTCTCCCGCTCTCCCCACCGTTCCACCTTTCGTTCTGGCTTCATGCACGGTACGTGTCCGTGTGTTTGTGTGTGTGTGTTGGTCGCTGGCTATGAAACAGATAAATTGCAAAAGTTTTCCCAAAATATTTTCACAAGACGACGGCAAGCCCTAGGCGTTGGGTTCTGTGCTGCGGCTGCCTAAGGGTAGCTCTGCGTAGGTGCAGGGGTGGCTCCAGGGGTGCACGGCGGAGGGTAGCTGTAGCTGTAGCTGTAGGTGCAGGGTTTGCTGGCGCACAAAAATCTGCAATAAAATTTTACCAATAAACTTTAGACGCACACATGGATCGGTCGGTCGGGGGTTGGGTTTGGGTTTGGGTTTGGGGGCGACCCCTAAAACAGATGCGGATACGGGTGGCGGGGCGTGGCGGGGCGTGGCGTGGCGTGGCTGTGGAATGCGGATGTGGACAGGTGGAACTTTTTGTGAACTATACTAAATTATTGTAGTTGCTGAAAAAGTTTCCCCCAGGCAGAGGCAGAGTGTGTCCCACGCAAAAAATTCTCCAACACACCCACACAGCGACGGGGGCGGGCAGGAAGGAGATGTGAGCACCTTTTGACATGCCCACAGGGGCATAGATAACACACATATGTATGCCAGGTTGCAGGGCCATAAAATGCGGTGAACTAATGCCCCACCCGGGCTGCAGCCCGTTCCCCTGTTAACTTTGACTGCCACCAGTTGAGGGGCTCAACAGGAGGGTGTGGCAGGCTGTGTGTCTCTGTGTGCAACATTTCATTGCACTCGAAACTGCGAATCTGCCGAGTGTCCATGTGACAAATGTGCCAAACTTCTTCTCTGACTGACTGGCAGTTTTTACCACGATTTTGTGTATATTTTGTTCAACCCTCTGGGCCTCAAGGTCGGCCCGCGCTTAGAGTTGGGCTAGAGCCGTGGAAACTTTGCATTCCCAGCGCAGCTTTGGACCTAACTTATCGATTCGGGCGAGTGTCCGAGCTTCTCCTTCTCCTCTTAGATCTATTAGCAGTCTTTTATCCCTTCTGCCATGCGGTTCTCCCTCCTGCTTCGGGGCTACTCCTGCTGCTCTCCCTCCTCCCAGTCGTTTGCCAGATTTGTGCACACTAATTGCCGCCTCAGATTCGCGGCAGTTTGCATTTATAAGAGAATGCCACTCATTAAATGTATGTCTGGATCTTGAAGAGGGACACGAAAACAAGATTCAGCTCGCTGGGAGTTGACGAAGGTGAAGGGTGGGACTGCCACTGCCACTGAGGTTTTACGCACGCTGAGAGTGAAAGAAAACTTTCTTTTGTGTTGGCAACCAGGGCACGTACGCTTGTGGATACAATATGTCATAGTGCCATACTGACGAGGGGAGCACAATGGGAGGGCAGGCAGGGAGCATGTGTCGCGGCATTCCAAGGGACAGGCACAGGGACAGGGACATGCCCAAAGGCGGCATCGTTGACAGCACTTACGATCCCAAGTGGGTCGCATAAATATGCCCCAACCAGCCGCCACCACCACCTGAACCATGCAAAGTTGCTGCCATCAGTGGAGGGGAGTCTGTAGATCCTCGAGATCATCGGCAAAGTGCCTGCTTATCGTTTCATCTCCGTCTCTTTGGGTTGTCCTTGGACCGCCACTTACATCGCGATGTGGCCGAAAGTGTCGATAAAACTTTCGCTAAGCCTCCACTTTGGGTGTCCTTGTGGTCGCTGTTCCGCTGTCCCTCACTGATGCTCTCTCTCTCTCTGTGGCCATGTCCTTGCAACACACACACACACACACACACACACACTATGGCCAGCTGACGAATTTGGCGCGGGCGTCACATTAACGCGGCTAATGGTGAAAGTTTTATGCCTGGCTTCAGCTTCGTAAACGTAATGTGCAACACTTGAGCAACAGCATCAGTCGCGGGGAGGCGCTTGGGGCCACCCAGTTCCCCACTCTCTCTCTCTCTCTCTCTCTCTGCCCCTCTCTTTCGAGCTAAGAGAGAGCAGCAGCAGCAGCAGCAGGCTGAGGCTGGCTTAAGAGAGAGTCTCGGGGCAGTGGACGGCATCAGCATGAGGAGCACCCAGCGCCCGAATGTCTGGCAGGACTTGGCTGCTGCTGCCTCAAAGAGCAAATTTCGAAAGCCTTTCGAATGAAAGCCCAAGAACTCGGCGTCCGCGTCAGCGTCGCTGCAGCTTCGTGCGGCTGCCGACTCGCTGCTCGGTTGCTCGGCTGCTCGGCTGCTCGTCCTCGTCGGCTGCTGTCGTGCCAGTGGCTGCCATGGCTTTGCCGTGGCTCGACAGTTGGTTATGAAATCTGAACGTGTTCGCACGTGCCGCACGGATCTCGCAGCAGCTTCAACAGCCATCCACTCAGTTCAACTCAACTCAACTCCTCCGCTCCACTCAATGCAACTCCACTCGAACTTCAATCGAAATCGAATCATCACAGACTCTGGTTAAAAAGAAAAGGAAACAAACCGCAAACAAAGTCAAAAATCCACCACAAAAAAAGGTCACAAAATAAAAACAAATAAGCAACATCAGAGGATTGGACAAACATTTCGTGCCAGAACAAATTCTTTGTGTTTTGCTCAGTTCGCGCTCTGCCCCCTCTCGCTCGCACACTCGGTCTCTCTCTCTCTCTCTCTCTCCCTCTCTCTCGCCAGTCTCGTCTCGTGTCTGTCGCTGTCGCTAGTGCCATCTCCAGCTCATTAATGGTAGCCAACTCAATCAACAAGCTGCAAAAATAAAGTTAACAATTAGAACATCAAAAAACAACAAAAAAAACAAAAAAAAAACAAAAAATTTGGCAAGTAATTAGCAACTAGGAAAGAGATCACCCAAGTTCAAGTTCGTTTTTTGTTTTTTTTTCTGTATCACAAGCAAATCCGTCGGCCAACAAACAAATGAAACATTTTCCTTGATTTTTTTTTGCCACTTTTTTTTGCGTTCTGTCAAAGTAGACAACAAATAAGTCAGTGTTTTGCGTGTTTTTGTGTTAAAAAAAAAATAAATAAATAAATATCTACCAAAAAAAAAAACAACAAAAAATATATTAAGAAAAGAAAACAAAAATCGGTGGGAAAAGATCAGAGACCGGAATTGAAGTAATGTAAGTAAATGACTTTGAATAATATTTAAGAAATATTTAACAGTATTTAGGAGCCTTAATTATGTTGCCGTACATAAATATGTACATAAATATGTACGCGTTTATGTACAGATTATGAGGCGAGAGAAATGTGGCTGTTCCTCTGCGTGGCTCATCTGCGGCTTGTGCTTAAGTTAATTATTATCAATTAATAGCTAATCACGATAAATGTGCAGCGAAGGATGCTGAGGTTGATGTTTTTCTGGCAACAAACGGCAATTGGGGCTCTGATCTGGTCCAACATCCTGTTGATTTGTCACAGACTGCGTATGAGCAATGGCAATTAAGAGCAACATTGAGGCAACATTTTCTTGCATTAAAACTGAGTTTTTTGGTGTGCCTTTCGCTCTCTCTCTCTCTCTCTCTGTGTGTCCTGGAATCTGGTTTGCTGTCTTGGCGTTCCAGCATCTCCCCCAGCGGCTTCTGCCTCGCCCACAGCTACTGGTCCTCCTCTAGCTCAGCCCTCCCCAGCAGCTCCTGTGTTCTCCATTTCGTTTTCCCTCTTTTGTTGCTGTTGTTGCTCTGCTCTTCCCGTATTGCCGTTATCGTTTCAGTTACAAAGCGGCGCGCACTTTACGCTGATTGCTCGCTGGGCGCAAACGTTCCACAGGACACGGGCCAGGACTTGCTCTCTCTCTCTCTCTCTCTCTACCTACACAGTCTCTGTCTTTGTGTGTGTGTGTGTGGCATCGATATCATCGAGTTTATTGTTACTTCCTTTTGCAATTATCCTTGCCAGTCCGGGGCTCAGTGGCTGCTATTTCTAGTCAAAATCGCAGTCACAGCAGTCCACTGGCATCCTCTCGGCACTAACTTCATTTTGGCCTCGCCCTTTCCTCCTCTCTATTTCATGGCCTCTCCTCTGCTGCAGCTGCTGCTGCTGCTGCTGCTGCAAAAGGTGCACAGTGGGACACATGTCCTGCGGTTTATGAGCTGCCCGACTGCCAACTGCCAACTGCCTCATTTGATGCAGCAGCAGCAGAATTCCAAGGCGAGAAAAACGCGTTGCGAAAAATCGAGCTGACACAACGCAAAACTCAATCAAACTGTCGACAACAATTTGGCTGGTGGCTTTACATTTCTCTTTCTCTTTTTCTTTCGCTTTCGCTCTCCTCTTCTATTTGTGGTTTAGCTGCCACGCCCAGACGCTGGACAGTGGCAAAGCAATAAGCAAAGCAGCTAACCACCCCCACAATCTATGGATCTGCCAGCACCCGAAGTAATCAAAGTGTTGCCAAATGCGCGGGGCATTTAATTAAAAGTATGCTGCACTCGCGGGGGGTAGGGGAAAACCAAATTAAATTAATTAAAGTGCAACGTCCAAGGAGAAATCTGAGCTGAGGCGGCACGTGAGACATTGCTCTCTGTCTTGGGAGTAAAATCAAGTTAAGTTGAGAACTAGACTTGAGTCGGGGGAGGGGTGGGTATAGACAAGGGGGGGGGGAGTGGTTGTGTGTGCAGTGCAACGCTTTTTAATGACCAACACTGTCGCTGCTGCCAGCAGCCAGCAACCACTTGAAGTCCCTCCCACTGCGCGCTCTCCCGCTCTCTCTCCCTTTTTCTCTCCCCCCCCTCCCGCTGTGTGTCCACGCGTTGGCATCGCATTTTTTGCAATTAGCGGAATTGTTTCACATTTGCTTCACACTTCTGCCGCGGCTCGCCCGCCTGCCGTTACTCTGCCTTTGTTTTTGTTTCTGCTCCGCTGTCGCTGTCGCTGCTTCTCCCTCTGCCACTGTCGCTTGTTTTCGCTCTTGCTCCTCCCCCGCTCCAGCTGCTTTTGGTTGCAGTTTATCTGTGGTTGAATCACCGCAGCAACGCCCCAACACCAACCCGAACCCCCCTTTGGTTTGTCACTCGGTTGCGCCATCAGCCTCAGTCCATCCATCCTCCAGCCCCCCTACCCCCCTCCACCCTCTGATGCGCTGTGTCCACTATTTTGGCACCCATGGGGATTCACAGCTAAATCTTTTAAAACACATCTAAAAAGGATGCGCCAAGAGCAGCAGCAGCAGCAGCAGCAGCAGCAGCAGCACAGAAACAGGCTGCGGAAAGGGAAGGGGAAGCGGAGGGGGAAACACAAACAGCTTTCTGCACTCTACACACTCCACTCCCCCTCCATCCTTCTCTCCCTCTTCACACATGACGTAGCTGGCTGCACTTTAGTGGGTAACCCAGTTTTCTTTTGCTTAAAAGGTTTCTCTCCCCCCCACTTCCCTTCCCCCCTCTCACTGGCATGGTTTTTTCTTTGTTTTCGGCTGGCACAAAGCTCATTTGCCGCATTTCGCAGTTTGTTAGTTTTCGTGAGACATCAAACTCCAGAGTTCCAAACCCCAAACCAGTGCTTCCCGGCACAACCTACAGCATACAGCAGAGCGAGACAAAAAACCACACACCGAAAATTGTAACAGACTCCAAATGGGAGACGAATGCCAACTCGTGGATGCCCTAGCAGTTGGACAACTCATTCCCCAGCTGACTGGGCGTTGAAGTTGCGACAGTTTCTGTGTAGTGCCAGAGCAGAAGAGAAAGCAAACAAAAAGAATGCAAAGACTGATCGCTGCTGTCAAAGCTTTCCTCTCCGCTCTGCCTGCTGCAGCTAACTGCCTGCTCGAGTGCACTGTACCCGCCTCTGGCAGTGTATTTAAATACGGCACATGGTAAACAGCTTCTTCGTGCTGCTTTTTTCGCTTTCGCTTTCGCTTTCTCTTTACCTTTTTTTTGGCTCCTCGTTTTCTTATTTTTGTGTTTGGGTGCTGCTAACGAGCGCAGGCTGGGAATAGGAATAAGTCTGTCTGTTCCTGTGGCTAAGGATGTGGCCTCCGCCTCAAACGAGTTATGCGCATTTGGCCGCCAGCCGAGAGATTTGCGCTGCTCATTCCCGGCTCCACCCGGCAGCAGCAGCAGCAGGTATCATAAACCTCAAGGCGTTCGTCATTTTGTTTACATAAAATCAACGCAGCGCGGCGACACACGCAACTTTCTAAAGGAGCATCATGGCAACATTATGCCATTACATTTGCATAATTATCGTTACGTGTGTGTGGGTGTTGTATACATGTGTAAGTGTGTGCCAGAGAGAGAGAGAGAGAGAGAGGCACATTCACTTTCCTTGTTTGCATTTATTTGCACTTCAACAGAGCCAAATAAATACGGAAAAAAACACTCAGCGCAGGGCAGGAAGTTTAGGAAAACCTTAAGAAAAGAGACAACGAAAGAGGGGGGGGAGAGAAAGAGAGAGAGAGACAAAGAGAGAGCGAGCCACAGGGAGCAGGTGGAACTGTGCAAACAGCATGGCGCATCCCATCGCATTCCCTTGGCAGTGGAGCCAAGCACATGTATTTTGCTCAACTTCAAATTGAATTCAAATTGAAAAACTTTCCAATACTGTTCGCAGCAGAGTTGCATTTGCCATGTCCCACCCGCTGGCGCGACACCTGTTGGCCGCAGATCGCCCCCTGGAACGGCAGCAAGAGGAATGCCAAAGCCAACGAAGCTGCAGCTGACTTTTGATGGCAAGCCAAGAGATTGTATTTCTATTTTTCATAAATGAAAAGAGTTAGTTGGACAGACAAAGAGAGATGGACCGGGAGAGAATGAGAGAACACGAAAAAGAAATAATCAAATCCCAAAACAGCCTCCTGCCAGGCAGAGCTGCCAAAACCAAGATATTTTCTGTTGCTGTTTGTGTTTCTGTTTCTTTTTCTGTTTTTGTTTCCTTCTACTTTTTGTTCTTGCTGTTTTCTTCATCGATAGTTGGGGGCAAGCCGAGAAAATTCCAATTAAGTAGCAGCTGTTCGTGGCTGGTTGGCTTTTTTGAAAATTGAACAACGTCCCAGCCAACGGGACGTGGACGTGGACGTTCGCATGAAGGCAGCAGCAAAAACTCGGCCCAAAAATGTGTGCTCCACTCTTGCTCCCTCTCTGCCTGTGGCTATTTCTGTGTGTGTCAACGTCTCGCCCACCTGAAGTTCAGGCATGGGTCAAGAAATGGGCATGGAAATGGACCAGCAATCAGGCAGCATTCTCGGTTACTCGGCTTGGGTCTGGCTTCTTCTGGTATCCACCGTGAAAAGGGCGTTGACAAGCGACAGGCATAAAAGTCAGACGCACTCGCTGCTACAATCCACTTCAGTGCACTCCGCCACAGACCAGTCCGTGTCCGTGTCCGTGTCCGTATCCCTGTCCGTGCCTGTGTCCGAGCAGCACTCCACTGCTGGCTGTCCCTTTTCCTTACATCCATGAATGTCCATCGTGTGCCGTGTCCTGCTTGATGCCTGGCCATGGAGTGCGCTGGATAACCAGCTTTAAGGCCGAGCCAAAGTTGCTTTCGCACTTTTAATGCCAACGAATTGAGCCAGAATGTGGCAGTGTTCGTGCAATTTGCTGCCGGGGTTTTGCTCTACTTCCATCTAATTATTACACCACACACACACGCACTCATTGTTGTGGTTTGGACTGGAAATACTTCGACGATTTGGTAATTGGAAAATGTTACAAATTGCTCGCAGATTAACAGCGGCAATAAAGACACAGACCCCTCTGCCCATCCCTTTTGCACTCATTTCACGCCCAACGCACACAAACAAACACTTGTTGAAAAATCATAAAAATTGAATGTACATAAAACATAAAGCAGAACACAAAAATGCACAACACAAGAGCAGAAAAATGGCAGAAAATGCTTGAAAATTGCCAACAAGTTTTGGGCCAAACAGACCAAATCATAGCAAAAAGAGCGAGAGCTAAAAAAGAATCCTGCTACCCAGACTGCCATGCAATCCAAGTTTTGCCTGCCAGATTGAGGCTACGAGAAGTTCAATTGTTCAATGTCAAATATGAAGTGCGAAATGAAGCAGGAGCCAAGACTCAGATGAGCAAATCTGTGGAGTGTCTGCCAGTCGCTGGCCCTGCGTTTTGGCCTAGTCCTTGGTCTACTTCAGAGTGCTACCTGTCTGAAGTGTGTCTAAAGAGAAGTCACCCGCGTGCACTGTCCGCATAAATCTGAAGTGAAAGAGCTGCGGTGCGTGCCACCGATTGTGGCCCGCTGATAGCTGCTCTAAATGCAAGTTCCATTCGCTAATTGTTCGCCTTGTTTTGTGCTGACAATTCGCTTTTGGACATAGTTATTCATGCAAGCCCACGACGATGACGATGAGACGCTGCTAATTAATTAATTGGACCCCCCCAACCCCCAGCTCAAGGCGCAGGCGAATGGAGGAGGCGTGGCCCGTGATTTATGAGGAAAACACTTTCTCCATTTTTTCCTTCTGGCGTTTTGCAGCACGCAAAAATTACATTTTTATCGTTAAAGAGAGCGAGAGACCTGCAGAGGGAGAGAGCGCGAATGGGCTGCGTGAGACACGTGCATCAGGTTGCAAAAAAGGGTCCGCCGCAGGCCCAAAAGGGGGCACGGAGAGGCCTTAAGGTGGCCCCATGTTGTCGCTGCTAATTAGCCTCCACTTCGTCATTGTGCTCCGTGCGCGGCCTCCAAGCTCGTCCTCCGGCAGCTCTTGTTCCTTATGGATGGACACACAGAAATGGCAAACGAAGAACATGGAAGGGATGAGGCAGCGGACAGCTTGTGGCACAAATGAAGTTACACATAAGCCACAGAAACGCGAGAAGAGAAGAGCTCAAAACAGGATTCTTTCCTTTTGAGTGTGCATTTCCCACCTGTCTACTGATCGAATTAGTTGTCCAATTATGTCTCGCAGCTGCTGGCTGGGTTTTGTCTTTAAATTCATTTTTTGTGGCAATGTTCTTGAAAGCCGAACAACAGGCACGTTTTGGCATGCCCTCAAGCTGGGGGGTGGCACGGGGGAGGCTGGCAACACACAATACAGCGCCACGCACCACAATGTGCCTGAGTGGGCGAATGTGTCTGTGTGTGTGTGCTGTGTGCTGTGTGTATCTGTAAAGAAAGCAAAAGGAAAAAAATAAACAAAAGCTCTGCCTCGTCCATTGTTTGCTTGGGCATGTACCAACACACACACACGCACACACACACACGCACACACACTCTCTGAAAGGTGGTTCAACATTTCATAATTTTCTGCGCTTTCTTTTGCTCAAAACAAAGCAAAGAATTCGCTTACCTTAGCGGCCACGACGCGTATACGTAATGAAATATTCGCTGCGTATACGTAATGTTATTTGGTCCGGTCTGATCCCACAAATTGTATGAATAATAATAAAAACAAACGCGAAATTGGCTCCTCAAGTGAAACGAAATCAAATTAGACAACAACAAAAAATGGAAAAGAAATAAAGTTCTGACTTTTCGCGGGAACGAGAGAGGAGAGCAGACCACAGAGGAGACAGAAGAGAGCAGCGAACCGAGTGGAGCAGCTCTTTGGTGGCTCAGTACAGCGGAGCAGCCACAGGCCCAGTGCCGACAATTTGTCAATTGACGCGCAGCCAGGCGCTGGCAGCTCCTTCCGCTCGGCTTGCCCTCAATGCCCCACGTCCAGGCGAATGCCAACCAAGTCAATTTTCATGGCAAGTTTTTACTGCAGTCCATCCATACGACTGGCCGTCCTCTGGGCACGGTCTTTAGAGCCGTTTTTGAGTCCATCTGCCTGGAATAAATACATTTTGCCGCCAGCACCTTGCACTCCCTTTTGCTGGTCGCTGGTTCCCGGCAACGATCATTGCCGTCTAATTGAGAGCACTTTTCCGGGCAGCGCATCGATGGAAGACAGCAACAGTCCCTGAACAGTCCTGCCCATCGAGGGCCACAAAGAAGCGCGCACAATTGTGGTTTCGCGACCATAATTAATGCCTACAACTTCAGTTCTCTACACCCAAAAGTTGCCCCATTTGGCTTGGTTCCACCTTCTCTTGGGTCGATTAATCGCATTGGTTTCGACCACCCTTTGTGGTCACGCCGTGCTGTTTATTGGCCACTGTTGCTGCTGCTAATTAGAAGTCGAAAACGGCACAATTAATTCCAGTTCCAGGGCAAACAATTTGCATGCACTTTGCAGTTCTCTCCCAAGTTCTCAGGCAGCAGGACGCTGCCTTGTCACGCCCATTTATGCTCATAAATTATGCAGTCAACCTCTGATGCTCGTTGAACCGAAGCAGGCAGTCGGCCACGCTCCTAGGCCATCGAAATGTTATTTCTCTCTCCCTTTGTGCTGCTGCTTTTTTTGTTGGGCCTTCTGTTGGGTTTTGCTCGAAGAAAAAGCGTTTGATCCTTTCCGGCTTAGCCGGGCCTAAAAGTACAGCTGCACGAAAATAAAATTAACAAAAAAGGAGCCGCAGAGACAACTTTAAATTTATTACAAAACCCGATAAAGGCCAAGTCCAAAGCGCAGAATTTGCGCATTTGCCGTTAACGCTGCTGAAGCTGCTGAAGGCGGAGTCCAAAAAGTCGACACAGCATCAAGCAAAGCATTTTTGTTTGGCCCTGGCATTAGTTTCTGTATTCAAATGTAATTCAATAAATAATTGCGAAGCTGCAGGCTGAAGAGAAGCATTTCGAAACACTTTTAGCAAAGGTAAAACTAATCCAAACTCAATTCTGAGATGTGCTAATTATGGCTACAAAAGTGCGTCCGAATGCTTAAAGAAAATAAGGAAAAGGGAAAGTTTGAACTGGCAGCATTGCTGTAAGTGTTGTTCCCCGGTTGTTGCCGCAGTGTAGCTGTTCTCCCGCTCCCCCTGCACATCCTTGGGGCACTGTGTCACTGCCAACCCCGGCCTAACGCGCCAGTCCAGTCCATTGAAAGTTTTGTTTTTCGTCGCAACAGGCACGTACACACACATGGATGTGATGGAATGGGGGCAAGTTTTGCACTATTTGCCTATGTAGATTTCGGCCAACAGTTCACATTTATTTGGGGGTGTTGAGCAAACAGCAATGAGAGCAGAAAGTCAAATTTTGGGACCTACGGCAGATCGGGTTTTGTATGAAATATGAGAGATATCCCTTGCTGGGGGGGGTTGGGTTCTATTTTCTCGCATGTAAATATGTTAAATTCATGATATTTAAATTAGTTAGCCAGCAGTTTTGGTCCTCTGGGTGGTCCCTTATGGTGCCTTAACCCGCTGCTGCCCCAAAAAGTAGGCAACACAAAAGGCAAACCCCCAAGCTGCCAGCTCCCGCTGCTGCACTCTCCGAACATTCAATTATAAGCCCGGCCTGAAAGCCTCGAATCTCTGCCGCTCTGTCTCCAGCTCATCTGCCATTAGCATTTCAAATGCCAAACATGACAGAGAGGGAGAGAGATCTCATCGGGCAGCAAACTTTTGCCATTTGCCTGCGAGCAGCAGTGGCAGTGGCAGTGGCAGTGGCAGTGGCAGCAAACGACAAACGACAAAGGGCAGCCAACAGCCCAAACAGGGGGAACAAACTTTTGCCATCATATATCTTGTCCGGGTGCTCCGATATGTGCGAGTGCTGCATATATTATAGCTATCTCTGTCTCTGTCTCTGTCTCTGTCTCTGCCCCTTCTGCCACTCCTTCCGCTCTTCTGGCAAAAACTGCGTGGCTGGTCAAGTAAATGAGTTTTCCTGTGGCTTTACCACTCCTCTGCGTGTGTTTTTGTGTGCTTAGACTTGGCCATTTGACAGATCAAAGACCCAACTAATACACAAGCAAACACACACACACATGGACACATGGACACGGATCGGATGCTGCAAAGGAAATTGATATTTAATTAAAGTTCACACACCGCTGCTCTCTGCTTTCTCCATTCAAATTCAGCCAAAAACATGCAAACATGGCAGCCGAATCATGAAGCTCTTTAAGTCAGCAGGCAGCAGCAGCTACTCGCGGAAGCTGGAGACAAACTTTATGACTTTTATCTACGCTCAAGTTTCGAAGCGCCACCCCATCATCAGTTTGAGTTTTTAAACACGCCCCACGGCCACGGCTGCATAAATATTTTCGCTGCCTCCGTGTCCGTGTCCGTGTCCGTGTCGGTGTCCGTGTCCGTGTCGGTGTTCGTGTCCGCCTCCGTTTCCTACTCTTTTGGGCGCGTGAAAACCTGAAACATGGCCATTTTTCATATAAATTTATTTGGGAGGCTGTTCGTGTTTCGTTTTTTGCCATGCTGAAAGGAGGAGCTGTAGTCGGTGGCTCGACATTTGCATATTTGCAGCCAAAGCAGCGCAACGCAAAAGTGTCATAAAAACCTCCACAGTCGAAAGAAATGAAGTCAAACAGCAGCAGCAACAGCGAGCGTTGGGTGTAGCGGTGCACAGTCTGGACAGATAAATATATAGGCAATAAAAATGTTCTACAAGAGCCACTGGCACGAGGACAGGCACAGACGACAGGGAGTGTACAGTTGACCAGCCTGGAACTTGGTAAAGTTTCAGCGATAAAGCGCATAGAAAACCAGCCAAGAGGAATGGCATTCGGTGTGCTGGGTCTGTGGGGGAATTCTACCTATTTTTATCACAGAGAACGAAGCAACCAAGCAGAGCCACATGAGCTGAGGATCTGCCATCCGCACAAGGAGCCACTCAAAGGATTGTGGCAAAAGAGAAGCAAACCAAAAGCTCCGCTCAGCCTCGTAAAATTTTGACACAATCCTCGATGGCCCGTCATCAACACTTTCATCATCAAATCCAACACGAAACGAAACGAAACGTTTACTTGCGAAATGGAAAATCTGTGATAAATATGCACCAGTTGTTATCCGTTCCATTCGGTGTGCCAGCCCCGCATATTTTCATTCTGTTGGCAAGGTTGGTCGTTGGTCGTGGATTTTTGCATAATGAAATTGGGAAACGACACACAAAGTGAGACGCGATGCCTACATCATCGAGTTACAAATTCGTTTACGTTCCGCGACTCCAGTTATGGCGTTCGTTCGCTCTCACAGACAGAGAGTTTTTTGCCCATTTTTTGTTGTGTATGTGTGCAGGGCTTTGTTTTTCGTGGCAGATTGCGTCAGATATTAAATTTATTTACGCGAAATTCGCACTTCGGGCACAAGGACCAAGCAACACACGAGAGAGCAAGCTGAGAAGTGGCTTCTATTTCCTGCCAATTTCCCTCTCTCCCTTACTCTCTCTCTCTCTCTCTCTCAATGACAGCCACATGATATAGGGCTCAAGTTTTTGGGGCACACACAGAAATAGCAGAGAGAGAGAGAGAGAAAGAGAGTTCGCTATAAATATCCATCTTACACAAATAGCCGAGAGTTTTGAGAGTGTCCTCCTCGAAAGTTTCACTTGCACTCCACGCTGCCCTCCCCAACGAATTGTGAATGAAGTTAACCTAATTTGATTTCATTTGGCATTATAATCCAATGCTGAAAAATAATGCATAAATCAAAAGGTTTCCATGAGTGGGCTGGCTTTTATCTTGGAAACCTTTTAGGAGGCTCGGCGAAGGGGAAGTTCTCTCCTCCGTAAAGGGAATTTTTGGTTTTACCAACTCAAAGGTGCAGCCAAAGAGGAGGATCCATGGGGATTATGTTTCGATTAGGCAATGGCCGAGAACCAAACAAAAAGAGCTGAGGGATCGGACTTGTTAGCCGCGGATCAGCCTCCTGGGCGGGGCAGAGTACGGCAACGGAATTTAAATGCTGCCATTGGATCGCTTAATTTATGGCCGGGGCTGCTGCTGCATCAAATATTTAAAAAGCGACAAAAAGTCGGCGAATATGACATGCATAAATACGCAGGACACATGCAGGATGTACAGGATGCATGTACAACATGCTGGGGCATAGAAAATGAAGCCAGCCAGAAGGAGAGAGGAGGAGAAGTGGTGGTGTTGCATGCAACGCATGACCATAAAATCTAAGAACAAGTTGAGCTTCGAGCACATCCTGTGGGAGCATCATCCTGTCGGATGTCTTTTGCAATTTGTATGATGACTGCCTGAAGAATTCCACTTGCTTGTTGCTCACCCTCTCCATCTCTCCATCTCTGCATCGCTCTGTCTCTCCTTGCAGACTGAATACTTTGGCATTGACAACAGGAGGAGGCATCGATACTGAGTGCCGACCGCGGACAATAGGATTCGGTAAGAAAACAACTTAAGTATTCAAGAGACTTGAGCATCCTTCTGGGTTGGTTGTCGAATGAATGGATGGGCGGGCAGCGAATTAATGGCTGGATGGAAGTGGGAGCGCGGAGGCTCTTCCCTTTTGGGGGGTTAATTAAAATACGGAATACACTTTGACAAAATGCCATTTAATCTACTCAGCAAAGCCTCGAAGCAGAAGCAGAAACAGAGACAGAAACAGCAAGAAAAAAAGCTGCCGGCAAATTAATTATGCGCATATTTGTGGCCTCACCAGCACCGACATCGACAACGAGAAAAACGACATCGACAAAGAGTAGATCCCAAAAAGGAAAGTGAGTGGTGGGGGGATAACAACCGAAAGAGAGGAGGGAAATCAAAAGAACAAGAAAAAGAACAAGCAAGACCAACAAAAAAAAAAAGAGGAGAAGAAAAAAAGGTTCATTGTGATTTGCATTTCCCCGGTCGGTTCTGTTCTGGTCTGCCATTTATGACAGATTTCTGTTACGACGCTCTCCGGCAACCCCGCTGCCAGGCAACCAGCTCTAATGCGATGGGCGGTGGGCGTTGAACGATAAGGAATGCCCCCCCCAGCCCAGCCCAGCTATTAATTACAACAACAATCTACTACTAATCAGTTGCCACTGGAGGAAGGAAGCGAGCGGCAGTGGCAGTGGCAGAGGTCGGGATTAAATCGTCTTCGGTGTTAAATGAGCCGCTGAGTCGCATAAACTTCCAAATGTTGACTGTACTTTTTGGTTAGAAAAAGGTAGCATCAGGCTGAAAGGTGGCGCTGAAAGCGGCAGGGTGGGGTGGACTTTCGGGTGAATTGAAAAACGGACTGGTGGGGGGAGGGGGAGTATGAATTTCAAGTGTCAGTGATGGTGAGGGGGAGTACACACAGAGTACAAGCCAATTATGCAAGCAGATGCCTGTTAATGCTAACTGTGCTGATCGTCCAGAATTGCATGCATAAACATGTACTTATGTGCAGATGTGTGTATGCATGCACGCACTTGCGCTGCTCGCAGGCAGCCAGCGAAGCAAAGTGCAGTTAGGCGGCGACGCTGAGAGCGTAACTCAGGCGCGCGCTCAGTGAGCTTTGCGTGCGTTTGTCTCTAGCGTCAGCAGGTAGCCGGCGACGCTGAGAGCGTAAGTCAGTTGCTCGTTCGCGTGCGTAAAAGCGAGATAGCAAACATGCACGTACCCATTTTTCAAGGTGGTGTTTTATAGCCACGCGCTCTCTTTGCGTGCGCTCTCTGCAAATATAGCTGCAGACTTTGCCGTTTGAGCGTGCATAAGAGCCGAAACTGAGCGCACACACCACCTTGTACGTTTGCTCGTACCTAAGCTAGGGATGGCAGTGCGATCACGCATTTGTCGATGTATTTAAATATAGTTGTAAGCACGCAGCAATCAACTTACCAATGATATATGATACCCATGATTAATGCAGTCTATTTTCCACCCATTTGAACTTCTTGCCTCTGTGCCGCCAGTAGAGATATCAATTAGCTGATGCCTTATTAATTCACAGCTCAATTCCGTTTACTTTCGATTCAATAAACAAGAGACAGAGAGAGGGAGAGGGTGAGTCGAGCATGTTATCCGATATCAAATATTTAGGCTGCGTTAATTGGCTCGCTGTGGATCTGTGCTGTGGTGGCTTCTGCATTATTAAATCAGCTTGAGCAACTAATCAAACTTATGCAATTATCGCCGCTGCTTATTCTATTTAATGCGCACAATCGCAAAAGCAATACCAGAACGAAACCACAACAACAACAAAGTATTACCAAATCCGACAGCAACAAACTTCAATTAAATTCGGTGGCTCCATATGGTTGGGAGCGGTTTTGGTAGGTGGTTTTTCATACAAATAATTCTCGTACACACAGAGCTGTGAAGCTGGGGTGTTCATTTTCATTTTGCAGAGCTTTCCGCACTTTCCGCACTTTGCACACTTTTCCCACTCGACGAAATGAAATTTGCACAAAAATCTCTAATTGCATTTTTGTTCCTTTCTGTGCCGCTGCGGCCTGGGAAATGTTTTGCACACTTTTGGCCAAAATATGCACCGACATTTGGCCATGCGATTCAGTCCGTTTGCCAAGCAGATCAAGTGGGTAGCACGCACATAATTGAAGATAAACACGGATGGATGGATATGCCTCATAATGCTAATGAACAGAACAGAACAGAGCAGAGCAGACAAAACGTAGAATGGCTTATAACATATGTATGTACATTCCGCCACTCGGAAATGTGGCAAGAGTAGAGATTTCCAGTTGTGTGCTGCCTGTGGGCGTTGCAGCTTCACTTTGCGTATGCAAATTCATTATAAATTCACCGTAGAACCATCGCATATAATAAATACGATGGCTTCGAGCTGCTAGCTCCCGTACATTTGTTCTATTAGGAAGCTTCTTGCAGTGGCTACCAGCGCGAAGTAGTACTAAAAATCCTTAAGAATTGCTACACAATTGTTGTATTTCAATGGAATTGTGCAACACAGCAATACGAGTACTTGAACAGCATCCAAAATTCTCAGCCCCTCGCCACGCTCCGTACAAAGCTGGGAAGGGGCAGAGGAAGGGCAGAGGAAAAAAAAGCGCGAAATTAATTTTTGAGTACGCTCGGACCATGAACGATGGACGAAGGACTTCGCTTCGCGGCAATAATAATAATAATAACTCACACAAATAAATATTGAAATGGAAAAATCGCTGGCCATATCAATGCTGCTGCTGCTGCTGCGGGCTGAAGGCTGAAGTCTGAAAGGGAGAGCGGGTGCGGGGTGCGGGTTGGCCCGTGTGCAGGGCCGGCAAATGAAAAGAGAGCTGAGGGAAATAAACAAAGCCAAAATGAAATGAACTGTAATCAATTCTGAGTTCGAGAGAGAGAGAGAGAGAGAGTGGGAGAGACGCTGGAAGACAGAGAGCAGAGGCAGCGACTTTGGCAGCGACAGAGGTGGAAGCAGAGCCAGAGGTAGAGATGTTCCCGCAACGATAATATGCCAAGCAATTTATGGCAAGGTCCTTCCGCCCCTGCACAGGCCAAGCCAATTATGAACATTTTGTGCTGTTGAAAATACAACAACAACAAAAAGAAACCACAAGCCGAAAAGAATAAATATATAAAAATAAATAAATGTAAATGTAAATGAAATGAAATAAAAGTGGACCCGAACCGCAAAGGTAAAAGAAGAGAATTATTAAGCTTCGTGTGGGGGAGGGGTGTGGGCTCAAATATATATTATATTATATTCTTTTTTGGTTGTTGCTTTGACCAGCCTGCCTGTTGGCACACTTGCCTCTTCGTCTTCTTCGTCGCTCTTTAGGGGCTTCACCGCTTTTGCTTTTTTTTTTGTTTTTTTTTTTGTAATTTTTAATTTTTAATGCCCTTTGTAAAAGTTTCTTTTTAACGATTCAACTTTTTGTTGGCTTTTTCCTTTCAATTTGGCCAGCGCCAGTGAATTGTATGCTGCGAAAACTAGTTTGGGTCCACCCTAGAGCCTACCCTCATGTCTCGTGCCTCGCTCTGCCACTGCCAGCCAGCCTAATAATAACCAGACGAAAAGTATTTTGCGGTCTGCTTCTAGTTGTATCTTCATTGAACTGGCAACTCATTTGCACGTTCAACGCTGCCCACTGGCCATGTACGGAGAATATGTAATTATGTATGTAAATGTGTACATAGAATGTATTTAAGTGCTGCTGCCAGCGCGGCGCCTTTTTTTTTGGCGCACACTCGATCCAGAACGTTAATTAATTGCATTCAATTTAGTTGCGGTTTCTGCCCATTCCTCTCTGCGATAGTTTACATATTTACATTGCCAGATTCAAAAGTTGCCGCCAAAATGAAGTTATTGTGGGAAAAGCAGCATTTAGGCGGAGTTCAAGCCGACTAGCACATACCCTGCAGCCTCGTTTCTGTCACAGGCAGGAAATGAAATTATTGATTCAGGAACCAGCAGAGCGAGAGAGCGAGAGAGGTAGAGGCTGGAGCGACATTGAGAGACATGAGAACAGGCGAGGAAATAAGAAATTGAAAGCCTTCTCCGTCAACTGGAGCATGAAAATGAAAGGCAGACACACCGAGAGAGAGAGAGAGAGAGAGAGAGAGAGAGAGGGAGAGTGTGTGTGTGGATGGGTGGGGGCATGCCACAAAATCCCAGGAAGCTGTTGCCAATGCAGCTGATGCCAGGCGTTCTGTCTTCTCCGTGTCGGTGTGCGTGTGCGTGCGGCTCCTGTTGCCGACTGTTGCACGTTTCCTGTCTGCCAGTACGTGCCACACACACGCGAACACATCAAAAGACAAACGAGTTGCCGCTGCATATTATTGAATTAAATGTGGGGGACGACGTGGAGTGTTACCATACATTTGATGAGCAAGGCGGACCCGCCAATTTATTGGCCATTGTATTTTGGCCCATGCGCTGTACTCGAGGCAATACGTTGGCCACAGAACAGCACAGAACGGAGCAGCCTTTTCGCAGTTCTCAATCTTGTTCCGCTTCGATTGCCCTGCGGCTGCTGCCGGGCAGGCCTCTGCCAGTTATCTGTGGGCAGCCTTCTGCTACTGGTACTGAAACTGCTTTCGGCTGTCCCATCGGCAATTTCAGTGTTCAGCCGGCAGTTGCTTTGACTAATTTGTGCCTGACGGAGGGAGTCGCTCGATTGTGGCCCGTATTCAAATGAATATGCGTCCCAGCGCTGGTGTTGCTCCTCCTCGTGCTGCTGCTGGCCGTCATATTGGTCTATTTAATTGTAGCCAATACACGGGAACTGGCACTGGCAGCGCTTTAGGTCTAATGAAGTTTCCCCGCGGTGGAGCAGCAGCAAAACAAAGAGCAAGAAAAGGAAGAGGGAAAGGGCTGTGGGGCTGTGGGGCTGTGGGGTGTGTGCAGCACCGAACAGCAGTTGCCTAGGACCCTCATTTATTCTCACTTTAATCAAAGTGTATGGCAACGAGGCAGCAACGATGGCGGGGGCCCGGTGTATGCGGCGTGTATGCCAGATGCTGGCACCACTGGCTGGACGGACACGCAGCAGGACAGACGGACAGACGGACGGACGGACGGACGGATGGACTGTGGACGATGATGAAGGATGCTGAACAAATTTAGCTTCAGCATGCCCCTAAAGAATTCAAAAGCGTGAAATAACAAAGGGAGAAGCGAGTGAGCGAGCAAAGGATAATAAATAGTTATAATTGCGACCAAAGGATACCCCAAAAGTTAGAGGGTTATCAGCTATAATTAGCAGATCTAACAGATATCCATGACTGGCACTGGGATGCACTTGGAATATGCCCTTAAAGGTGTCGCTTCTTGAGCGTACCCCTTGGACAGGGACTGCTGCAGGGCGAAGGAGGAGCAGGAAGAGCACTCCGAAGAGATGGCAAAGCAGTGCTGCTGCAAAAGGAGCAGCAGCTGGAGCCGAAAGTAGTTGTATTTTATGGCATCCACTGTCTTACACGTTATCCTTTCAAAGCCCTGAACGTTGCCAGCACAGGGTGTGGGTGTGGGAGTGGGTGTGGGAGTGGGTGTGGGAGTGGGAGCTGTGGCAGCAACTAGACAAAAGCAAAACCAAACACAGATTGGACGGAGAGTCTCCAGGTCCCGCAGGTACCCCGGTCCCGCTGCCAAATGGGAAAAGTAAGCTAATTAGTTAATGAAAGATATTCCGCCTTTTGTTCGAGTGCCGCAGCGTCCTGCAGGATGGCCAGGCCACACTGAGCGAAATGCTGAACATAAGAGCGAGCCGAGAGCGTACTGAAAGTCCCAATGCCATTCGCTGTGTGTGTAGGCGGTGGCTGGGGCTGCTGTAATATATGTAAAGTGTAGACCCAGCCCCGGTCCGGCCTGGAGTCTCTGGGCCCCCTATCCCCTTTGCTCGGCCCGCGTCAATTGTGAGCGGGCCTTTGTTTGGCAATTTTACCCCGTTCGCTGCTCATTTTATGTTCTCTTTCTTTCGCGTCGCTCGTTTCTGCCACTTTCTTTGTGCGCTGCTGCATAATTCTGTTCCAGCCGCCTGCCAGAGGGGAAGTCGGAGCCTTCTGCCCCAGTGCGGCACTTTGTTGCTCTTTTTCGGTCCGTGGTCAGCGGCCCATGGAGCTCTGTTCTGCTTTGCACCCTTTTGTGATGCAAAAACGTTTTGCTTGAATAAATCATGAGCTTAAAGCGGCTGGCCGACCTGCCCGAAGGCAGCTTTAAAGTCAGTCAAGTTGACCTTCTGCTCTTGCTGCTCCGTTGTCCAACCTGCAAATGTTCAATAATTGAATATTAAACTTTAAGTCGGAATGGCAGTGGAAAAATGAGTGCCGTTAATTTGTGTTTGCGTGCCGGGTGCTGCTTGTGGCTGTAAGTGGATCGTGTGGATCGTAAGAGCGAGCTAACAGTGCGTTGTCGTAGAGCGCCAACAGCGCTGTAGACGGGCGCGCTAACAGCGCTGTAGACGGACGCGCTAACAGCGCTGTAGACGGGCGCGCTAACAGAGCATCAAACTGGAACGGCAGCGGAAGTGCATTCTGTTCTGGGCTGTTAACAGCTGCTGCCCCGCACAATATGTTTCAGCTTCAGCGCTGAGTGAATCACATTTGTCAATCTTCCAACTGACACTCCTCTTCCTCTCTCTGTCTCTCTCCCTTTATCCATCTCAACGGCCCTTGGCCACTTTGAGGCCTTTTCCCGTACGAATTATAATCCAATAAAGACTTGGTAATCTCTTCCTTTTGGCTGTCGAGTGTTTCGACAGTCTGGCTGTCTGGGCGGTGACTTCCATCAACTGTTGGGTTCTTATTTTTAGTCTGAACCACTCCTTTCCGTCAATTTGGACTCACTTTACTCTCTCTGCAGCAGAAAAGAAATTCATTGGAAAGCAAAGAAAAGAACAGGACATGACAAAAAGTCCACCCAACCCCCAACACAGCGCAGAAAATTGAGCGTGCAATTTGGCTTTTCTTTTCAATAATTTTCCATTAGACAGGCACACAAAAAAAAAGCAGAAAAAGAGAAAGCTGAGCATAAAAGAAAAGAAATAACGGCCAGGGGAGGAGTAGGAGCAGGCAAAACCCAATGCGTTGGCATAAAAAAACACACAAGAGAAAATATTAAAAAAGGGGCAACCATTGGCCAGGCTGTGTAAATGATGATAATAGGAATGGGAGGGAGGGGCTGCAGATGACTTGCACACACACACACACACACACACATACACCTCTGCAAATATCCACTGGATATGCCAGATATATCCGAGGAGTAGGTATAAATATAGCAACGATGCGAACGACATGGCACAGTGGAAGTGGAAGTCCCTGTGGCTCTGGCTCTCCCTGTAGCTGTGGACAACGACAACGACAACGACAACGACAACGACGACACTTCTGGTTCATTGAAGCATAAGAAATTCTCGAATGAATCGCTCTGTTGACGCTTGAGTAGACTTGAAGCGATAAGCGGTTCTTGTCCCATATACAAAAATATATCTAGTCGCGCTTCCCCTTTTGTCAACCTGCCCAACCCCAAAGCCAGCGCTTAAAGCTGGCAACCACAGGAAATCAGTCAGCAGAATCCTGAAACCGAATACCAAACAAATTGATCGGCAAGCGGCCAGCATGTGGCAGGATCCTCCACATGCTCCACACAAGGTGCACAATAAATGATCATAAATAAATGGCATTCGTTGGGCACAACTTACACTCTGTTTTCTCTGCTCGTAGTTGCTTCAGAATATAGTTTGGCAGCCAGTCAACGCTGCGTATACGTGACATTACTCATGCGCCCTGCTGTCACAGCCTTAGCTCTGGTCCTACCTCCCCCCAATCGTTCGCCCATTCCTCTGAGTCTGGCTCTGAGACTGGCACTAATGGAATTAATCAAATGTCATGCTGATGTCGCACAACTGTCGCAAAAACTTGCCATGAAGCGGTGGCTGTGGCTGCCTCTGCCCCTCCGAGTGTGACTGGGACTGTGTCTCCTGCGTGTTCGTTGAGAGTGGTGTCAAATGTTTAAAGTTTCGGACAGTGTAGCCGCCGCATAGCTAGTTAACAAGCACTTGCCGCGGGCAGAGCGAGTGGGGGGTTAGCCATGAAATGCTGTTATCCTGGGCAGGCGGCAGCATCTGTTCCAGGCCGCAGGCAGGCAGAACACATGGGACACATGGATAGGTTTTTGGTGTCGTGATTCCTTCCGCCCTCGGGGGCAACATGCTTCCCGTGTCCCCTGTCTTCCGCTTGCAGAATGTGAAACCAATTTGCTTATCTCTCGGCAGCACTCCACACTGGGGTCACAGTTCTGAGCGCTGGCCACGTGATCGGATGTCCCGGACTGCAATTGTGCCCATCGGAAGCGGCGCCCCTTGACCTGACCTACGTGTCGACTCCCCAACCAATGCGCAAAAACTTTCACAGAGCAAAAATTACAAAAATAATTGTGAATAAAATGAGCGAACCGGAAGGAAGGAAAGTTTCTCCTGCAGCCACTCCAATTCGAATCTCAATCCCAGCCACAACCCCAGCCCCATGTGCGTTGACCTTGCCACCCCGGCTGGGGCACGACAGCAAAAATGGTTGCTGACAAACTTTCGCTTCACTTTGCTACCGCACACCGCAGGACCTCGCCCTCGCCCTCGCCCTCGCCCTTGTCGACTGTCGACTGTCGCACGCGAGCGACTCGACGATGGCGTTGGAAATAATTACACTTGCTGATTTATTGAGTGCCATGCGGTGCTCTGCAGGAGTGCGGAAGGGCGCTGGGGGGTAGAGGAGATGCCTTCCCATTGTCCGGACGTTGTTAATGAGCCACGACATTGGTTTGGATTGCTCTCGGATTGGATTGCAGCCACAGCCGCAGCCGCAGCCGCAGCAGCGACCACATCATATATTAAACGCTTCAAGGTTGAGTGGGGTCAAGTGATTAGGCAATGTGCCCCACCCCACGTGCCACCAAAAATTGACATGAAAATGCATTCATCAATGTCCTTTCCCTCCAAGCAACTTCCATCTCAGCACAAGTAAACTCAAGGAAGAACTGAGGAGCGCCAAGGAGAGGGAACTCAACTCTGATTCCGCTTTATGGATTGCGTGTTGGTTGGGCTCAGGCGAAAGTGAGATTAATTACTCGACTTGGAGTTGAGTGCCAAGTGGTGGAGGTTCGGTTAGTTCCTCTCTTTCGCCAGGAGAGTGGGGGACTCTGCAGCATTGCGACACTTCCTTTGCCTTGGTCTTGGTTGTGTGCCAACAATTTGATTAGTGCGCGAGAATCCCTAGGATGCAGATTGGGAACAGCTCACGGAATGAGCGTGGTTAGACGTAGATTCGGTTTAATTTTGACCCATTGAAAGTTGAGTGCCGCTCACAAAAGCCACTGGGCAGCATCTGCCTTCGCTTACCTCAGGTTGTTCGAGCCCATGCCCCTCCCCTCCTTGCCGGCACTTTAGTCTCATTAGGCAGCAACGAGCCATCTTTTAATTATGGGGCCGGCTTTAATCAGCGTCAATTGGCAAATACAAAAGCGGAAATTTGAAAACGTGCAAAAAGGCAAAGAGAGAGCAGCAAATCAGAGACAGCAGAGAGTGAGAGAGAGAGAGTGGTAAGAAGAGAGCACAGGGGAGAGAGGGAGAGAGTAAGCAACAGGGAGATGGAGCAGCAACGGCAAGGCGAGAGACACACACAAAAACCTTTTGCTAATTTAATTAAGTTACACCATTTGCGCGCCAGTCGCCTTTTTGTCGAATAATTGGCAATAAATTGATTAAAGAGTTAATTAAACATGCGGCAGTAGAACAGTGGAGGGCGTGGCAAATGGCACGGGACTGGGGGTGGGTAATTGCATTTGGCACTAGGAGCAACAAACTACACGGTTGTGCGGGGTGCGGTGGGGAATTATTTGCTGTGCAGAGAGTGAACAGAGGGGAGAGGCTCTCCCATAAATGGCTGATCATCAAATATATGCAGTAAAGCAAGCAAGCAAGAGCGAAGAACCCGCAGCATATGCCAGCATATGCTCTCGCTCTTTCTTCCTCTTTCTCTCTCTCTCTCTGTGTATAGAAAAAGATCACGAGCAGCGCAGTCGGCGCAAGCACAGCGCAAAAGCTTCGTTTGACTTCGGTCTGTGCAGAGAGAGCCGCCGCAGCGGCAGAGAAGCAAGAAACGTTTTCGGGCTTTGTGTCTTTGTTGTTGTCTGCGCATGCAAAAGCACCGTTAGATGCAAGTGTCTACCTGCTGATCCCAAATTTAGCGCTGGACCTGATTAAAAGCTGGACCAAAACCAAAGCAAGGCATTTAGTTATTTAAATAATTCGACTATACAACACAATTCTCATCTTTTGCTCTTTCTCTTTCTCTCTCTTTCGCTCTTTCCAGTTAAAGTGAAAATGCCGCTGGCGTTGCAGTTGCAGCTTGTGGCTCTAGCCACGCCTCCGCCCCACTAAAGGTCTCGGGTCCCTGACAGGCAGTCAGTGGCGGAGGCGTAAAGAGGCAAACGTGACAAAAATGGCCGCTAGCCGAGTCAATGCAACGGCAACAACAGCAACAACCACAACGGGCACCGGGAGAGCGTTGATGAACCATCTGCTGAACCGTTCGGCGGATGGGAACCGCAGCGATGTAGGACTGGGGGAGGGTGCCGTCGGGAACGGAGCCATCCCGACGTCAACGGCTGGTTACCAACTGCCGCTGTATGAGGACGAGACGCAAACGGCAGCGGAGGCAGAGGCAGAGGCAGATGCAGATGCCGGCTACGCCCTAATCGACGACATCAGCGACTGGCTGCTGAGCTCCTCGGCCAGTGCCGAGAATGCCACTGCAACCGCAACGTCCATGTCCATTTCCACGACAGCGAAATTGGGTTTGGGCACGGACACAGCCACCTCGAGCACCAACGATACCCTGGGTTGGCTGAGCCTCGATCTGGGCGAGACGCTGAATGGCACACTGCCCGGTCGGGCCAACTCCAGCTTGGTGGACGCGGCGGAGGCGGAGACGGAGGCGGAGGCGCCCGGTGACGGCCTCTATGCGCTGCGCAACTTTGTGGAACAGCAGCTGGGTGGCGTCGGGGAGGCCGGCACGGGGGCCGGGGAGGAAGCACTGGACATTGCACTGATCGACAGCGGGGAGGAGGCGGCCCTGGACAATGTGGCCGATGCCGAAACGGATTATGGTCTGTTGGGCGGCTTCGGGGATGTCGAGCTGCTGCAGCGAACGGCCACATTGGCCAAGGCGACGCTGAGGAATCGCACGAACGGTGGAGGAGGAGCAGTGGCAACAGCAGGAGGTGGAGGTGGAGGTGGTGGTGGTGGCAGCTCGTTCATGCTGCTCCTGGAGAACTTTAACGACTATTTCCCCAACTACAATGGCAGCACGGTTTCGGGCACAACAATAACATCCGCAGTTGCCGCAGCAACAACAACACCCAGCAGCAGCGGCAGCGGCAGCGGTGCCGGCAGCATCCTGCTCGAACAGAATCTCACCGGGCTGTTCCTGGACACCTACCGGCTGAACTGCAGCAACGAGACAACGCTGAATCTCACCTCTGGCGAGTCCTGCGGCGAGCTGAGAATTGGTGAGTCGAAACACACAGCTCAGAGCAGCGGGGAAAGTCCCTCAACTAATTCCCATTTGCTGTCCTCTTTGCAGTGGACCACAACTATTGGGCGCTCATCTTGATACTGTTTCCCATCCTGACCCTCTTCGGCAACATCCTGGTCATCCTGTCCGTCTGCCGCGAGCGCTCGCTGCAAACAGTCACGAATTATTTTATAGTTTCTCTGGCCATTGCCGATCTGCTGGTCGCCGTGGTTGTGATGCCATTTGCCGTTTACTTTCTGGTAAGTCAACAGTCTCCCCCCCCCCCCCCCAGCGAAATCAAAATGCAAAATTGCCAGCCATTTGCGCTTCATTTGATCGAGTGTTGGCTCGTATAATAAATAAACAGGCTCATAAATAACCGAGCAGGAGCTGGAGGCCAGAGTCAGGAGAGGCCGGACATGAGTCCTGTTAGGCGCTGCCCGCGGCGGGGGGCGGAGGGGGGTGCGGGGGCGTGGCTTTTTACTAAATTGGCGGCCATTCAAGCAATAACATTCAATTTTTGGGCGCTGCCTGCATATAAATCAATGTGAGAGTCCAAGGGAGGGCATCGTATGGGCAAGGAAAGTCCAAGTCCTGTGGGGGGGGGGGGGATGGCATTCTTGAGCAGCCACTGGACCCACTGTATGTCTGTCATTCTCTATGATCCCAGCATTGCAGCAGCATTGCCTGATGGCCGCCTTAATTGGTTGCAAGTTGCTGCTGCTGCCACAATTAATTGTGTGTGTTTATTTATAACAATTTTGCAATTGCAAGTGCAAGCGACAGCAGCGGACAGACGCAATTAAAACGCTCGAAAGTCAAGTGAAATTAACAAACTGCCAGAGACAGGCGCTGCGATGAGGACAGCACTGCGCAGTGTCTCCTGTCACTGTGTAATTTGGCAATAACAAATGTGGCAACTTGTCAGTGGAAGCAGCAGCAGCAACTCGTTTCTTATATACTTATATGAGCGAGGAGGCGACAGGACTCTGAGCTGAAATTGGAGCTGCAGCTTGCCTCCTTTCAACGGTTTGTGGTTGCGGCTGAGCAACTGCCTGTTGCGGCGCCTCTTGTTGACCTTCTAAATGGCAGGCAAGCACATGGCTGGAGAGCTATTCAAATGACACACACACACACACACACACACACACACACACATGAGTATGATAAGCGAGGGGGAGAGCAAATTAACTTGTCATTAAAAGCATCAAATGCGAGCTGCTCCACGTGCAGGCAACGGCCACCCCGCTCTTGCATGCCTGTGCCAGTGTCAGGTGTTAATTACACACACACACATGCAGCACACACACACACATGCAGCACACACACACACACATGCAGCACACTCTTGAGCCAGGCAACGCTTGTCAGCTGCAGCATTGGCTGTGTGGAAATCATTTGAGGACTGAACTGAAACTCTCTAGAAAGGCAGCGAAAGCAGAGCAAAATCCCCAAAAGATTCCTTAGCTTGCGGCCGAAAGTCTGTTGGCATTTTGCCAGGCACAAAGGCAGCAGAGGAAACGCACACGGAAACAGCTGTAGGTACAGCCACAGACATAGCTATAGACACAAATGAAAATTGATTTAGTTAAGAGGATTTGCGGCAACAACAGCACAACAATGCGAGCAAGTGGGGGGGGGGCACACTGGCAGACTGGCAGACTGGCTGGGGCAGGGCTAAGACCAAAAGGTGAGGAGCATTGGCAGGACTCTCCGCTCCCCAGCACTTAACGCATAAAAATGTGCGCAGAACAGCCTCCCAGCTGCCACAGCAGCGAGCCCTGGCCAACAATGGCAAAATGATTGCTTATGACACAGGCGCGCAATGGGCGTGGCATGCCACATACGCGACATACATGCTACTCATACGCAGTGTGGTACACAAAGTCCCGGAGGGACAAGTCAAAGTAGCTCAGCATCATTCGTGTTCATTGCTCTAATCTCATCAAGACTGCGGGAAGCGGGCGCGGGAGTGTGGCAGACACAGAAGCTCCAACTGTGGCAGTTGCATATGAAAAGTTATTTTTGATCTTCGAGCGAGTTAAGCGAGGCACTCAGGCACACCCTTTTGCCATTAAAACTTGTCATCAATTCAATGCCAAAAAATAAATATAAATAATATGATTAATACACACACACACACACACACACACACACACACACACTCGCAGTTTGTGGACAAAAAAGAAAGAAAGAAAAAAAAAACACTCACAAACACCCGCATGAAGCACTTGAATTTTGCTGGCGCTGAAAATGGGAAACTGTCAATGGGAGGAAAGCTGCCCCAACTGCCACTGGCAGTCCCCTTTTTATGCTGGAAATACGCAAAGGATATGAGCCAGCGATAACGGTACTTAATCAGCATTTGAAGCAGAGCAAAAAACGAACCAAAAATAACGATAGAAAATGGGCCAAGGGACAGGGGACAGGGGACAAGGGACAGCCAGCGACGCCCAACTGAAAATAATCATATTTTGCGTGTTGGCTGCCAGTGACAGGCCACCGCTCAGGAGGCCCCACTGTACCACTTTTATCATGCACGATTTTGATGATTGGCGCTTGGGTGTACGAGCTACGAGCTACGATAATCGGGGAGGAGCAGCAGCTCGAGTGCTCTGTGCTGTGTGCTGGAAGGTGTCAGAAAACTGAATGGCAAAAGCATTTCATTTATCACTCTGCAGCTGCAAAACAACTGCAAAACAAGTGGGGCACAAGCTGCAGGAGCAGGAGCAGGAGCAGAGTTGCACCTTCAGGTCTTAGGTGGCTGCCAAACTACACAAAAACTGTTGCCATGTGGCAGGCAATAAAAAGAGTTTTTGCCAGCAGCAGGCACGGCATAAGAGGGCTCAGGACTCAGGACTCAGCACTGAGGATGGAGGAAGGACCTGCTGCTGATGATGCTAAATGCCCCGCAGGGCTACAAAAACCCAAACCGAGTGGCGGGGCGTAAAGTTTTTTAATTTTAATGGCCATTTAAAAGGTTTGCGCAGGCAAATGCCTCCGCTTAAGTGCTGCTTGGGCGTGGCTTCAAAGGCTGGACTGTGTCCTCGATGCTGCTGCTGCTGATCGCCATTTCTGGGAGCCAACTCAGCAAAACGCTTGCAAGGGGTGTGGCAGCCTGCGTGCAGAATTCGTTCAAGCGAACTCTTGGGCCGAGTGCTTGGAGGTCCGTTACTCTGGTACTACAGTCGCAGCTCTCTCTCTCTCTCTCTGTGTGTGTGTGCTGTGCATAAATCCCTGTCAGGGCTGAGAACCGCAGGCCGCACATCAATTCAAATAAATAATCCAACAGCATGAAATTGGCCAACAAAAAGTTTTCAGCTGCCAGAGGGTTAAGGGTGCGGCTTGCAGAGGGTTAAGGGGCATACTTGGGTTTAAGGGCTAAATGGCTGCTATCAAAAATATTGCACCCCCCCCTGGTCCAGGCCAGCTGCCAGCTGCCATCTCAATCTCATCTCCGGCACGCATGCGAGCTCCAAGCGCGCACTTCCGCAGTATTTTTTTTTTTTTCGGGGTTTACCAACACTCCCACACGGTACACACATACAAAGAGACAAAGGCAGTGGCAGAGGCTGTAAATGTATTAGAAAATAAAATTTCCCTTGACGCTAATGGCAACTAATTTGCTGAAGGCAACGAGCAAAATCAGAGCAGCCCTTGGGTACATACATATAAGATATGTATACATAAATTTGTACATAAGGCAGCGTCCGAGCGCCATTCAAAATGGCGCAGGAAAACGCTAAAATTGTTACGACAAACAGGCGACAGGCGACAGGCGCAGGAGCCCGGGCAGACAATAAACTTAATAAATAAGTCAATTAATTTGCCTCTGCGCAGGCATCAGGGGAGCAGCAGCAACAGGAGCAGCATCAAGTGGCAGTCACTTGGTGTGGCTGTGTGGCAGTTCAATTAACTTTGTCTGTGCTAAGAAAATGTATGCGAAACTCGTTTAATGGTCGCTGCCTGTTGTTGGCTTTGACTCGATGGCAGCAGCCAAGGTAACGTTAACTTTATTACTGCACTGAGCGAAATTTGCTGCAACCAAGTGATGCAGCAATCCCCAACGCTCCAGTGGGGCAGTGTCCTGTAACTGCAAATTGAAATTGAAGCATTAAGCCATTAAGTGCTGGCCTTATCCGCTTGGAGCAGTGGAGTGCCCGAGTGCAGCATTTGGCAGCATAAACAAATTATTTGCCTGCTGAGTAAACTTTTTTACGACAGCCATAAAAGTAGGCAAGCAAGACACATGGACACGTGGACACATGCATCATAAAGGCCCAGACTGGGAGTATAATCAGCTGGGGATGGCTCCACATTTATGCAGCTGCTGTGACATTTTTATGCTAAGCAGTCGCCAAATTATGAAAATTCGCCATGAAAACGGCAGACAGTAGATGCAGCGCCAGGAGCTGCCAGAAGCTGCTGCGAGGAGTTAGGAGTTAGGCTGCAAAATGGAGCAAAAGCGCAGCACAAAGAATGAATGCTGCCAGCACGTCCCAGAGATGGGCAGCGGCTGGAGGAAGTGTCCAACCCAAATCAGGTGGGGGGGCATTGATAACTATTTTCTGCACCGCATAATGTGCACAATTTGTTACGCATGCTCCACTGGCTACCCCCCTGCGGTTGCCCACTGAAGTATCAAAAATCTGTTTGAAGTTAAAGGTTCAGCGTGCGGCAAAAGTTCGTGAAGGAGCGGGGAACGGGGAACGGACAGCCGAAAAGGGTTTTTGGCCAGGGGTTGCTTTGGGGCAGAATTACCCTCTCGCTGGTTCTACTTTTGGTTTTATAATTAATTTGAAAAAGCTTTTAATGGCTGGCACGCGTTTTGGCCTAGGCCAAGCCAAAAACAGTCACAGTCCCAGAACCCTTCAGGGCTGAAGGGCAGCGAGGACAACTCAAGTGCTCCTAATTGACTTGCCAATGTGTGGGGAGCACAGCCCAACACACGACCAAAATATGCCACAAAAATCAACAAAAAGATGAGAGATCCACACCTACATGTAAAACGTTTGCCAAGTAACTAAACCACGCCCGAGGCTGTCAAAGTTTTAATGGCCAAAGCGGAAAGAAGCCGAGAAGCGGCTAGAGAGCTGAAGCTACAGTGATTGAGGAGGTGCGTTGGGGGGGTTGGGTTGGGTTGGGTTGGGACACGTGCCTGTGCCGGCGAAGTGCATAAAATGGAAAACACACGCAAGTGCTGGGCAGGAGCCAGGGTCAAGGCTCTGGCGACGGCTGCAAAGTAATTCGTTTCCGCTTCCGCTTCATTACATCCGCCGTCTCGCACTCGGAAAGCACTCAGGGGCGGAGCAGCCCGCCCAGCCCAGCCGCCCAAATAAAAGTCAAAGAAATAAAATGAAATAAAATGCGCAATTGACAGGCGTAAAGGGAAACAGCTACAGATACAGATACAATTTGCAAGCTACAGGCAGGCAAATAGAGCGAGAGGTTAAATAAATAAACAGCCACTGAGCGAGAGAGGAGCCATCCGCAATGACGGCTAATTAACGGCTAGCAGTGGGGCAGCCTGCGACTTGGAACTTGTTGAATGGAAGTATAATTAAACAAAAGCCAGTTGCAGCTCAAGCTTAGCAATTGAAGAACTTTAAGGGCTTCACGTGGGAAGTTGCATGCCACGAAGCAAGCAGCGCGCAGCTTTGTCGCTCCATTTGCCAGCGGCCTTCGATGGAAGAATTTAATTAAAAGCAGTTCCACTTACTTGCCAAAGAGAACCCAGGGCAAAATGCGAGCAAATTGCTAGATTTATTTGTGCAGGAAAGCAAACAGTGTTGGATTACAGCCTGCAGAAGAAGAACCAATTATTTGAGTGTTCGCAGTGCAGCAGCAAAGCGGAAACTGAAACTGAAACGGAGACAGAAACAGAAACAGAAACTAAATTCAGTGCTGCGAAAACCAATTAGAAGCGAGAAAGCTTAGCCTCTGCTGCGAATATTCTCTTACAAGCGGCCAACCAGTGTTGAGCAGCGGCCATCAATGTTGTATCTTTAGGCTCTCTGTGCGGCCAACAGATACATTTATGTAACCCACAAAAAGCGAAGGGTCTGGCTGCCGACTTTAAATGCCTTTCCTACATCAATTGAGCATTGAGAAACGAAAAAAGCAAATTGGAAATTGGAAAACGCTTACACAATGCTCGGAGCAGGGCAGGGCACACTGATGCCTGGAGAAAGAGTGAATCCAAAGCAATTCGCAGGCAAAACTTGCCATGATTAAGCCATAAATAAAGGCGACAAATGCTACTCTCTCTCTCTCTCTCTCTTTGGATCCACAAACCTAAGGCATGGATGTATTTATGGACTGGAGCCTGGAGCCGGTATATTTATTTTTGGGAGCACATTTAGTTGTCGCTTAATCGATTTGCGGAAAACTTTTGGCGCCAGCAAATGAAGGAGAAAATAAAGCAGGGAAAAATGTAAAGAAAAGCAGCAAAGACGCGCACACACACACACAGACATTCACACAGACAGAGAGAGAATACCCAAAAATCCATTATAAATTATAGTTCAGCTGCAGGCAAGCTCTAGCCGTTGTGCGCCGCTGCGTATACGCAATGTGCCTGACAATGCCCGACGTGTGTGTGTGCGTATCTGTGTCAGTATCTACACCAACATGTGTGTGCGTGTGTGCGTGTGTGCGTGTGTTCTCCTGTCAGGCAAACAACTCGGCGACTTGCTACGATGGCGGATGGGACCGAGCCTTGTGCTATTTCTGCACATTGTCTGCACATTTCTATGCTGCTTTCGCCTGACTCTCACTTTCCGATGAGTTTTACAAATATTTTGAAAGGGAAGGGGAAGGGCGACCGAGAAGCGTATCACTGCGCAAGGTAAAGGTTGTGGCTTGAGTTTTTTCAGCTGGCGATTGACTTTGTTTGCCTCCCCAGCCATCCTTTTGTGTTTGCTTTTTGTTGTGTGCCTGGGAAATTCTTCGAGTTATTGTTAAGGCTTTTATGGCTGCTGCCCTGGCCCGTAGATGCCCACGGAGCGATAGACTCGAAAACTAATTTCAGCCCCAAAATGAGAAAAGAGGAGCAGAGCTCCTCCGCAACACTGTCCACTGGCCAAGTTCCTGCTGTTCCTGTGGACTCAACGTTTGCCCTTCTTGCAGGTAAATGGTGCCTGGGCATTGCCTGACGTTGTTTGTGATTTCTATATAGCCATGGATGTGATATGCTCTACTTCATCGATATTCAACTTAGTTGCCATCTCCATAGACAGGTGAGACGGGGCCAGTCGTGGGCCATCACACCTTTTGACCAACTAATCCGTGTCCTTTGCCGAGTTGCAGATACATCGCTGTGACGCAGCCAATAAAGTACGCCAAGCACAAAAACAGTCGCCGCGTTTGCCTTACGATACTGCTGGTCTGGGCAATATCGGCTGCCATCGGCTCGCCGATAGTTCTGGGCCTGAACAACACGCCCAACCGCGAGCCGGATGTGTGCGCCTTCTACAACGCTGACTTCATACTCTACTCATCGCTGAGCAGCTTCTACATACCCTGCATCATTATGGTGTTCCTCTACTGGAACATTTTCAAGGTATTCTATTGAGGGCAGAAACAAAGCATTGATTCCCCTCATTTGTTGGCCAATCAAAATAGGATTTGCGGCTCGGAATACTCATGAATGAGTGCCTGCAGCCTGCAGTCCCGATTAGTTGAACCCACTAACCCACTCTCCCTCTTGTAGGCACTTCGTAGTCGTGCCAGAAAGCAGCGGGCGGCCCGTAAGCCTCATCTGTCGGAGCTAACCGGCGGCAGCGTCATCGAGAACATTGCCCAGACACGGCGGCTGGCGGAGACGGCACTCGACAGCAGTCGCCATGCCAGCAGGATCATGCCGGACGAGCCGGCCACGAACACGGCCAGTGGCTCCAATGAGGAGGAGGACGAGAACGCCATCTCGCCGGACATCGATGACTGTCATGTGATTGTGAACGACAAGTCCACCGAGTTTATGCTGGCCACCGTCGTCGAGGAGACGGGCAAGTGAGTAACCCCAAAGGCCCCCAAAGGCAGAAGCAATGCCAATGCCAATGCCAATGCCAGTCCAAAAATGCATCTGGAACTCTGTTAGAGTTCGTGCCACTTCGATGTGCCACTTCCGTTTCAATCTCCAGCCTGTGCCTGAGCGTTAAACACAGTCAATTAGCATCCTGATGGCCTGCCTTAATCCAATAAGGAGATGAAATGAAACCATTAATGACCCCGCGGGGGTTGCACTTACAAAAAAAAAACAACGAACAAGCACGAAGGCGCTGGCCAAAGGAGATGTGAAAAATAAATCTGAATAATTCAATTAATGCTTCACTTAATTAAAACTCAATTTATGCCCTGCCCCGCCCTGCCCCGCCTTTGCCTTTGCCTTTAATTGACGTTGCGCCACCCAATTTTCATCTTCTCGTTCTCCCATCGACATCATCGCCTGCCTGCTGCCTGCCTGCCTCTCTGTGGCATCGATTGATTGATTGTCCTGGTCGGATTGCATTCGTTGGAAACTTTTGAATGGAAATCTCCGCTTTGGCGTTTGTGTGGCAGCAGCGTTGTGGCTCAGATCAGCACACAGCCACAGCTGGTGGTTGCCGATCCGAATGGTAATCATGATTCTGGTTATGCAGCCTCAAACGTTGACGATGTCCTTGCAGGCGTGGGCGTGGCCACGGGCACCGGCACCGGCACCGGCACAGGCACCGGCAGCATCGCCGGCGTCACCGCAGCGGTAAGCAGCGCCACGCCCCCAGACAGCCCCCTGCCCAGCGGAGCGACACTGCAGCGCTCGAGTGTCAGCAGCAGGCGCAACACCGCCGAGGATTCACCGAAGCGCGGCGAGCCCTCACTCAGGTCAGTGGCAGTCGATCACAGCAGGTACTTTGATACTCGTCAAATTTCGCCTCACTTAAGAGCCCAGCCGAACCGCAGCCCGTAGACCGTAGCCCTTTTTGTTTTCTCCCCAACACTCTCCAACACTCTCTTCTCCACTTTACAACACTTTGCAAGCATTGCCTGACGTTTGCCGTTGTTTTGCAGCGTCGCCATGAAGCCATTGTCCTTTGTCCGCTATGGTGTGCAGGAGGCCATGACTTTGGCACGCAACGACTCAACGCTGTCGACCACATCGAAAACGTCCTCGCGCAAGGATAAGAAAAACTCGCAGGCGTCAAGGTGAGTAACGGCCCGTCCGTTCGTCCGTCCGTCCGTTCGTCCGTCCGTTCGTACCTAATTACTGTTATTAGTTCAGCTTTAAGTGTTGGTAATGGTCAAGACCCCCCGCCACTCAGTGGCCTAACCACTTTCACCTTCTACATTTGCTACGTTCTTCTTTGTACCTCTTCCTCGAATGCAACTTACCATGAGGCCGCTCATTATCCGTGCCACTTGCGTGCCATGGAGTGTAGATTCACGATATACAAGGTGCACAAGGCCTCGAAAAAGAAACGTGAGAAATCGTCGGCCAAAAAGGAACGCAAGGCCACAAAAACATTGGCCATCGTTTTGGGTAAGTTCAAAAATGGCTAACAAGTGGAAGGCCACAATGCCAGCCAACTGCTATATTTGTGTGCTTTTCCCTCTCCGCTCTCCGCTTACTCCTGGGGACCATCTCAGGTGTGTTCCTGTTCTGCTGGCTGCCATTCTTCACGTGCAACATCATGGACGCCATGTGCGCCAAATTCAATAAAGACTGCCGACCGGGCCTCACAGCCTACATGATGACCACCTGGCTGGGCTACATCAACAGCTTCGTCAATCCGGTGATCTATACGATATTCAATCCAGAGTTTCGCAAGGCCTTCAAGAAGATCATGCATATGGGATGATTGAAAACGGCGAGCAGGACACGAGCAGCAGCGCCAAACACAACAGCAACAAAATTAGCAATACAAAGAAAGCGGAAACAGGACTAAGCGGAACAGCGGAAACAGGAAACAAAATGAAGCGGAACTGAACAAGAACCGCACTGTAATCGAAGGTGTAGCCAGGTGTAAGTAGTAGTTGTTGTGGGGAATGGAGTGCCAAATGTAAGCAATGGATCGATACACGCCACTCAATTAGGCAATGCACGAGTCTCGTGTACATGGAACTGTACATAAAAGTATGCAACTTAGGCATAAGTACAGACACACATAAGCGCCACACGAATACTGGAGTCGTTTGAGAGCATTACGAGCTGTAGGCTAGGTACAATTTTAAGTAAGAAAACAATTAGGTTTAGCAAACACCCAAAGGATTTCCCCTCTCACACAGTAGCCCACTAAGTTACGCACAAACGTTCGGCTTAGAGTGGACCCGAAAATTCGCTTTTATGTGCTTTTTTGTACGCCAATTCCTATCGATACCTAATCACATATCACGAGCCGCAGCGCGAGCTGCTCGTTTAGCCGCCCCAAACCCCTTCCAGGCCCCCCCTCCCCCCACCCACCAGCCCAAGTTGAGTAGTTAAGAAAATGTAGAGAAGAAATTCCATATCGTTAAAGGCAAGCGCGTTTCGATTAATCGATACTTGGTATCGATACATTTAGGATAAGGGCAAGCAGTATAAGGCAGTTTAGGTTTAAGTGGCAAGCAGGGCCTTGAGATCAGCGGCCCCACGCACAGACACACACACAACCCACACACGCGAATGAAGCAGGTCAAGGCCCGATAGCTGCCGTAAGTTATCGATAAGCCATCGACTGGGTTTTGGGTGGTCAAGCATGGTGACGGTAACTCAAATTATATCTATATATCACATATACTTTCTGTCCAGTCTATCGGTAAGTTTGATCGATCTCTTGATCGATAAATGCATCGATAGTATTCCAAATTGATTGTAAACAATCGAGAACTGACTTCCAACACCGACTTGCCCATCCACACACACACACACGAGCAGACAAACCACATCAAATGAGCCCCACAAATCAAAACGAAGAGCGCTGGAGACGCTGATCCTCGATGCGCGATCCCTGCTAACAGCTGCATAGGAAATAATCGTCTTAGGTGGACTATCGATAGTGAAAGATGTAAGCGCATTTAAAACATTAAGTGTAGTCTAGAGAGAGTATTCATTAAGTAAGTTAAGCAGCGGCGTACCTAGTACGCCCGTATACCAAAGCCCGACAGATACTCAGATCCATTCTCCACAAAAGAGGAAAGCAACAACATACACATATGTATATGTTACTACAGCTACCATACATACATGTATGTATGTGGAATGTAGAATGTAGAATGTAAGAAGAGTGCATAGCAAGTGGAAGGAAGTGCGAAGAATCAGGGTATGTAGAGCACATTACTAGAAGTAATCTGCAGACGACGACGCAGCTGAAGTACCATGTGGCTAAGCATACAATATATCTACATATGTGTAATAATCTAGAAGTAGAGTTTTGAAGCACGGACCGAAAGCCTCGAGCCAGCCAAAGCCCTCGATGCCCTCTCGAATGTGCCCCATGGACCAGCGAGTAATGAACAGCGGGTTGGCCTTCGTTTCGAGACTGCTCCAAACTGCTTGGAGCCATGCCCCTTGCTCTCAATCAGAGTCAGGATCAGTGAGTGTGTGGCGCATTCGAATGGGCATCGTCCACGTCAGTGTCCGTTGGCCGGTGTCGAGGCACACTTTTGGGAATTTGGGTCCCTGTTTTCAATGGCCGTCCTCTCAACTGTTTCCATGTGACAAATAATTGTTGAATGCATGCATAATATTTGGCGAACTGCAAATACTTTATACAAAATTCCATATATGATATGAATGAATATTTTGTGTAGCATCTAAGCTCGGATTATGTGTACCTCGCTCGGCATTGGGCACCAAGCGTTTGCCAAACAGCTCACCAAACTACCAACTAGAAACAACTACAAATTTCAGCTCAAAGGTTTTTTATACTTTTCAAACAAGCAAAAAACTTACAAAATATTGTAGCTAACCCCGAGTGTGTGTGTTGGTGTGAGTGATGGTGGTGTTTTTTTTCCCCTAAACCTAAGACTTAGTGTACTTAAGCATAGACTAGGGATAATAATAATACGATGGATGGAAACTGTTCAACATTCAGAGGCAATGCAACAATGCTCCTAAGTTGGGTTCTTCCAAAGAAAACGCTTATTAATTATAGCTAATTGGTAAATGTGCAAAAAACACACACACACACAGACAGAAACACAGAATACAAAAAAAAAAAAAAAAAAAAAAAAAAAAAAAAAAAAAAAAAAAAAAAAAAAAAAAAAAAAAAAAAAAAAAAAAAAAAAAAAAAAAAAAAAAAAAAAAAAAAAAAAAAAAAAAAAAAAAAAAAAAAAAAAAAAAAAAAAAAAAAAATAACACACACACAGACAGACACAGAGCAACACCTACACGTACACAAATTGTTGATTTATGGAAATTTGTATGGCCTGAGTTCAGGCTATCAGCGGCGATGAACTTGTTACGAATAGCTGTTGGATTTGTTTGTTTAAATGAAATTTGAGCATTGATACTTGGAGGATACCCCTTTAAGGATAGTAAAAATACAACTAAGGCCCCCCCCCCCCTGCCCCCTGGCCCCTGCATGTATAAAACTCAACAGAATTAAGAGACGGCAAGTGCAAGCATCACTGAGCAAAACTATTTGAAAGCAATGGTCAAATTTGATTGTATTTTTTTTCTAGAACAATTACGATGATTATGCATTGAATGGAACGTAGGCTAAGCGGAATGCAGAAGGGGGAGTAACTACCATTAGCCAGTAAATAATAATAGCAATAATAACACACACAAAACTTAACAACAATAAATGTATTATTGATAATAGTTGCAGATTGCAGTGGCAGTGGCAGGAAAGTGTTTGCATGAAATAATAATGAAGAATACAAATAAAAACTGAAAATATTTCAAAGCAAAAACGTTGCAAAAGAGTTTTCAATTGTGGTGCGGGGTGCGGGGTGCGGGTAAGTACAAAGGATCCATATATCAACATTTTATTGCATTTATATGAGCTGATAATAAAATTCCAATAAGCATGAAAAGAAATAAAAATACTTACACAAGACAAACAAGAACGAACAATGGACTTGGGAGGCTGGAGGCTGCCTCTGGGTGCCTTGTAGTCTGCGCCAGTGACTGGAAATCAATTCGATATTCTGGACCCCAAGCCGAAACTAAAAGCGTCTAAATAGATAAATGCACGGCCATATATAGGTAGGGGTAGGGATAGGGCTCCTAGGAGTGCGAGTAGTAGCACAAGATGCCATCAACTGGCCCCCGCCCCCCCCACCCAGTACATCGTCAACGTCTAATGGGCACTCAGTCAGAGAGAGAGAGAGAGAGAGAGAGAGTCGGAGAGGGAAACCGATTCGGAGACAGAAACTGAGAAGACTGAGAACGAGAACGTATGAACTTAAGTGTGTGTCTCTCTCCGACAGTGCTTGTCTGCTGTATATGAAGTGGTCGCATGCACTGCGAGAAAGTCCACGCAGCACCCGAGAGCACTCGCGTTGTGCTGCTCCTTTCTACAGATGTTTGTGCATCTGAAATTTCTCTCTGTGTTCTCGCTGGTGAATGGCAGTTTCTGTTTTTGTGTATATTACCGTCGTCCACCCGGGCGTCATCATCTCTATGTGCGTTCTGGATCTGTGCGCTGTGTGCTGTGCGCTGTGTCTTGGCCCTGGCCATAAATACAAATGTAAAAAGGGCAAGCAGAGCCGACCTCTGGCCCGCGACTCCGTTCTGGAATTCCTTCCTTGCATGGGCCTTCTGTGGTCCGTCCTACTTTGGGGGCTTTTGGGGGTAGCGTGCCAGAGCCAGAGCCAGAGCCAGAGCCAATGCCATGTCGAGGGTGAGACTTGTGTGCTCCATGTCCATAACTAATTCGTACTAAATGATGTACTAAAGTGTTGAGAAACAAGGACCTGCATGTGGAATAGATACCAGGCTGGCAGAGAATGTGTCTAAGGGGGGAATGGGGCTAAGGAATGTTTTGTGCCTGAAGGCGATATCTCATCGTTACACTCACTGGGTGGCGATAATTGACAGACCATTAACGTTTGGATTGCAAAAGCTAAAGTACAACTACACAGACACTCGACCAGACACACTCATTCGAGGGTGTTGGCAGTCTCTCATTAAAGGCATATGCCAGTGTCCATGTCGATGTGCGTGACCAGAAAACTTTGTGATTTACGTTTTGCCAGAGAATTCAACAGCTTACTCATAATAATACCATAAGAAATATAACTAGGCTGAAAAAGTGTCCTCAAATTAATAACCCAAAAAAGGTTTCTGCTTTGTCCTACCTTTTGGGCAATAATATTATGCCATGACGTTGACCTTAGCCGGAAGAGAAACGGCAGGCGCTTTTCGAGCAAAAGCGAAATTGCAACGGCACAAACAACGGAATTAATTCTTGGTGAGGCATAACAGAAGAGAGAGAGAGAGAGAGAGAGTCAGATCACTACATAAGACTTCAACCACCATGCAAAGAGAGCGTCGGCACGCTGCACTCGCTCATTGCTTTTAGCATTTCTCCTGCTCTGCTTCTTCGCTTTGCTTATTGGAGAGGGAACGAAAAAATAAGTTTATGCATTTCTACACTTTCTACACTTCACTTACGCTTATTTCCTCATTTTGCCTTTGCAGCTCTGCCTTTGTTTTGCCCTTGTGATCGGGAACTTTTTCTTGCAATAATACACATTTAGTTGACTTATTCACTCACTTTATCACAACACTGCACCACTCCTCGGCAATCATTTCTGGAAGAATTTTTCATTCTCTTACCGAAACGCGAAGCTGATGTGAGTGAGAGTGTGAGAGCGACACAGATTTGAGTAGGCGTAGGCGGCTCTCTTTCAGAAGCACTTCCTTGCTCTTTCTAGCTCTCCTCTTCTAGCTCAAGAGAGCGAACGTTTGACGAGCGACCACTTGTTAATGCAACGGTGAATGATGAGAAGGGGAAAGTGCTGTGCACATTGGTTGGCTTGTGTTGGGAGGGGGGAGAAGAAGCAGCGCAATGACGAATGCTCTTCTTATGTGTGACGAAAGGAAAAGCAAGGGACAACAGCAAAGAGAAGGAAGTGCAAGCAGCTTAGATATTTTGCTGCGCGGCTGCCTGCTCTGATTTCTTATCTTGTAATCTTATGAGCAAGGCCGTAAACTCTTCGAGTACCGGGTTTAAAAAGCCCCACAATCTCTATTCAGCAGACACCCTCGTTACAGTAAAGGTCTTCTTAAATAAACAATAAAATAAACGTAGCTGATCTGCTTAAAATTTAAATCTGAATTCCAGTTGGCCCTTATTTTTGTTGGAAAAATATTTAACATACTTTTGGCCTTGACTGTTGCTACGACAGCTCGGAGCCTGGCCAGCCAAGCATCTAACTATCCCGTGCCCCGTAGCCCATGCCACTACCCTGCCCCACCGCCACATGGCTGAACTCCGGCACGGTTCAGCTTGTGACCCGGAATGGAATTCTGGCAACCGGAAACTCAACGGTGCAAAGTCCAAATCGAAAAATATGCACACACGACCAGAAATAGTTTAAATATAAGGAAGGCCAAATATTAATATGTAGCATGAAGCCATGTGGCTGGTGGGTGGGGGCATGAATAGTCCTCTGGCTATGATGGGGTTAGTGCAATCAAGCATACCTTCCTGCTCTGTGGATTACTGGGGCCCGGCGTCGTTTCAACTTCACGCTCAACGACTTTCCAGCCTGCCAGAAGACAGTTCGGGGGACCCCTTGAGAGAGGGTTGGTCAAAACCATTGACTAGTCGACTCTTTTCTTACCCACTGACATGTGCGGGGGTTGGGGCCACACTCAATATAATTTGACTGCTATCCGATTATCTTGCTGGTCGGCTGCTGCCAGGATCGATTCCAGTAGCGTCCCCAAAAGGGTCTCTCTCAATTAACCCAACGGTCGCCATTGTTTTTCTGCTCGATTGAAGTTCTCCACTTTTCAGCGTTTTTCACTATCGACAGACAGTCCCACTGACTTTAACCGTTGACTGAGCACCGAATTTGGAATAGTGTCTGAAGTGTTTGACATTTATGCCATGCCTTGACACCATTTTCCATATCTAATTGACTGACGAACTACATGATAATTAACACTCGAACTTAATCAGCATCGAAATGTCATACAATGCCTCGACTGGAAGATTTATGTATCAATCAGCTAGCACTCCGACTGCAGCTGCACTAAAGAAGAGGCAGGGCAGCATTTTGTACGCTCTCTCTTTTTGTGCATAGAAAGAGATCTCAGGCAGCGCAGTCGGCGCAAGCACAGCGTACAAATTTCATGCAGCTTCGGCCAATGCACAGTGAACCGACGCAGCGGCAGAGAAACAACTTCGTTCGCGGTCGCCTCTGCTCGACTGCCGCAGCGGCAGAGAAGCAAGAAACGTTTTCTGACTTTGTGTCTTCGTTGTTGTCTGCGCATGCAAAAGCACCGTTAGCCTGCATGTAATTGTCTACCTGACGATCCCTGATTTACGGCTGGACCTCATTTAAAGCTGGACCAAAAAAACCAGAAAGCAAAGCTGCCAAAGAAAGCTTTCTCTCTCTTGCGTTCTGTTCCGCAGCTCTCTGAGAGTTGAATGCATAGTGAAGATCCGTTACGCTAAGCAAGAAACGTTTTCTGGCTTTGTGTCTTCGTTGTTGTTTGTGCATGCAAAAACACTATTAAAAAAGCACTCAGAGTACCTAAGTCCCATAAATTGGAGTCGAATTATCTACTGATCAGCAGACATTGACTCAAAGTAAAATCTAGTATTCGCTCAGTAGCCAAATCAGTGCTGTCCACAGAAAGCAAATTGAACGCAATACCACAGCGGAATTACCAGCAGCGCCGATATCAATACCGACACCACCACTGACACCAGCACCACCGAAACCACCACTTGCACCACTCCATAAACTCTCACAGAAATCGCTTGTACGAGTATTTGCATAGTTTCATTTTCATTTCACTTTTATTTGCCGTCACGTCGCCAAAAATTGCCAAAAATTGCCAAAAATGTCCAGCCAATGATTTTTGTTTGCATGCCCTTTAAGAGGGTTGCATCTATTTTAGAGAGACCGAAAAAGTGATTCAAAATACGAAACACAAAGAAAACATTTTGGCTTACTTAAAAGTTTAAACAAATAATTCCTAAGAAATGATTCACAATTAATTATTCAAGTTCGAACTGAATCAAAGAGTAGCTGAAGCGTCGACCCCCGATATGGTCTTCCATATTATTGTTGTCGTTGGGGGAGATGTGGGGGTGTGAGTTAGACTGCTGTTGATGCTATTGGTGTGTGTGTGTGTTTTCGCTTGTGTTGCTGTGTTGTTGATTCGTTTGCATTGCCATAATATTTAATAGGCAGTCAAAAGTTGATGCGCGCATCCAGGGAGGAGGAGGAGGGTAGTCAGCCCGCACTGCTGATGATGGGCCAGCGGTTCTGTGTGGTTCTGGATCTGGTTCTGGTTCTGTAAACTTGTTGGCTGCCAGTTATTATGTCGCATCATTCGCACAAAGTGTTCGCACATGCAAAGCAAACAAATTTTAAGAGACCAAAAAGCACGGAACACTGGGACAGGGACAGGGATCGGTTATGGTGGAGTCATAGAACAAGCATCGAGGAATGATGCCGAAGAAACAATGGTGAGTGGGGGAGTAGGAAAATCCAAATGAAATTCAGTTTAACCAAAGCACACAGCAGCAGGAACAGCGGCAGGAGCACATGGAAACACTAATACGCAGCCCCCACCACAGCCACCTCCACGGCCACACCCACAGAGGAACGGACATGGACACACACACAGACAGAGAAAACACAGGGGACACAAGCATGGAGCACGCAGCACAGTGGTACAAATATTAAAATTCAACATTTTTGTCACGTGTCAAATGCCATTTATGCGCTTCGTGATCGCACGCGGCTCAGGGGCTAGCTACAGGAGGGAGTTGTCGGGAGGGGGGGGGGGCATAATAGATGCTGGGAGAAGGGGTAATGTCATGGTGGGAATGGAGTGCTGCCACCCACACACACACACACACACACACACACACATGGTGTACAGTACGTTACAAAAGCCTAGGGCGTAGTTTTTGTTGCTGCCATGGCACGCAGCTTTTCCGTGGTTGAAAAAAGGAACTTTTTTATCGATTAATTGTTAATAATTGCACTTAATGTTTTACTGTTTTACATTACCGTAACGCACTGTACACAGAAGGGGTGAACGAAAGGGCGTGGGACGGTGGGTAGGGAGGGGACTTGTGCACTTGGGCGTGAATGCCTTCTTTTGATTCCTCTTGTCGGTCGCAGCAAAATCTTCTACCCAGCAGCAGCAGCAGCAACCTAAACCCTAACGAACTTTTCCAAACCCCAAGCCCCTCACGTACATGAACGTACAGCAACCCCAACCCCTGCAGACCCCTCCCCCTGCCACCTACTTATGGCAGAGCAGAAAACCCACTTCATGTGCGATTTTTGGTTTTGTTTTTTCGAGCATGTCGCTGACGTTTTCAGTGCTAGAAATGATTATTATTTTTATGCTTTGTGTTTGTATTAGTGTGTGGCAACCACTCAGCCTCTCTGCCTGCGTGTGTGTGTGTGTGTGTGTGTGTGTGTGAGAGAGTCTTTATAGCTGCTTTCAAGTGCGTTTCGATGGGTACACCCACACACAGACACACAGAGGGTTTTATTTCGTGGCGATTTCTTGTTCTTGTTTTCATTTCATATTATATTTATAAAATATCATAATATAACCCCAACAAGTGCCCCAGCAACACTCAACACACAGTGTGTGCAGGTGTGGGTGTGCGGCTGGCACTTTTATTAGCATTTATCGATTGCACTTGTCCACAGAGCAGGAGCAGGAGCAGGAGCAGGAACAGGTGGAGGTGGAACATTATGCAAACGAAGTTACTTCAAAAACAGCAAAGAAATAAAACCCCCAAAATTTGTGTGTGTGTGCATGTTGGCAGCTTGTTTCTTGTATTGTTTTTAATTAATTTACGGCATCGACACGCAAACAGACACACACACACACACATGCCACATGCCACATGCCACATGCCACATGGTCACACGTGCGTTACGTGAGAAATGAAATAGGAAGAAAAATAAAAATATGATTGCAAAATTTGATTTTCATTTATGATTTTAATTCGATTTATTTTGCTGCCATTGATTTATTTGAGTACATTTATTTATCATCTCTCCCTCTCCCTCTCTCGCTCTCGCTCTCTCCCTCTCTCGCATATTACGCATACGCAGCGTGGTGTAGAAAATTGAGTTATGGATGAGAAATGACTATTTTCGAAAGTGAATCGTGTATTATGTCACCTGTCAGAAGACAAATCAAAGCCTGAATTTCGCACCGGGAGCAGCGGGATGGTCCATGGCCCATCACTGCAGGTGCTTCCTTTGGTATGGACTGTGACTCCTGCATTCCTGTGATCCATTCGGGCAGCAGTAACCGCTTCAGAAAGACTTTCCACACAAAACCAAATCAATTTGCGCTCTTTGCGCTTTCTATGCTTTGTTGTAATCATTCCCTCCGCCAATTCAATCCAATCCAAAGCTGAAATCTTGGCCACGTGTCACTGAGTGACAAATGCCATCTGCTTTTAGCCAGCTTTTCCCCTCCATCTGAAGCCATTTTTCGCCCCTTGTCCTTGTCCTCCATGTACTCCATGGAGCCATCTTTTGCCTCGCTCAGCCATAAACAAGTGTAACAAGGGCCACGTTTAAAAATAGCTAAGAAAAACGAAGGGATGGATGAATATTAAATTGCGATAAATGAAGGCGAACGGCAAGGAGCGAGAAGCTGGCTGCAGAGCGGACACAGTGGCTGCCAAAAATATACGTACTATGGCAAGGGTACGGTACGGAGTAAATGGCATCCGTTTTTGGGGGAGCTTTTTACAAATAGCCAGAAGGAGCAACTTGTCTGCTTACTCAGATCTTGGATACGCTGCAGTTGACAGGCAGTTAGAAATTAATTCCAAATTTAAACACACAAAAACTAACTGCAGTTTCATTTAACTATTTTTATTTCTACCCTCATTTCGACCCAAATTCACTGAATCTCTGCCACTGTTATTGGTGCTGTCCATGGGCTCTGTTAACTCTACAGACTCTGTTTGCTTCCCACATAATGTTAGCATCGATCGTTGCTCACTCTCTGCCACTGTTATTGGCGCTGCTATTGCCTCTGTTAACTCTGCGCACTCTGTTTGCTTGCTTTGAGGCTCTGTTAGCTCTACAGACGCTGTTGCTGGCCGCAAATGGCCCAAGTATATGTTTATTTTTTATGAGTAGATCACCCCATTGAAATCTTATTTTCATGTTCTGCTTTGCCAAATTCCTCAGATTGATGTGGACCCGGACGAGTGTGTGCCGACTGTCGGGTGAGTGGGAGTAGCTGCTGCTATCTTTTTATTGCATTTCCGCAAAGTAAGCCATGTAAATCACTTGAGAGTTTTCTTCTTGCTGGCTGGCTGTTCCCGTTCCGTGCGTGCTCTAAAAAGCTCATAAAGCAAAAATGCTGTGAAAATCATTTGTTACACTACGCGTATGGGATAACTGTAAAGTGCCACTCTCTGTTGCTCGCTCTCTCTCTCTCTCTCTTAGGCACTCTCCTCCGCTCTCTTACGCTCTCGTTGCTGTAACAATAATGTGCACTTATTTTTTATGGCAATCATTTAAGACAAAAATGTAGCAGAAGTAAAACAAAAGCAGCCAAGTCACTCAAAAGCAGGAACAACGAACGAACGAACGAAGAAAGCAGCAGAACTGTTCCTTACAAGTATACATATGTATGTATACATATGTATGTATACATGTGTATATATACATGTGTATGTATAGCAACAAAGTAGCCCAAGAGGCGAAATGGCGCCGGAAATGTTTGCCCAAGTTGAAGTTGAAGCAGAAGCCCAACGCGGTACCCTCTTCACGCTCGCTCTTCGGCTCTCCCACTCTCCCGCTCTCCCGCTCTTTCCTCGCCCCTTCTATACTTTTATTTCTGTGCGGTGGTAGCTCTGATGAGCGTCAATCAAGGAAATTGCTACTTTTTCAACAATTTTTCACTCGTTGCGGTGTGCGTGTGCCCTTAAGCACCTCCCCCACCCACCGCTTGACGTCAGAGCAACTTCACTCACGGCCACAACTCCACTGCCACTTGTTGTGCCAATCATACCATATACCTGCACATCTATGTAGCTGTGCCTGTGGCACCCATTTAGCCGCCACTTTAACCCACAGTTAGTCGCAGAAAAACTTAATCAAGTTGCGGATTTTTCTTTGTTTTTTTCTGCTCAACTTTCCCAGTCAATAGTTTTGTGTCTCTGCTCTTCCATTATCTACAGTTTACATGCACAGAAAAGGAAAGTTTGGCCAGCCATGAATTTTCTCAGGCAACATTCTTCTGGCATTTTCTTGGGCCAAAACTTTTGGCGAACAATTACGTACGTGCGGCTAGGGCCAGGACTAGGGCCAGGACTAGGACCATGGTGTGGCAGTTTGTTTGTTTGTGCAGCTGTTGCGGTTTAGTTGAGCGGCAGCTGACGTACAGACAGACAGACAGACACCTGTCCCAGGCACTGGCACTGCTTTGGGTTGAGGGTTCAGCTGCGGAGACAGGCATCACCGTGTCACCGTTGTCCCAAGTACTTAGAAAACTTTGCACTATATAAGCTTAACTTTTGCGCGAGTCGGGAAAGATGTCTGGCGGCAGCAGCAGGCGGTAATAATATGACAATAATGACACTGTTGACAGCACCGCACAGCATAGACCCCAAGCCCTGCTGCCAGCCAGCTAGCAAGTGCCAAAAATGATGACACACTTTTCAGCATTCAGCACATCATTTTGCATTCATTTGCAGCAGTCCCTCCCCTCCCCCCCACACAGCAGTCGAATAGTCTAGTTGCAAATGCAACAAATTTGAAGCAAGTCGCTCTTTAAGTGCCGCTGCCACTTGCCACTTGCCACAGCTACTGCTCCTGTTGCTGACCCAGCGCCGGGCCCAGGCTCACTCAAAAGGAAATGAGAAAAATTTTCTTCATTTCCGTTAAATGTCACTACACTTTGACTCTCAGCAGAGACAGCAGACAGCAGACAGCCGACAGCCGACAGCAGACAGCCTGTTGAATGGCCCGTGGCCAGGACACGCCAGTATGTGGGTGGAGGGACATTTAAAGGTAAATCTGTATCGGATAGGCAGGCAGGCAGGCAGGAGAAATATGCTGGCCAAGAGCTGACCTTTGCCTGGAAGCTGCTGACAGCTTAATCAATGCTTCGGGGATGGTGCCTGCCACTGCGGGGGTAAACTTCAATTTGCGTGTGTTCCAGTCAGCAGCGAAGTCACTGCCAGCAAAAGTGCAGCATTTTGTGCACCATTTTGAGATGAAGTTTCGATTTTAGGTCCAATTTGTGTACCTTTTTCGCTCAGTGTTTTGCGCTGCTGTGTTGCGGCCTGTTGCTTGCCTGCGGACAGGGGTAGAGCTCTCCGCCCTACACCGTGCACCCTGTGTTGTGGAACTACCCCCTTCGTGGAAGTGCTTCTGCTGCTGCTGAAATCGTAAAGCGACATTAACTTAACAGCCTTAAAAGCTTTGCTCCTGTGTGTGTTTCACTCGTTGTTGGCCCCTGCTATCGCTAACTCAATTTTTCACTGCCATTGTAGGCCCTGTGACTTGTTGGGAATTCCCCAACGGCCACCCAGCAGCCCAGCAGCCCAACACCCAACTCACAGCTCACATCTGACATCCAGCCTCCTCTTTTTGTGCTGTGAAAATCTACATTATCTGATTTTTATTTCACTTTGTTCAGTCGCGGCCTGGCGGGGAGGGGGGAGGCTGACATTTTTGTAATGCGTTGCAAATCGAAAGCGAAGAAAGGAAACAGAAAGCAGAAAACAGAAAACAGAAAACGAATTGGAAGGCAGCGAAAGACAAAGACCGAAGCGAAGGACGAGGGCGACAGCAAACAGAAAATCCTTTGTTAATTAGCAAAAAGAAAAAGGCAAATATGAGGCTGTAATTGCTTAGATCTTCTTTGCATGCTTTTTGCCAAAAACAAATTCAACACCCACACCCCCCACACCACAGACCCGAAGTGTAATTAGAGCTTCATGGAGCGCGTGGGGGGGGAGGGTAAAACTCTCCGCTGATTACATTTTGGGGCTGGCTGTGGCATGGCTTTCTCGCTTGCTGACTTTTGCTGATGGCAAGGAGAAGGCGATGCAGGCACGTGCAAGCTGACGCCTGCAGCAAGCAGTGGGGGGGCGGGGCACGTGTGCATGCCACACACGATGCGGGGCATGGTTTCATGATTCAATTTGTGTTGGCTGCAATTGAGATCAGCCCAGAGGCTAGATCACACTGCTCAATGCTGTAACTACGCAACACTGAGCTGCTTGTAGCCTGATTAGTTGCTATGAAATATTATTTATCCACTGCCACACGAGCCTTTGCCTCGCTAGAAACTGTTTCCCACATCAAAGGTGCTTTTGCCGTACCCGTTCCCCTCTCGTTTCCGCTTCTGCGTAACATTTACATATGCCTTTTCATATTTTTCGAATGCTTTCCCCCGGCCCCCCGCTCTCTGTTTGTCTTCTGCTTGTTTATACAATGTACAAAAGTTTGAGTGGCGTAGCGGCACGGGACCAGTGCCGGGACCAGTGCCGGGACCAGTGCCAAGTCGACTAATTAAAAATTGTAGACACGATGAAAATGAACATTTTTTGGTGCTCGTGTCCCGTATGTATGTATGCCGGGCAAAGTTAAATATTATTTTAGACTTCTTAAGTTTCGGCTTGTTGGTCCGCTGCCTGTTGGTCTGTTTTTGCTTCTGCTTCTGCTTCAGATGCTTATTTGTCTGCTGCTGCTGCTGCTGGTTTTTCTGTTACTTGTTTTTACTGTCATTTTCAGTGTTTATTCAATGTCAAGTCTGGCAACATTCAGCAGCAGCTTTGAAGGGATTCGCTTTTTATACCCAGTGCTAGCTGTAAACATAAATAGAAAACTGAAAATACTTTCAGCGCAAACACCAGGCAACCCAACAAACGCCCCTGCTCCTGCCCCTGCCCCTGCTCCTGCTCCTGGCTGGCTTGTTGGGTTGCCTGCCTGGCTGGCCACGTGGTTGCAGTGGCAAGTGGCAGGCAACACAATTTAATGCCTGACAACGAACCAAATTAAAGCTGTCAAAGGAAATTAAATGCCCCAGTGACAAATACAAATGCCACAGCAAACACACACGAGCGCGGCGCACACAGGTAGAGGCAGGGAGAGGCGCAAGCGACACACTCACCGTTACAGTGATGCATAGTGTAACGCTGCCTCGCTCAGCTGTCACGTGTAGGCAAAAGCAAAATTGAAATTTTACAAGCACCACAACAAGCAAAGCAACAACACAGCCAAAGAGTCAGAGAAAAAGAAATGGCAACGAAACGACCAACAGTTACCCTCCAGCCAGCAAGCGTGAACAAAAGCTAGCTGTTAATTATGGTTTCGTCTCCTAGCTGCCGGTAGTCTGAGCGTGAGCTTGCCTTTGCCCAAACAACCCAGCGGATGGCAGGTAGCAGACAAAGCTAACGGAGCAGCCACCGCGGGCAGTGAGAGTGAGAGCGGGAGCGGGAGAGGGAGCGGGAGCTTTGCAGGCAGCAGGTAGAATGGAGAGAGAGAGAGAGAGCGGGCGACTGGCAGTGAGAGCGGGAGAGCGCGAGCGATAGCGATAGCAAAAGCGGAAGACTGGTGGTGGGAAAAAGAGCGGGAGCTTGGCAGGTAGGCAGCTAGAATGGAAGGAATGGGAGAGAGCGAGCGATAGCAAAAGCGGAAGACTGCGGGAGTGAGAGCGGGAGATGGAGTTAGAGCGGGAGTGAGAGTGAGAGGAACGTACACATATTGACATTGCATGACTTGACGCGACTTAAGTGCGGCAACAACAAGCAGCCCACCCACGCCAACGCCACACAGAGTGCCAACATCAAGGGCAGACTCATTGAAAAATGTGTCTAAGTGAAACGTCTGTTGGTGTTTACACCCCTGACCCACCGCCAGCTGCTTTTCATGACACCATGACACCAGGCACAAGCCTGTACCCAGTACCCTGTACCCCTCGCTCAGTCACAGTCCTCGACACCACACGACCCTCTTCAGTCATTTCCCTCTTGGCCCGGCCTAGACTTACTCGTGCGCCAACTGATTAAAGTTAATATGCACTCGTATTGGATTATGAGTGCTGTCAAATGGGCTGTGTGTGTGTGTGTGTGTGTGTGTGTGTGACAGTGTAAGGGCACTCAAGTTGAAAGCTAAAGGAATACTTACGCCTCTCAGTCGTAGAACGCGGCAGCTGGAAACGCGCCACTTCTGGCACCCTAATAGGCCAGCTCCCAAGCGCCAGCAAGGGTATGGCGGGGGGTGGCCATAGGGTAGGGCATGGGTGGTATAATGGCCGGAGTAGGGTGTTCTAGGCTCGGGTACTCCTTGCCATTCATCATTGGCTGCTGTTGTCAGCGAGCAGGGAGGTAAACACGCACCAAATACTCGCCCAATTATAGGCATACATACATTTATGTACACACTATGTACGTACATATTTATGAATTCTACATACATAAATACATTCATCGGTATGTACATCTCTGCCTTTGCTCCTCGATTTGGTCTTCTGGCGCTTGCCTTTTACTTCAAATATTTGCCTGCTGCACTCGAAGATTCAATATTTGATGGCCAAGGAAATGTGCAGGCTGAGAGCATGCCAAGCAGTAGGCACAGTCAGAGTCAGAGTCAGAGGCGAACAATCAAGTAATTATTGATGTGGTCGACCCCGCCCGTTCCTTTTTGTGGCTTAATTGCGGCAACTTTTGGGGCCGGAGACACAGCTTGAGAGACTGGGGCTTGAAGCTGGCAATAAGTCGCCATCGAGGCACTCCGAGGGGCTGCCGTTCGTTTGGTCAGCACTCGAGTCTGGGTGCTGCCAAAAGGCCACAGCGAAATGCAAGACGTTTATTTGCATATTGTGGTGCTGTGCAGCGGGGGCTGTGGGGCAGTAGCTCCACTGATTAGTCAGCCCGCAACCTTATTCAAGGCAAGGCCAACTAGCAACTGGCAGCCTTGACCCAGCCGCTCGACACGCGCTAAAGTTGCGGTTGAAATTGGAGTTGCCCTCAGCCCTGAGTCCTTAGCCCTTCAAGGACTCTGCACTGTGGGACTCTGCCGCTAAGCCATTCGAAAAATTGCAGCTTATTTGCTCGTAAAATTTGCTTACAATTTGTGCACCACTGTGCCCCACATGGCAGGGCTAAGGCTAAGCTTATTAACGTGGCTTGTACACCTTAATGAGAGGGCATAAATCAGCGACGAGGCCAGGAGCAGCAGCACCCAGCACTCTGCACTCTGCCGAGGCCCTGCCCCACGGGCTGCATAACTGTGAAATGTTAACAAAATACGATTTGATCGCGTGCACACACACAGAGAGAGAGAGCAGAGAGGGGGGCGTGGTAATCTCCATATTGAATTGCTTTAAATATTTCAGCGCCCCAGACACACACGGGGCGTATACGTGCTGCGAACCAGCACTAGTTTGAGAAATGCCCAACTATTTGCATAGTTTAGCGGCATTTTGCACAGCAGAATCAAAAGCCAAAAAGTTACTCCCAGCGCTGCCCCATGCCCCGTGCCCTGTGCCACCTCGCAAGCTTTCCCCTTGGGTATTTCGTTTCGATTCGTTTGCCAAATTTATGGCATTCATTTTGTGATCAATCGCTTGTCAAACAGAACAAAACAAAACGAAACGAAACAGCAAACGCCAAATGGGAATTTGCGGTCGGGCAGCAGCAAGGCCAAAAATATATTTGCACACACACACACACACACACACACACACACACACTTATTTATGCTTTATATGTTTATAATTTTCTTTTCTCTTTTCGTTTTCGGCAGCGGCTCTCTCAGTGGAAAAGCTGCGGCTAATTGCGAGCAGTTTTTCTGCCAGAGAGAGATTTACACAAAACGAACACAAAATGTGTCCCTGTGTGTGTATTATCTGTGGTGTGTGCCGCATCCGTTTCCCGTTTCCCGCTTCCCGCTTCCCGCTTGCTGCTGCTGCCTGCCATATGAAACGGACACAAATTACATTCACGCAGTCAGCCGCACCTTTAAATGAACTTCAAAAAAAGAAGAAAATATGCGGCAGCAGCAGCAGCAAATGTTAGATAAGCACACAAGCAGCCTTTGATGATGCCCCCCCCCCCCAGCCACAGCCACAACCCCAAGCACGTCCCGAGAGCTGCCAAAAAGTATGCAACGAATTTTGAGTGCAAGACAGAAGCAGAATGCATTCAATTGTATTATTATTGTTATTATTTATCTCTCAATATGCCGCACTAAAATTATGAATTAAAGCAGCAAAGCCAGCAGCTGCATGGATGCTGTTTATTTGCGCAATTAAATGGGGGAAAAGTGTGCCCGCAAGTGTCCTTGCAGCAGCAGCAGTATCTGCATCTGCATCAGCATCTGCATCTGCATCTGTTGCTGCAGCATCTGCAAAATGTAATTCATTTAATTAATGAAATTGCAATGCATACACGCAGAGTAGAGACTGAGACGCCCACCCTTCGCCATTGTTTGCCTCTGGGGTCTTCGAGCGACTCTCGAAGGCAATCTATGGCTGGCTGGCATGGCCATCTCAATGCTTATGCACCAAAAATAACACACACAAATGTTTCTTGAAGGTTTTCCCCGTTTCCCGAATTCCTCAAGTCAAAAATTGTGGTGCAAAAAGTGCAATTTAAACCCCAAAAGCCACTGCAACCACCAACCGCATGCATTTCAGCCTCTCCTGGCACTCACTCGGACTCACTTATCAGACTTGAGTTCTCAGGCAAAAGCATTTCGTTTGCTTTTAGTTCAATTAAATGTGCCTCAGATTTGTGCATCTCTAAAGTTTTCCCTTTTCTGTCACCTGTTTTATTTTCCTTTGCTGCTGCAGCTGGGGATTTCACCTTGCAAAAGTATCTGTGTGTGTGTATCTGTATCTGTATCTGTATCTGTGATGTCTCAATCTCATTCTACTCACTCTCTCCAGCAACTAGTTGCTGCTGCTGCTGCTCCTGCCTTTGCTTGAACCTAAAAATTGTTTTACAGGTGTTTAACAGCAAACAATAAAAAATGCTTCAAAGCATAAACAAGCTGTGTGTGTGTGTGTGTGTGTGTGTGTGTGTGTGTTTGGTTGGGGGGCGTGTCAGCAGCAGCTGCAAATGGCGGGCCATAAAAGTGTATATTTTTCCTTTTGTTTCTTGCCGCGCCAAGGGGCACAGCTGAGTGGCAGCAGAGGCGCGCCTGGGCCCAAAGAAACATATTTAAATAAATTCCAATCTACACACACACACACACACACACACACACACACACACACACACACACACACACAACCATAAGCGTGGCCAATAAATAATGTTTTGCCGGGCTGAAAAAAAAGGAACCCTTGGCAGCTTCAGTCTGGCTCCCTGCCCCTTTCTATGCCACCTGGGCACCCACCTGTCTATCTGCATTTGTGTACATTTTTATTGCCAACAATTTCGTTTTGATAGTTTCAGCAGCAAGAGGCAAGAGGCAAGAGGCAGCTGGAGCTGGGGCGCAGCGATCCCGCACAAAACTCAAACAAAATGGCGTTGAAAAAACAAATGGCGTCATTTACAGTTGTCGGTGGCAAAGAACGAAGGAGGGAGGCAAGCAAAAGAGCAAAAAGTGGCAACTGGGAGAGTGCAAACTGTGGGGTGCCAAAGCATGAAAACTGCAACAGCGCGCGTCTTGCCTCATAATTCGGTTATGTGCCACACACACACGTTGAAGGAACACAGATCATGAGTGGCAGAATCCAAGGAACAGCTGGCACTTGTAATTTAAACCCCAAAAATCAAACTGCGACATAAATCAAAAGTTGATCCTGCCGACGTTCGGTGTGAAACAAAGCTGAAGAGAAAGCCCCAAGCTGAGACCTGGAAACCCCTAGCCAAAGTCCAACTCGAAGCCAAGCCAAACCCCAACACAAGTCCAAGTCCACGCCCTGAGGGCGGACACTCGCTGGCAAGTTTTCGATAATCGCTCATTTGATTACCAAAGTAGTTTCGTTCGTTCGTTCGCTTAAAGTTCGTAATTGAGGTATTTTTCTTGGCAAGTTATTTATCTTCATTATCGCTTGATACTTGACCGAAAAACTTGACTCCGTGGACTCCGTGGAAGCAAAATCTCGTGGGCCAGTAATTAGAGCGAAGAGAACCAAGCACCCACAGCACGGGGATTTTGGGCAGTGTATTTGGTGGGAAAGTTGTAAGTGCTGCCCATGTCCACGAGTCCCTTGCACGACGTTCTTCCACTTTCTTTCACTTTGGCTAACATTTTTTATGCCATTTTCGTTTCGTTTCTGTCCAAGGGTGGGCTTGGGTCACACAAATCATGGGGCCAGAGGACAGTTAGACACTGAGAACACAGCGCAATGGCCATCAACGTCACAGGCGACAATCAAACAACCCCAGCACTCGCTCTCAGTCTCAGCACCACCCCCAACCCTCAGACGAGTGTGTGACACACACGCATCACTCCCTCTCTCTCGCTGTCTCTGTGTCGTGCAGCTTGTAAGTAGTAATCAAGGCATGTCGCTGGTCGAGTAGACAAAAGAAAAAAGTCCAAAAAGAAAGTTAGAAAGTTATTAAAGTTCAGTCAAACACGAGTGGAATATAAACTAGAAATTGGTCAGCGAAGGGAGTGCCAGAGAGCATAAGAGTGAGTGGAAATTAATGCAATTTTACAAGTTTCCACTGGCGCAACATTGATGAATTGCGCCGTTCAGGTTGATTGGCAACGAGTGGGCGCAACGGAGCAACGAGTAGCGACGTGCCGAGCTGTACCTGAGCTGGTCGAACCTCTGGCCTAATGAAGTGGCCAGGCGCAAAACTTTAAAGTGCTCGGTCCCGGTGCCCTAATTCAGTTTAGGGGCAGACTCAGCCATTGGATCGCCAGCCAACTCTGAAATAATTGGCTGTTGGAAACGGACTCGGTACTCGGATTTCAATCTCATTTGATTACATTGCGCAGACGACATATTAATTTGGGATAATAAAATCAGCCCTACAACTGGACAGCTTTGAAGCCGTAGCGAGACGATGCGAGTGTGGTCGGAGAAAAGCAGAGAACAACTTTTCACATTTGGCAAAAGGAACAGCAGCAGAAGGACACACTTTTGGGGATTGTCAACTGTGTGAAAAGTTTTGCTGCCCACATATGCAAATCCTTTGCGGCAAAGTCCTTGCTTTCTTTGTGCGTGTTTGTTTGTCTGTCTGTGTGTGTGTGTGGACTGGACTGGGCATATAGTTTACAGCTTGTAGAATTTAATTAACAAATGCCACAAATTTATTTGCTTTACCAAAGCAGCTTGTCCGGTTACGCCTCTCTCTGTCTCCCTCTCTCTCTCTCTCTCGCCTTTGCTGTGCTTTAATTTGCGGCTGGCACCAGGCACTTGTTGAAAGGACAGAAACTTCCGATTCGAGGATTGCATTTCAAAGATATTTCTGTCGACGCCCGCTCCGGACGGAGATTCTTGCTAAAATATGCCACAAATTTGACTCAACTTTAATGGGGGGAATTTCGTTGAGATACTTAAAGTTCTCTTCTCAAACTTGAAAACTATCTACTGCCCAAAAATATCCACAATTTGCCCCTGGAGCACACACGCGTACCATCCAATTTCCCCTGATCCTGCGGTCTGCCATCTCCCTCTGTCTTCCTGTCTCTGCTTGTCTCTCCTCCTCTCGGTTTTTTGACAAGCCCAAAGCACGCCGCTTGCCCGCTGCTTCTCAGCGAACACTTTTATCCCAACTCAATCGTTTCGTTCTTCCTTGTTCCTTTTTGAGTGGTCCACAAATACTGTTGCAGAAAGAGGCTGAACAGAGGCTCCACAGTACATGTGGAGTTACACAGAGCCTTTAGAGTACTCTAAAGCACTCCTGGGCGTTTTTTTGGGTTCTAGAATCATTTTCTAAACAAAAGGTTTAAATTTAAACAGGAAATTGAGTCTGTAATGTGCTTTAATGAGAGCTTTCGTTGAGGGCAAACTCTGCTAATGGTGTGTCCTGCAGTTGTCTGTAGCCTTTCTAGTGCGTTTACCCTTTCAGCGCAGCTCTTTTTATAATTTTTTTTTTTTTTAATTTTTTTTTTTTTTTTTTTTTTACTTATATTTTGGCGGCAAACTGTTCAACTTTGTGGCAATTGCAGCAGCGAAAAGAAAGTTGCCGCTGGCGCCGCTTCTGCGAGGGCTCTGAGGTCAACAAATGTAATATTGTCTAGGGCTTAGCTCTGACATGCTCCTGTCGCTGTTTTTGTTGCTCAAGTTGTTGCTGTTGCTGTTGCTTCATGTTTTTGTTGACGTTGCGCTAAGCAGCGGAAAAAAGTTACTTTTCGACTTTGGCGCCTCACAAAAGTTCCAAAGTTTTTGCCACATCTTTCGCATTGCATTTGCAGCGCGTCGCGTGCGAAAGCCCACAAAAGTGTGCTACAAAAATGCGACATGAAAGCGCTGGGCGGGAGAGAGGTTAGGGGCGGGTTGGGCTGAGCTGGCATTGAATTGAAGCTCATGATTATTTACGCAAAGTGGATTCGAAAATTTGTATGGTTTCGATAAGCCGCAAATTAATTTCGCAGCACAGAAAGCGCTGTGGCAACGAGATGGAGATGGAAAGAGAGAGAGCTGAAGAATGAGTAGGCAAGAGTGGCAGTGGGGTGTGGCAGTTATTCAAAGTTACACACAATGACAGCAAATGGAGCGTTGTACAATCACATTCAGCTGGTGGGACCCTGACGGAAAAGTGGTGAAGCCCGTCAAGGGCTGGCGTTGAGAGCGCCAGAGAGCGCGGGTTAAAGGGGAAACAGATTGAGAAGAGCCGCGAATATCGCTTAAAAATAAGCTCAAATATCTCTTAGCAGAAACAAAATTAGCTCATGACCAAGCACCAACTTGCTGGCGCAAAACTGACAGATATGCGAATGGCCAAACTTGAGTTCGATTCCTGCACCTCCTCTGGCAAGGGTGTGGGTGGGTGTACAAATCGAAACTTTTCAACTGCCGCCTCCGCTGGCTCCAGGGACTGCTGCAAAGTTGGCCCAATGCCCCAGGAACATTCACATGTCGAAGAAGCAGCAAACAAACAACAAGCTTGTAACCACACTTTTGCAACAGCAACAACAGCAAGAACAGCATGCCGTTGCCTTACAACACCTAAACGTTCCATTAAATTTACGTTTTACAGTTTTAAAACACACAAATTACCAGCTACATAAAAGCAAAAGAGTTACAAGCCATCGACCCAGGTGTGCTCCAGCAGATTGGGGCTGTGCCTGCTGCTCGGGGGTGTGCCACAAACAACTTTATTGCAGCAAACTTGCCAAAGTTGCGTATTTCAAAATGATTTGTGCGGCAGTCGGGTGGCAGGCAGGGGTGCAACTGCGAGCAGGGATATGCGTGCGACATGCTGGAGAAGTTTATTTGGCAGGCAGCAGCAAGAAGCAACGAGAGGAGCAGCAAACAAGCGAGCGCAACGACAACGAGTGTAACAGCAACGAGAACAACAAATGTTTGTGGCAGGCTGGAGGAACGAGTTGAAGGGGGAGTTATGGGTGCACCAGCAGAAGGAGTGCTCAAACAGATCGTTCGTTGGATTTCCCATGGGTAAACACATGCGAAAAGTGTTGGATCACAGCTACAAAAGGCTAAGTAAATATTTGCGACACCTCATGACCGCTGGAGAGCCTCAATAAATAAGAAGAGAAGCCAGAAAACGAAGCTGCTGCCAGCTAGGGCAAGGTGAGGAGCAGCACACACACACAGCTAGACGCTCTCTCTGTCTCTCTCTCTCTCTCTCTCTGTCTCTCTGTCAAGGAACACACAAGGAAGGCGGTGGGCCCACTGCATTGCTGACCCGCATTAATCACATATGTAAGTCGACCCAAAGCGCAAAGCCCCTAAAAACCCGACAGTAACCCACACACACACACACACACACACACACACACAGACAGATAGCGCGCTGCAGAGGCCGAGCTCAGATGTCGCACCATTAGATCCAATAACAAATCGCAACGAATCGAATTTAAAAGCGAATTACAATCAAATGTATTTAAGCACTAAGCCTACCCCACCACGAGAGCGAGAGAGAGCGACAGAGAGAGCTGCAACAAATCGGTTAAGAGAGTGGCCAAAAACTTGAACCTTTCCCCTGCCCGCACACACACACCCACACAGGCCACAGTCGAGAGAGCCGCTGCCGCTGCCGCCTGCCGCCACTCAGAGACACCCAATTGACTTTGACAACAGTGTAACTGTAACTGTAACTGTAACTGTATCTCTCTCTGTCTCTCTCTCTGTCTCTCTCTTTTGATATGTGGCTGTGTGGCTGTGTGGCTGTGCCAATTGTTGACTGACTCGATTGAACTTTGTAGCGCTGACTGCTGGGCTGATGAGCGGGTTGAAGCGGCCATTTGTCTGGCTGACGTTTTTATATTGTCCAATGTAGCCAGAAGCCGTAAAATCGCACCAACAGAGACAGAGAGAGAGAGAGAGAGAGCGAGTAGGGCGTTACATGAAAATTGCCACACAGAAGTAACCGAGCCGCAAATCCGACATTGCATTGCCACCAATACACACACACACACACACATAAATGTGTGTGTACATGTGAGTGCCCTTTTTGCGATGTTTATTGTGGGGTTTTTTGGCGTAGTGCAGGCGCAGCCATAATCATTACTGAAACGGAGCGGGCCACCAGGCGGCTAATTCCATAATTCCGGACTACTCTCTGGGCTGCCTTAAGGCAACTTTTTATGGAGCAGCACCCCCGGGCAATGCCCCCCAGCAGCAGCAGGGACTACAGTTGAGTTCACCTCCCCCTTGGTTCTGGGTAAGCCGGAAGCTTGGACACAGAGAGAGGGTGCGACCGAGCCACATGAAAACCAATAAATATTGTTCATCCACTCGAATGCTTTTTAACGGAAAACCGTTGAACCCTTTGCCGCAGCCTACAAAATACAAACACAAAACAGCAACAAGAACAGCAACAAAAAAGAGTCAAAGGGCCCAGATCGATGGCTGGCAGCCAACACCCACAGCAACGAGCTGCTCTCCCTCTCTCTCTTGATGGCAAATGCATGAATGAACATTTCAATTTAATGCATTTCTCGGCCCTGAAGGATAATTGATACTCGGCCGAGAGATTGATGCTGCAACTGGAGCTCAATCATTTCCAATACTAATTCTGAAGCATATCAATTCTGGGTAGAAAAACAATCTCAGATCAGCCACTCTCTCTCTCTCTCCCTCTCTCTCTCTCTCTCTCTCTCTCTGTCCAAGCTGACACGTTTCTCACATTAGCTGTGTCCCTTTGTCCCCTGGCTGGTTGCAATCTCCACTGGCACATAATTAATCACGTGACGCGCACGCCGAAATATTTGCAACTAACACAAAAATGTCCTCTGGCCCAGTGAGCGGGCGAGAGTGAATGAGTGCAAAAAAAATGATTTTAAAATGCCCTTGATGACAATTTAGTCTGATGGCGGGCCAAATAAATGATTGCTGGCAGGAGACAGCGGCCAGAGGTCGTGGCTCATGTGTCCAGGGCTGTGATTTCGACAAAGATGTGAGGAGTTCCCGCTGGAGTTGCAGCAGCAGCAGCAGCAGCAGCAAATAGTTGTGCAATTTATAACCTTATTGTGAAATTTCTTCCATCCCAAAATGGGGCGAGGCAGTGGAAAGTTTTGGTGCAAAGGAAGGTGGGAGAGGGAGAGGGAGAGGGAGACCGACGGCAATAATAAATGTTATAAAAGTCATTAATCTTATTGCAGTTGAGTGTGCTCAACCCTGCTGCTCCTCATTTCCAAGCTGGCAATAAAACAACGTAATAAGATGTCCCCTGGCCAGCTATCCGGACCCCAAGTCGCAGAGTTCCTTTGCTGGACTGCCTGCTGCTGTATCTCAGCAAAGGAATCTTTGCCATTGCTTTTGATGTGCATACATTTGTGCTTGCCTGCCTGCGTGTGGCTGTGGCTGTGGCTCTCGCTGTCAAAGCGTTTTTAATATGGCTTGTTAGTCGAGCATTTTCCGGCATGTGGACTTAGCAGGGGGCGCTGCAGCTGGAGCTGCTCTTGGGACTGTGCCCGGATGTAGGATACAAGTGAGCCGTCAACATGTTTTTGCCGCCCATAAAGTGCAGACGATTCATCAACGTTGCGTGGCTGCGTGGCTGCGTGGCTGCGTGTCGGGAAGGGTTGAGCGGGGGTGGGGTACATTGCATGCTCCTACTTTAGGGTTAGTATTGAACGGGGAGGGGGGAGCAAAGTTCGCATAAGTTTCCTGACTGCCATCGAGGGAATACACACTCGCAGTTGTTAGCGGCATGCCTTCAAGCCAGCATTGATTAATTGACCATCAGATTGCACGGCCATCGATCAACTTGGCTTGGCATCCATAGAAGATTACTAAAGTTATGCACTGCTTGCCAAGCGGATAGATCAAAACACACACACAAAGAGAGCCAGCAGAGAGAGAGAGAGAGAGCAGATCGGCTAACAGCGCCGTTAACAGCGCCGTTAACAGAGCCAGTAACAGAACACATAAGCAGTGGCAGAAGCTGCCGTCGATCTCTCTCTCTCTCTCTCTCTCTCTCGAGTATGTACGGAATTCCAGTGCCACTTATGTAACTGTAAATGCTGCGCTTTAAATGCTTTGAAATTCAATCAACAAACACAATTAACACAATTTGAGCGATTTTCGCGATTTTCGCGATTTAATGAGCATTCCAACTAATCGCCAAATTATCGAATCAATGCCCAACGCGTGTCCGACTAATAGTTAATTAAATACAAATGCATTTTCATGTGAATGGACGACAAAATTAACCACAAATTGGGATCATTTCCATGGGAATGTGCCGGGAATTGCATTTTTTTGTTAGCGAACCCAAAATAACCTCAAAATGTGTGCGAGAGAGCAAGTGGCAGACAAGCCCATCCCCTGCTCTAATTAACACTTCATTTGCTTGATTTAGCGTGGAAATCCCCCCACTTATAACCGCCAGACTTAACTCCACTGCCAACCCACTCCCCGACCGCAGCCAGCGACCACGACCCCGACCCCGACGCTGACTTAGACTGGAGACGGAGACCCAAAGATGCCAGCTGAAAGAGCTTATCTAATGGATCGACTGAGACTGAGGGCAGATGCTGCTTAGATGGAGGGGTTGGGGCAATTGTTTTCTCAGTCATACACTGCCAAATATTTGTGGCAATTTTTGTTTTGTTTTGTTTTGTTTTGTAACGAAACTTAAAAACAAAAAGCTGAAAATATAATTGAATGGCAGAGTATTTCGACGACTGTCAACTTTGCGCGTCTTGAACCTTTTTCACGCATTTCATTCAGACCTTCCGCTGGCGGGGGCCGCCTTATCGGGGACTCATCTGGGGCCCCAAGTTTGCGGGCCTGACACTTGAGTGTGAAAATGGGAAATCCTGATACATTTTTTGTTGCTCTTTGGCTGGCTAAGTGAAAAGCAAGAAAGCCATTGACTGCCGCCTGGAAATGAGTTCTGGGATGAGTTCAGAGGGCAGACACAATGCACGCACAGGTTGCACGTTGCAATGGCCAGGGATACTTGTTGGGAGTGGACATGTTGGAGCCTCATCAGCCATAAATGAGTGTATGTGCCGGCAGGGATTATGGCCAATTGAAGAGCCGAAAGCCGCTTTCCTAATCGAAAATGCATCGCATTCAATTCAATTCAAAGTCGAACAGAGCTCGAGCAAATTAAAAGGTTGTTGTGTTCCCGGGGCTGCAATTGAAATGCATTGAATGCAGGTGAAAGGTGGCAGAGGCAGAGGCAGAGGCAAAGCCGCATAGTCAGAAGCCCAACCAAGTCCAAAGAAGGACATGCTCCAGGAGCTTAGGCTTTGACTTGGCTTTGCTTTATTTTACTTTGGCCAGCCCTTTGCTGACCTGCACAGGCTGAGACTTCGTAGTCCGCACTCTGTACTCCTTAGTCCTTAGACCCGTAGTCCCTGCTCCCTGCTGAGCTTCCAAGTCCCTCGCTTATAATAAATTGTATGGCGTTTTAGTTGGCCGCACAACTAACTCATAATGCAGCAGCGGCAGCAGCAGGCAATGAAGTGACTTCCAAATGGCCCCGTGGGCAGCCAACACAGAACAGCAAGAGGAGCAGCAGGAAGGATAAGGTTTAGACAAAGGCCAGTCGCCAGCAGGAAAATCAGCTTACAAAAGCTGCTTTCAGTCTGCCCCTGCCCCTGCCACCGCCACCGCCCCCTTGCTGGGGCGTTGCTCCTTTCCGGCGGTAATCTCTGTAAATCACTTGAAGCTGTTGGCCAAATATTAAGTGAGCCCAAGCTATCGCTGCTAAGTTGGTCTGGTCTGGCCTGGTCTGGTCTGGCCTGCTCTTGATTTCCGCTTGCTCTCTGCCTATTTTGGGCATCAGGAATTTGAATTTTAATCTGATTGATGGGCTGTATGGGAGAACTCTGTTCATCTTCTGTGGCTAGACGAACGGAGAGGCTCTCGAATGATTTATATTTGAACTATCGCTGCACAGCTTAGAGGAACACTGATACGTGTACGTGCTCGGGTGACCCATGCGTAGACGTATGTATGTGTGTATGTATGTCCCCATGGCAGCTGACGAGTTTTGGGGAGGGAGCCAAGTTTAAGCTCAAGTTTCCGTACCTTTAACGACTCTCTCTCTCTCTCTCTCTCTCTGCTGTTACGAAAGCTTCTTCTCAGTTGCTGATCTGCTGTTACCCTCGCGCTGCTGTTACTGCATCACCGCTCTCCCTCTGCTATTTGCCGTTGATCTGCTCTGGCACCCCGTTACTGTTGTTGCTCTTATTCTCCTGCCATTGCAGTTGCGCCCGTTCTGCTATTGCTGTTGATCTGCTCTGGCTCTGCTTGTGCGCTGCCGCCTCTGCTTCTCTGCTGTTGATCGACATTCTGCCGTTACTTCTCCTCTGCCGCTATTCTTCGGTTGCGTTGCTTTGCTATTTCTTCGCTTCAGCACACACTCTCTCTGTCTCTGTCTCTCTCTCTCTCGAGATTCCCTCTTTATGTTACCCACGGTTTATCGTTGTTGAAGCTATACTCATAATGCACTCCTTTCCCCCTCGCCTCCCCTCCCCTCCCCCATCGCTGACCCACTGCCACGGCAGTGTTATGCTTTATTGCATTTAAATATGTTTTCGTACTTTACGCACTTTGCCAGCCGATGCGATGCGATGCGATGTTTGCTTTGTTTTGCGATTTTTCGCTGCTTCTCCTTTGTCTTTTTGAGTGTGCGTTTTTATGACTGCCGGAATGGTTTGTTTATAATAATTTTACGTTTGTGTCGCTCTCGGCAGCCCTCGCAATTACTTAGTTATGTAAAGTAACTCATTTTTCGGTGCCTGCGGAGAGTGGCCTGCTGATGGGTTGTTTCCCCACCGCCCGAGATGGGGTGCAAACTTGATGGGTTCTTGGGGGGCTGCTACGCTGCTCCATCTGAGGCCCCCTGTGCTGGCTTGGCTCTTAAATTATTCACTGGGCGCGTGAAAGTATTTTACATACGCTTTCACTTTACTCTCGCTCTCGCTCACCCTCTCTCTCTCTCTCTCTCTCTCTGTCTTCTTTACGCTCTCTTGACGCTGTCGCTGCTGTCTTTGGCCGTGCTGCTTGGCTGTGCTTAAGTGTTGAGTGCACATCGCTTGATGTCACACCGAAAAGTCATTCAATATTTATGTCCCGTATATTACGCATATGCCAGTAGCAGAGCCAGCAGCAGAGGCCAGCGCCAGTACCAGCGCTCACCCATAGTTTCCGCTGGCTTTTTTCTGGCTCCCCCTATTTACGGCATAGTGCAAATATGTGTAGCATTAGGCAGGGATTACCCTGAAAAACAAAAACTGTTTGGGAACTTAATTGAAAGTGTCCAGCGCTTCGTGTTGCGCACCCGTCTCTGGGGCACATTTAACACTTGCCAAAAGCTCCAAAGTCGGCAACACAATTTGTACATTTGCTGATGCAATAAATATTTGAATTTATTACTCAATTATGGCCAGAGCTGGGCCCCCATTGGTGGGGGTGGGGGAGGAACTTTTGCCACTTTCGAAAAACAATTTTATAGGCAATTTGCTTCAATTAAACGATTTAATTTATTTTATTAATTTGTTCCAGCAGCACACCAAAGAAGCTGAGCAGAAACTTTTGCTCAATGCAAACCGAATGGCTGCAAATGCGCCAAAGCCACCAAGGACTACCCATCATTGCTGTGCAGGGGGAGAAGGAGAAGGAGAAGGAAGGGAAGAAGGAGTACCAGGTGGTGGCAGGGCAGTAGTGTTTGAGGGAGTGGCACCGGCACTCCGAATATTGCAATGCTCTAACCAAGGACTAACATCAGTGTTCCATCTCGCTAGCCAAAGTTTTCTCCTGCCAATCCATCATTCGTGCCACTCCGTTGCTGAACCACAGGGTATGCACTGCTTCGGTACGCAGACTATTGATTGTCTGCCTAGTTTTCCTTTTGTTTGGGGCATTGTTTTGGCTGAAATGGCATCCCACTCCCGTTGGGCTTTGGGCTTTGGGCTGTGGCGCCCCATTGCTCCAACTGCGACCACGGCTTGCGTTGATTGTAATTTTATTGGCCGCACAATGTGAGAGAGGGAGAGAGGGAGAGAGAGAGCACATCCCCCGGCGTGCCAAAAACCAAAATTGTGCTTACTGCTTACTGCTGATTTTGCGGTTGAAATCTCGTTTCGCCCCCCGCCCAAAATGTTTGCAATTAATGTCTACACAAAAAGTTGCGTTAAATACAATTTCCCGATGGCCGAAAACAATAATTTGAGGCAATAAAAAAAAGCGCACAAGAAACTGAAATCGAGGCAAGGAAAGTTTTTGCGTGGAACTTTTTCTCGACGCTCTCGACGTTGCCATGCCACTTGCTGGCAACAATAAAATCCATACGAAATTTTCAACTTAATAAGCCATGTTTGTGTGGCAAAGTCAATCAATCATAAGCTGGGCTGGAAGTGCCACAGAGCCACATAGCCACAGCCTCAATCCAAGGGACGAGGGCAGAAGTCAAGACCCGAAGGTGGCGTACATTATGTTTGGCAGCGTGTCATCAAGTTATTAGCCAGAGCAAGCAGAACTGAATGACTGGATGACTGTCATGGCTGGCCTTGCGGCAACTCATTTAAATATGCAAATGAAGGGGCAAGTAATTAAATAAATTAAATGTTTTCGAGCCACAAAACTCATCACCGCCCAGGCCCAAACAGCATTCCCGTTCCCGTTCCCGTTCCCGGTTCCCGCTTCCACATCTCCACTTCGTGTCATGTGCTAATTTTTGCATGTTGATTTAAATTAACATAAATAAACGAACGAGCAAATGAATGCCTGAGTGAGTGGGTGGCTGCCTGCCTCTGCGTTGCGGCTGTAGGATGAGCTTTTGGAGGTGTGTCCACACCGGACATATGCATATTTGAGCAGACACACAGACACACAAAGAGGACATGGCACAGGCACGGGCACGGCCATAACCATAACATGCCTGCATAATAAACAACAAATAATAATAATAATTGCAATTACACTCGGCACAACAACAACAACAACAACAACAACAACAACAAGTGGGTTGTCCAGGTCCGGCCTTCAATGTTCTGTTTTGTTTGCACTGCGCCCCCATTAATCATGCTAATCGCCCAGCAATGCGCACTCCCGACCCACACACACACACAGTTGGTTGAAGGCTTAGGCTGAGAGACTCAGGGATTCCCACAATCAAAGCGCATCAGGGCTTTCAGTCCTGGCCCCGATTGTTGCGTGTATTTTGGTGAATGTTTCATGGAGTATTTCCATACCTTCAGTTACGCAGCGAACTTCGTTTGGTGACCCCGACGAAATATCATAATTGCCATTCAATTGTGTATTTGACCAATACTTTGCTCCATGTTTGGCCACAAATGTTTTACACACTCAAATCACTCAAATCGAACAGCATAAATGGCTCTGCTGCTTTTAATTGTATCTGATTTGGGGTGACCCCGATTCGTGTGTGTGTGTGTGTGTGTGTTGGTGACCCCCAAATGGCAGGCATAATTGCTAAGTGCGACCATTGTTTGCATTGCTTTGTGAGGCAGATTTCTTGTTTGCCTGCCGAGCAAGATGGCATTAATTTGTCTCGAAACACTCGGCTGACATCATCTGGTGGCGGCCGCAATAACAGCTAAACGAAGCTGTCAGTAAGTGTTCCCCTGCCTAATTGCCATTTAAGCAGGCTGGCATTTTCTCTGTGGCTGTCTGCACTCGCTGTTCGATTAGGGAATGCGATAAGCAGTCGGCAGGTCGAGCAGGTCGAGGACATCCACAGCCATGGCTGTGGCAATGCCACAAGCAGATTTATGAGTCGACATCGCTCCCACTAAGCAGATTAAATGCGATTTGGCGCACAGGCAAGTTGCCAGGGTAACCCTGGATCAGCCGCAATGATAAAAATAGGCAAATCTGCCAGAGGACTGCCCTGACTACGTACCGCCACCACAGCCCACCCACCAAATCCAAGCTCCACAACATCCACCCACCCCCAATCTCTTCGGCACAGCCAGGTAACGGTAACTGCCTGCTCCAGCTACCCGCTCCATCGTCTGTCGATTCTTTGTGGGCTGTGGGCTGTGGGCTGTTCGCTGTGGGCTGTTCGCTGTGGGCACACAAATGTCTGGCTAAAACTTGCGCCTGACATGCGAACAAACAAGTGCCATAAATAAATTTAAATTGCGCCAAAAATCGCACGCTATTATTATTATTTATTATGTAAGCAATTTGCTTGTGTGTGTGTGTGTGTGTGTGTGTGGGGGTACAGCAAAAGTTTATTAGAACTTTGTCATAAAGTCAAAGTTCGACAAATTTAAGTCAACATTTTCAGGCATTTATTTTGCGCAAAAAGCACCGAAAGTACACACAAATTCAATGGGTTAAAGCAGTCTGGAAATAATTTTTGCCTCTCGCTGGGATATCGGGTAAAATTTATGCCGCCGCAAACATGGCAGGCAATTTTGAAAGGAAAATGCAAAATATTTACAAACTTCTTGGAATAATTTGTGTGTTTTTTGTTAAGTTTGTCCTGAGCTGTGGTTGGCATTGTGTATGTGAGGGGAAAAATCACATTAAAGGGGTTTAAGCGCTTGCCATTGATTGGGAAAACTTTGGGTTAAAGTTGTGCATGGGGAGAAGAGCATAAAGAGAAAAACAGAATATGCAGAGCGACCAGCGTAGTATCCAAATGGCAGGCAAAAAGCTCATGCAGCAGTCATCAGGTAGATGGCCGACTAGGTACCGTACGCTAGAGCACGATCACGGCTGGTAAATCGCAAAACGATGACATGTACCGGCATGCAAGAAAGCTCAGTCAGGGCAAATCGCGAAAGCGAGAGGCAAGCTTTTCAGCTATGGCTCTCCCATTCTGCCCGCAGTCAGATCCTCAGCCTCACCGACATGAAAGCTCCACCTGCAGCCGTGCCATCTCCTTCTAGCGCGTGTCTCTCTGAGAGCGAGTTGGAAAGGTGGATGGGATCATGGAAGTAAAACAAGTGTCACACACACAGAGAGTGAGAGTTTCGAAGTCACAGTTATTGTTGTTGAATTTTATTTCCATTCGATCATATGTATACATGCATGGATGCATCACTGTATTCGTACCATTTATAGACAATCAAAATAAGTGTTTGTTTAAACATTCAGTAAACGTATGTACTACATGTAGATATATGTATATGTGGGCTGCTGTTGTTCTTGTTGTATATAATATTTAAATTGTTTTTGCATGATTTGATTGAAGTATCATTATCATTATTATATGGTACATATACATATATATATATAGAATATAAAAGTTATTTAGCTTGATAGCTCTGTTTTTTTGTGTGGTTTCCATATCTGTTCAGAACTGAGCGACCAACGGAAATAAAGTAAATGAGAGTTACGTAAATGCATTAGTATGCACACGAGTACATGCTCGTATACCGTCAGTATTTCGATATACCAAAACCAAAAGGGGAACACTCTGCTTCGCCCTTGAGAGTTGAGTGGCGTCCAGGAACCAATTTACATGCACACATATTAACTACATACATACATGTATGTAAGCATGTATGCTACGTATGTATGGCGTTTTGTGCGCTGATTGTTTGATTGGATTTTTTGTTATTACTTATGGATAGTATCTCTATGTCTTAGCTATTTGGAGTTTGAGCCCAACTTTGGTGTTTGCAGTTTGTTTTTTTTTTGCTCATTTGTTTGTTTTTCGATATGTTTTTCTTTTGTACAAAAGAAAACGCTTTCAAGTGAATAGCTCTAGTTATGTATGTATATAATTTCGATATCTGCTTGATTAACTATGCATTATGTATATATTTTTGGTGTAGATTTGGTGTTTGTTTTATTTTTGTATTTAGAGTTTATTTGGTGTTTTGTTGTTGCTTTCCTTTCCTTTCCTACCACCTCTCTCATTCACCCTCCTGCTTTCCGGCTGGCACAGCGAGTAAAAATATGAATAATAATAAATAATAAATAATTGTGTGTTCAATTGGATGTTTTGCTAACCGGCAACAAATAAATAATAAATATTTAATAGTCAAATTCGTTTAGATTTTTCCTTCATATTTTGGCAACTCAAAAGCTCAAGACTCTCTCTCTCTTTCTCTATCGCTATCTCTGTCGCTTTCACATACGCAAATCACTAGCTATCTCGCTTACACAATTCGAGAACTTCGGTATTTTCGGTATCCCTATAATACAATATACATTCATAAGTTCTACAAATAGCTAAGTTACAGTTTATCATTTATATATATATATATATCTGCCAGACTGCAGCCTGCAGCCTGCCGCCTGCATCAAAAAAATTATAAATTTATCGTCAGTTTTCTCTATCGTTTCTGGCATAGGCACAATGACTGACGGTCTTGCGACGAAAAAGGTTACTTACGAACCCAGTTAATATTCATTTGAAATATTTAAAACGAACAGGAAATGGCAACATAGTCTGCGTTTAGTTATCCATACATGTATGTGTACGTAGATATATGTATATGCATCATATATGTGTATATAGCTCTTGCTCTGAGATCGCTCTGGGCATAGACTCCGCCAGGCTCCGACCCTCTTACCACACCTCGCACTTGCTGCTGGGATTCATGCGCTTGCCCGGCTTACACTGAAAGACCTCGGCGAACTCCTTCATGTTGGACAGCGTGCCAATGACTCGGAACTGTGACGGCGAATGCGGATCCTTTTCCATTTGCAGCAGATTCGTTTCCTCTGTGGTGCTGGAGCACCACACCTAAGCGAAAGACAATAATCTCCAGTTAAAAAATCCATTATCATCGCATTATCTGCCATGCATTCTTCATTCTTCATTCTTCACCTGTGCAAAGGACACAAAAAAGAGCTGCGAATGTGTCAGATTGAGGCCGGGCAGCTTCAGGATGTCCGCCTCCTTTTCGCTCTTGGTGTGCTGGTAGGCGTGGTAGGCTGCCTTGAGGCCACCATTGTCGGCAATGTTCTCACCTAGCGGGGTAGGAATAGAAGAGGCTGTTAGAACTGAACTCCTGCTGCACTCTGCATGACTCAACCACTCACCCAGCGTCTGTTTGCCATTGAGATTCCTTCCGTTCATCTTGTAGCTGCTGTACTGGCGTGCAATGCACTCGGATTTCTCGGTGAATCGCTCAATGCTCTTGGCATCCCACCAGCGATTGATGTTGCCAAACTTGTCGTACTCCCTGCCCTGATCGTCGAACGCGTGCGTCAGCTCGTGGCCCATCACGACGCCCATGGCGCCGAAATTGAGGCTCTTCGGGTTGTTAATGTCGAAGAAGGGCGTCTGCAGTATGCCGGCGGGAAAGACAATCTGATTCTTGGTGGGCGTATAGTAGGCGTTCACCGTCTGCGGTGTCATGCCCCAGTTGGTTTTGTTCACCGGCTGATCGAGCCGCTTCAGGTTACTCCTCAGATTGTAGATGGCCACCTGCAGATTGTTCTCGAAATACGCATTCGCGGTGATGTTCAAGTCCGCGTACTTTCTGTCCAGATCGGCCGGATCGAGGATGTAGTCGGGGAAGCCAATCATATCGGAGATCTGGTCGGCCTTCTCGATGGCCTTCTCCCGTGTCTGCTTGTCCACCCACGTGAGATTCTGCATATTGTGCTTGAAGGCCTCCCGTATCTCGACAATCATCTGCTCCGCCGCCGGCTTGGACTCCCCATGAAATGCCTGACGCACGAATATCGCACCCACGGCAAAGCCCACGACATTATTGGTGTCCGAGACGCAGTAGCGCCAGATCTCCTCCCCGCCATCGGAGCCCATCAGGGCCTTGCGCACACCCTTGTAGGCATCCCGGAAGGGCTTCGAGAGGCAGCTGGTCAGTGTGCGCACCGCCTGCCAGATCAGATAGTTGTTCAAAGTGCTGCAAAAACAAAAATCCAATCGGGATTGGCATCAGAGCCAAAGGTTGTGCCCTGCCTGCCCATCACTCACATCTTTCCCTCATCGGTCTGCTGCATTTTCAGGATTATATCGGAGAGATTCTTGAGGAATTCGGGCGCATAGACAACGACCACCTCGTCGTCGGTGACGCGCCGATTGACCATCTGCAGCGCATTGTCGAAATGGTCCGTCCAGTTGAGGAAGGGCGCCAGCTTGGCCAGCTTGCGCAGCTTCATGGGATGGTACATGGCCTCCTCGTTGCGACGATCCTCCAGCGGTATGGTGATGTTCGCCAGCTTCTTCTCGAAGTTAATGATGCCCAGCATCTGGACACGGGCATCGGTCTCGTTGGCGCCCAGCAGGACGCACACCTTGGTCATGTACTCGATATACTCGTTGAGCACTTTGCGATGGTTGTCCGTCTTGTTGTTGTAGTAGTCCGCTGTGGGCAGGGTGAGGCCTCCCTGATCGATTTGGATGACGTGACGCGACGAGTTCTTGTCATCCTCCCCGATCGCCCAGCCAAACAGGCAATTAAAGTTGTATCTAAAAGGGAGTCGTTATGGAGTGTTGTGTGGGATTATCCCAATGGCTGTACCCACTTGTTGTGCAATATTTTGAGTGTGTTGCCCATGGTCCAGTTGGAGACATTGTAGCCGCTGCTGGTCACATTCCAGCCACCGATCTGTCGCAGCAAATCGTTCATGGGCTTCGCTCCGAGCTTCTCCATATGCTCGTCGGCATCCAGGCAGGACTCGTAGTACACTTTGGCCTTCTTCTCGGCCTCCGACTTGAAGCTGGCTGCGGGCTTCTCCAGCACATTGCGTATGATCAGCTGATTCATTTGCTCCAGCTTGCCAAATGTGCCCCATGTGGATTTACCCTCGGGAATTGGATTGTTCTTGATCCATTGGTTGCTGCAAAATGCTCAATCAGTGACTGAAAGGTCAATCAGTCCAAAAGGTGTCGACTCGACTCTTACCATGCATATCCGTAAAAGTCGTCGCATGGATCGACTGTTACATCGATTGACTTGAGGATCTCGCTCGACGCAAATATACAGTGCTTGTTCAGGCACGGCAGCTCGCTGCCCGATGGGCAATCTGTCAATGAAAGCTTATCATCAGATCTCCATGATATAGGGGTGGATTTTTGTGGGTTACCCTTCTTGTGCGGCTGCACGTGTAGTATGTGCTTCGTCTTGTCGCCGTTGCTGTCCGCAAAGAGTATGATCAGCAGCGTAAAGATTGTCATCGTCATCGCAAATGTTGCGATGAGCAGCCATTTTTCGGTCTTGCTCCTTGAGCGCCAGTTCCAAGTAGCCTGCGAAATGGCAATGCCAATGTCATTATTCAGTTTATCTGTCGGCTCGACTGCGCATGGAATCTGTTGTGTAAACAGCAGCAGCAGCAGCAGCAGCAGCCAGCAGCCAGCAGCCAGCAGCCAGCAGTTCAAATGAGTTCAAACTTGTGTATCCAACAGAAGAAATCTCGTGTACTTAAGCCACTTGCGTCTACATTTGCCCGGCAGCACGTCGGCATTGGGGGAAAGAAATGAAAGTCACAGCACAACGACTGCCCAAATACGCTCACAAACAGAATGGAAAATTAATTGAACATATTCTCATTATGCCAGCCAGCCTCAAGCTTTGTGTATTTATAGCAGAGAGAGCCGGCCGAGTCGTGCTTATGCTTATCTTGATTGCATAGAAAAAGATCTCGGGCAGCGCAGTCGGCGCACGCAGCGCAGTTAAAACTTCGTGTGGCTGCGGCCAATGCAATGTAACAACTTCGTGTGTGTGTGTATGTCGCCTATGCGTCGCAGCGGCAGAGAAGCAAGAAACGTTTTCGGACTTTTGTGTCTTCGTTGGTCTTCGATGGCAAGCGCTTTAGCTAAGCCATAAAACGCTGACCATATGTTAGGGCAAACCTAGAAGTCCGACATACACACACACAGACACACAGGCAGACGGACAGTGGCACAGTGGGGATGGCGAGCGATTTTTCACTGTCAAATGGTAACCTTCAAATGAATGAGAAAAGCGCTCAGCGCTCACGTTGGCCTCATTTGCTTACAGTTTTTTTGTTCTGTTTAGGTCATTGTCATAAAGTAACAGATAAACCGACTTAGTGTCTGGGTGGGGATGAGGGAGTGTGAATTAGGGGGGGTAAGAGAAAGAGAAGGAGAAAGAGAAAGAGAAAGAAAGAGAGAGGGCAACACTCACCCGCGCTGTGTGATAGCGTATTTGCATGCCAGTGTGGCCTGTGCCTTCGTTCAGTTGAATGCCGCCAATTGAACTTGAATCATCTTCTGTAAATTCTGTCTGTTTATAGCGTGTCATCTGGAATGAGAACACACTTTGCATTATACTTGGTAATTTAGGCAAATTCAAATATATTTATACTACTGTATGTACATATGCCTGAGAGATCTGGAGACGGACAACCACCCATATGTTAGGGATAGGTTGCCGAAACTTTGCTTTCTTTTGTTTTCTTTTGTTTTGTTTTGTTTTGTTTCCACCATCGACCTAAGCAATATGTATCTGTGTGTACATAAGAATTCATAAACATTTTAGTGCGGAGCTTTTTTCGCTCTGCTTTATTCTGCTCACTCTCTCTCTCTCTCTCATCCCCTCGTAGATGCTTTGCTCTGTGCTGCCCGATATTCATTCATTCTTTTGTGAATTTTTCACTGCTTAACCCAACAGATCATTGAAGATCAATGCGGGATCAAATATCTCCAAAAATATTGCTTACAAGATTCTTCAAGTGTGTTCCCTAGTTTTCCCTCAAAAGGGTTTAATTTTTGTTTCCCTACTCTAACGATCCACCTACAACTCCTTTCAATTTCTATTTAACTACCCACTGGCACTTATGGGGTAAAAGAGGGCACGTCACGACCTACCGTTCGGCAATCGGTAAGCCACATTTTCAATTAGCCAACAAACTCAAACAGTCTCTGTGTGTCTTTGTGTCTCTGTTGTCTCTGTGTGTTTGTATTTGCTTTTGGCTGAATGTCGTTTTATTTTGGGTGTATCGTATCGTATCGTATCGCTTCGATGGGATAATGATAACAGAGCGCGGCGACGATAGTCTGTGTTCGTGTTCAGCCCATGACCGTTGGATGTGCACTGAAAGCGCCGGCGGGTGGCTAGCGAGCTGCCCGCACAGGAACGGAACGGAACGGAACCACACCGCACCGCAGCGCCCGCACCTCGCTGGTTCGGCGCACTCGAAAGGCCCTGCCCGGGCAGGCCCCTTGCCGGGCCAAACCCCCACAACGCCGCCAGCCTAGCCACGGGCCCACCCCGCCTCGTCCATACACTCGCAACCATACATATATATGTTCAATAGTTTTGCATTCTATACAAATTAATTGACTCGTTTGTGGCTGTATGTGTGTCTCCGGCTCCGGCCCGGTCTGGTTCTGTTTGCGCGCATTAAAACCGGAGATGGGGCCACGGAGACCCACAAATTCTCAATAATAATGCAAGGAAAAGTAGGAGAAACGTTAACAGCTAGCTTTAAGATAATTAATTTATTTTACAATTCAATGGAAATCAGCTCAAAGGAACTTGTTTACTCTTTGAACAAACAGCGGCAACAGCTCCTTGGATCCCTTGTTATGTCGAATATGTGAAAATATTTATTCAATTCCCCAACGCAACGAATGTTTTCATTATAAATTATTATTTATGGCGCTTTGTTGTTGTTGTTGTTCTCGCAATTGTTTATTTGCACACATCAATTGTTTCTCTTTGGCATTTAAGAATTTCGCAGCAATTTATCCAAATGCGAAGGCCCGATATCGTGTGATAATAAAACCCGATTTGTTGTGCTGGACATTTTTATCGCGATCGTCCAGCAGGCAGTTAGCTATTGTCTGCGATAACTACAAAACACATTTATAACTGTATGAAGCACTCACACGAAGGCAGATTAAGGACTGCGAATGATGTAAGCAAAGAGTGAGCGAGGTACGGTGATGCCTCGAGAGTAATGAGCGAAGTTGTTTGGGTTTCGGTTGGAGTTGTTTGGAGTTATTTGGAGCTGTACCTTGAAACAGAGTCTATGTGCGTAATTTTTGTTATTTCATCTATGACAGCAGGAGCTGCTATGAGCTGTGCTCTATTAATTAATTAGAGGCACATAATTGATTATATTTTGGCATTCCAGCTGGAGGCCAGCACTGCCAGTGGCCACTGTATTGGCTTACAATATGCGGGGCAGGGCATTGAATTTATTACCATCAGCGTCAACGCCAACGCCAGCAGCGGCCAGCGGGTGGACAGGCGTGGACAGCGGACGGACCGGGGGGACGTACAGCACAGCACAGGACAGAACAGGGGGAGGACGACGAGTCGTCGTGGTGCTTCGTGGCTAAAGTGAAACTGTTGCGCAGTTTATTACTCGTATTTTTGTTTTTTGTTGTGCCCTTTGTTTTACACGCCACCTCCACCTCCACCTAAAGCTCCAGCTTCGCGCCGTGGCTTTGGCTTTGGCCGTAGCGTTTCAAACGAAACGTAAACACACACACACATGCACATGCATACACATTCATGCAGTAACAGACATTTAGCGGATTGTTGAATGCAAACAGACATTAAAGGGCAAATGCCAAACGAGGACTGCGCTTCGCCAGGCACTCCATAAGCTAAAAATCAAATCTGCAAGCAAGATTTTGATTTACTTTTTGTCTCTTCATAATAATGACAGAGAATTTGTGGAAACATGCAGTGACGTTTTTTTTTTGCTTAAAAGGTTTATGTTAAACGATCCCTAGACAAGGGCCAATTCGCTCTGATGCAAATTTCAACACAGACAGGGGAGCCTCCAATTCGCTTCACTGCGAATTCGCTCACACCAGAACGCAAAGCCAAAACGAGCGAGGGCGAATTCGCTTGCAGCAGACAGCAAAGCATGAACGATCCAAAGCGAATTCAGACGTGAGCAAAGAGCAGATCGGCGAGAGAGAGAGACGCGGAGAGAGATTCAATCTCAGCTTCTGCCTTCTGCTTTCCTAGCAGCTCTCCTGGCAGCTCTCTGAATGACTATTTTATGGGTCCTCTTCCCAATTCCGATTGTTCGCAGTGTGGCATTAAATCAACATAAATAAATTCTGCCTTTAAGCAGAACCTAAGCGAGAAGTCATAAACCATCTTTGAGTGCGCTTCGCAAATGGGATTCGTTTGCTATTTTTAGCACTTAAATATGTCAAAGGGTGGGGGCTGGCTCTGGCTTTACATTGTGTTGCATGCAGCAGTTTTGTGAAGCCCCCCCCCCCAAAAACAGAGAGCTCGTCTCTCGGGTTGCCAGGCAACTTGTAAATTGTGAGGCCAGAGCACCCTTTATCACACAATCATTTCATTTCATTTGCTCCATCTCTGTCATCCATCTCAGTCTTCGCCTCTCTCTCTCTCTCTCTCTCTCTCTTTGTCACACTCTGTTTGACTTTTTCTCTGTGTGCGTCTGGGCACAGCATATGCTAGAAATCAGTCTTCGTTGCGGCTCTTAACTCGATTTATGCTGCAGTCCCTGCAATTTATGTATACCAATAAACCCGGGACCAGGCACCAGGCACCAGGCACCATAACCATAACAACCGTTACTCCTCCCCCCCAGAGTGGGTGGGTGTGCAGTCTCTGGTGGCGCCTCTAAAGCGGAGGCGTGGCTTTAGCACAGTTATTCAAGCAGCAAAAGGCAATTACAACATGCAATTGGAGTGCGTGCATTGAAATGTAAGGAACCTGCAGCATTGTTGATATCACACAGATACACACACACACGAACACGAACACACACATAAAAAAAAGGGCAACAAACATTTAGGGGGAAGAGGCGCGCGCTCTTGGCCTACCTTAGCGCTCATTTTCTTTGTGCGCCTGAAAGAGTGCAAGGAAATTTGTGTCCTGCCGCTCGGAGTGCCTGGTTTTCCTTTGGCTCCCTGCTGCTGGTGCTCCTACTGCTGCTCCTGGTCGTGCTGCAGCTCCAATTGCCAATTACTTGTCGCAGTTGTGCACCAAAAGTTTGCTTCACTCGTTACTGGCCCGTTTTGTGGATATTTTCTGCTGCATTTTTGTTGCTTTAGGCTGAAGCTGGAGAACGACGAGCCAACCAAGCAAGCAGCGAGCAAGCAAACAAACAACCGCAAACACGAAACCAGTCCGCTCGCAACGCTGCAACGGGTTAGAGTATCCAGAAGATGGCAAAGAATTGCCAGTCCAGGTGGCGCTCTCGCTTAGAAATTTTGCAAACCGAACTGTCGCTCGTCGCAATGTCAGACAGTGACCCGAGCGGGGCAGAGAGCCGTGCGAAAATACGTCAAAAGGGAAAAACAATAACACACAAACGTAGTAAAATCCCCAAATCACACACAAACAGAGAGTGAGAGAGAGAGAGAGAGAGAGTTAAACAAACCCTTAGCTGGCATATATAGCTAGGGGTTGTGCTGCCAGAGTTGCCCTCAGTTTCAGTCGCAGTGCCGGGCACAATGCGCAGAAGCTGTACGTCGAGCGGTGGCAGCACTGTTCCAGCACGGCGTTGCCACTTAATTAGCACAAAATACCGTTCGAAAATCGAAGAGCCACGAGCTCAAAATGGCCCCAAAATAAGCCAAAACCCCAGCCCAACTACAGCTAGCATCAATGGGAAATAAATACGAAAAGATACTCAGTTGCTCAGCTCCACAAGTTGTCCGATGTGGTGCGACCTACATACACACTCGTAGGCCCCTCGGGCTTACGTCACAGAGCAGCGGCGAGAAAGCAAATCATTTGCACTTGCCCCACAATTGTGTTGCGGGCGGACTTTTCCCTTTCTTTTTGCCTCGCAGCAACAACGCGAATGCATTGTTTGCTCTTCCGACTGCCGTTTAGCCACTGATCTTCCCTTGGAATGTGTGAAAT